>NC_070609.1:830000-1152500 GCF_027172205.1 Podarcis raffonei
CCCCCTCCCAGGCCCCCCTCTTGCTGGGACACGGCTCTCTGCCCCCCCAGACCCGCCCAGGAGCCCCCAAAAGAGACACCCCGGGCCCCCCACCTGGCCCCCCAAGACCCCCCTGGAAGGCTCCCCCGCCCAGACGCCCCAGGCAGAGAGAGGGGCTCCTCCTCCGGGACACGGGTTCCCCCTTCCCACGCACCCGCGCCCAGTCCGGCTTCTTCCCGGCCAGGCGCCCCCTCCCAGGCCCCCCTCTTGCTGGGACACGGCTCTCTGCCCCCCCAGACCCGCCCAGGAGCCCCCAAGAGAGACACCCCCGGAACCCCCAAGACCCCCCTGGAAGGCTCCTCGCTCCCCCGCCCAGACGCCCCAGGCCGAGAGAGGGGCTCCTCCTCCGGGACACGGGTTCCCCCTTCCCACGCACACGCGCCCAGTCCGGCTTCTTCCCGGCCAGGCGCCCCCCTCCCAGGCCCCCCTCTTGCTGGGACACGGCTCTCTGCCCCCCCAGACCCGCCCAGGAGCCCCCCAGAGAGACACCCCCGGGCCCCCCACCTGGCCCCCCAAGACCCCCCTGGAAGGCTCCCCCGCCCAGACGCCCCTTGGCAGCCCCAGGCCGAGAGAGGGGCTCCTCCTCCGGGACACGGGTTCCCCCTTCCCACGCACACGCGCCCAGTCCGGCTTCTTCCCGGCCAGGCACCCCCCTCCCAGGCCCCCCTCTTGCTGGGACACGGCTCTCTGCCCCCCCAGACCCGCCCAGGAGCCCCCAAGAGAGACACCCCCGGGCCCCCCATAGACCCCCCTGGAAGGCTCCCCCGCCCAGACGCCCCAGGCAGAGAGAGGGGCTCCTCCTCCGGGACACGGGTTCCCCCTTCCCACGCACACGCGCCCAGTCCGGCTTCCTCCCGGCCAGGCGCCCCCTCCCAGGCCCCCCTCTTGCTGGGACACGGCTCTCTGCCCCCCCAGACCCGCCCAGGAGCCCCCAAGAGAGACACCCCCGGGCCCCCCACCTGGCCCCCCCAAGACCCCCCAGGAAGGCTCCCCGCTCCCCCGCCCAGACGCCCCAGGCCGAGAGAGGGGCTCCTCCTCCGGGACACGGGTTCCCCCTTCCCACGCACACGCGCCCAGTCCGGCTTCTTCCCGGCCAGGCGCCCCCCTCCCAGGCCCCCCTCTTGCTGGGACACGGCTCTCTGCCCCCCCAGACCCGCCCAGGAGCCCCCAAGAGAGACACCCCCGGGCCCCCCCAGGAAGGCTCCCCGCTCCCCCGCCCAGACGCCCCAGGCCGAGAGAGGGGCTCCTCCTCCGGGACACGGGTTCCCCCTTCCCACGCACACGCGCCCAGTCCGGCTTCTTCCCGGCCAGGCGCCCCCCTCCCAGGCCCCCCTCTTGCTGGGACACGGCTCTCTACCCCCCCCAGACCCGCCCAGGAGCCCCCAAGAGAGACACCCCCGGGCCCCCCACCTGGCCCCCCCAAGACCCCCCTGGAAGGCTCCCCCGCCCAGACGCCCCAGGCCGAGAGAGGGGCTCCTCCTCCGGGACACGGGTTCCCCCTTCCCACGCACACGCGCCCAGTCCGGCTTCTTCCCGGCCAGGCGCCCCCCTCCCAGGCCCCCCTCTTGCTGGGACACGGCTCTCTGCCCCCCAGGAGCCCCCTAGAGAGACACCCCCGGGCCCCCCACCTGGCCCCCCCAAGACCCCCCTGGAAGGCTCTCCGCTCCCCCGCCCAGACGCCCCAGGCCGAGAGAGGGGCTCCTCCTCCGGGACACGGGTTCCCCCTTCCCACGCACACGCGCCCAGTCCGGCTTCTTCCCGGCCAGGCGCCCCCCTCCCAGGCCCCCCTCTTGCTGGGACACGGCTCTCTGCCCCCCAGGAGCCCCCTAGAGAGACACCCCCGGGGCCCCCACCTGGCCCCCCCAAGACCCCCCTGGAAGGCTCTCCGCTCCCCCGCCCAGACGCCCCAGGCCGAGAGAGGGGCTCCTCCTCCGGGACACGGGTTCCCCCTTCCCACGCACACGCGCCCAGTCCGGCTTCTTCCCGGCCAGGCGCCCCCTCCCAGGCCCCCCTCTTGCTGGGACACGGCTCTCTGCCCCCCCCAGACCCGCCCAGGAGCCCCCAAGAGAGACACCCCCGGGCCCCCCACCTGGCCCCCCCAAGACCCCCCTGGAAGGCTCCCCCGCCCAGACGCCCCAGGCCGAGAGAGGGGCTCCTCCTCCGGGACACGGGTTCCCCCTTCCCACGCACACGCGCCCAGTCTGGCTTCTTCCCGGCCAGGCGCCCCCCTCCCAGGTCCCCCTCTTGCTGGGACACGGCTCTCTGCCCCGCAGCCCCCCAGGAGCCCCCAAGGAAGACACCCCCGGGCCCCCCATAGACCCCCCTGGAAGGCTCCCCCGCCCAGACGCCCCTTGGCAGCCCCAGGCCGAGAGAGGGGCTCCTCCTCCGGGACACGGGTTCCCCCTTCCCACGCACACGCGCCCACTCCGGCTTCTTCCCGGCCAGGCGCCCCCCTCCCAGGCCCCCCTCTTGCTGGGACACGGCTCTCTGCCCCCCCAGACCCGCCCAGGACACACCCGGGCCCCCCACCTGGCCCCCCCAAGACCCCCCTGGAAGGCTCCCCCGCCCAGACGCCCCAGGCCGAGAGAGGGGCTCCTCCTCCGGGACACGGGTTCCCCCTTCCCACGCACACGCGCCCAGTCCGGCTTCTTCCCGGCCAGGCGCCCCCCTCCCAGGCCCCCCTCTTGCTGGGACACGGCTCTCTGCCCCCCAGACCCGCCCAGGAGCCCCCAAGAGAGACACCCCGGGCCCCCCACCTGGCCCCTGGGCCCCCCCTGGAAGGCTCCCCCGCCCAGACGCCCCAGGCCGAGAGAGGGGCTCCTCCTCCGGGACACGGGTTCCCCCTTCCCACGCACACGCGCCCAGTCCGGCTTCTTCCCGGCCAGGCGCCCCCTCCCAGGCCCCCCTCTTGCTGGGACACGGCTCTCTGCCCCCCCCAGACCCGCCCAGGAGCCCCCAAGAGAGACACCCCCGGGCCCCCCACCTGGCCCCCCCAAGACCCCCCTGGAAGGCTCCCCCGCCCAGACGCCCCAGGCCGAGAGAGGGGCTCCTCCTCCGGGACACGGGTTCCCCCTTCCCACGCACACGCGCCCAGTCTGGCTTCTTCCCGGCCAGGCGCCCCCCTCCCAGGCCCCCCTCTTGCTGGGACACGGCTCTCTGCCCCCCAGACCCGCCCAGGAGCCCCCAAGAGAGACACCCCGGGCCCCCCACCTGGCCCCTGGGCCCCCCCTGGAAGGCTCCCCCGCCCAGACGCCCCAGGCCGAGAGAGGGGCTCCTCCTCCGGGACACGGGTTCCCCCTTCCCACGCACACGCGCCCAGTCCGGCTTCTTCCCGGCCAGGCGCCCCCTCCCAGGCCCCCCTCTTGCTGGGACACGGCTCTCTGCCCCCCCCAGACCCGCCCAGGAGCCCCCAAGAGAGACACCCCCGGGCCCCCCACCTGGCCCCCCCAAGACCCCCCTGGAAGGCTCCCCCGCCCAGACGCCCCAGGCCGAGAGAGGGGCTCCTCCTCCGGGACACGGGTTCCCCCTTCCCACGCACACGCGCCCAGTCTGGCTTCTTCCCGGCCAGGCGCCCCCCTCCCAGGTCCCCCTCTTGCTGGGACACGGCTCTCTGCCCCGCAGCCCCCCAGGAGCCCCCAAGGGAGACACCCCCGGGCCCCCCATAGACCCCCCTGGAAGGCTCCCCCGCCCAGACGCCCCTTGGCAGCCCCAGGCCGAGAGAGGGGCTCCTCCTCCGGGACACGGGTTCCCCCTTCCCACGCACACGCGCCCAGTCCGGCTTCTTCCCGGCCAGGCGACCCCCTCCCAGGCCCCCCTCTTGCTGGGACACGGCTCTCTGCCCCCCCAGACCCGCCCAGGAGCCCCCAAGAGAGACACCGCCGGGCCCCCCACCTGGCACCCCCAAGACCCCCCTGGAAGGCTCCCCCGCCCAGACGCCCCTTGGCAGCCCCAGGCCGAGAGAGGGGCTCCTCCTCCGGGACACGGGTTCCCCCTTCCCACGCACACGCGCCCAGTCCGGCTTCTTCCCGGCCAGGCGCCCCCCTCCCAGGCCCCCCTCTTGCTGGGACACGGCTCTCTGCCCCCCCAGACCCGCCCAGGACACACCCGGGCCCCCCACCTGGCCCCCCCAAGACCCCCCTGGAAGGCTCCCCCGCCCAGACGCCCCAGGCCGAGAGAGGGGCTCCTCCTCCGGGACACGGGTTCCCCCTTCCCACGCACACGCGCCCAGTCCGGCTTCTTCCCGGCCAGGCGCCCCCCTCCCAGGCCCCCCTCTTGCTGGGACACGGCTCTCTGCCCCCCAGACCCGCCCAGGAGCCCCCAAGAGAGACACCCCGGGCCCCCCACCTGGCCCCTGGGCCCCCCCTGGAAGGCTCCCCCTCCCAGACGCCCCAGGCCGAGAGAGGGGCTCCTCCTCCGGGACACGGGTTCCCCCTTCCCACGCACACGCGCCCACTCCGGCTTCTTCCCGGCCAGGCGCCCCCCGGGCAGGCCCCCCTCTTGCTGGGACACGGCTCTCTGCCCCCCAGGAGCCCCCTAGAGAGACACCCCCGGGCCCCCCACCTGGCACCCCCAAGACCCCCCTGGAAGGCTCTCCGCTCCCCCGCCCAGACGCCCCAGGCCGAGAGAGGGGCTCCTCCTCCGGGACACGGGTTCCCCCTTCCCACGCACACGCGCCCAGTCCGGCTTCTTCCCGGCCAGGCACCCCCCTCCCAGGCCCCCCTCTTGCTGGGACACGGCTCTCTGCCCCCCCAGACCCGCCCAGGAGCCCCCAAGAGAGACACCCCGGGCCCCCCACCTGCCCCCCCAAGACCCCCCTGGAAGGCTCCCCCGCCCAGACGCCCCAGGCAGAGAGAGGGGCTCCTCCTCCGGGACACGGGTTCCCCCTTCCCACGCACACGCGCCCAGTCCGGCTTCTTCCCGGCCAGGCGCCCCCCTCCCAGGCCCCCCTCTTGCTGGGACACGGCTCTCTGCCCCCCCAGACCCGCCCAGGAGCCCCCAAGAGAGACACCCCCGGGCCCCCCCAGGAAGGCTCCCCGCTCCCCCGCCCAGACGCCCCAGGCAGAGAGAGGGGCTCCTCCTCCGGGACACGGGTTCCCCCTTCCCACGCACACGCGCCCAGTCCGACTTCTTCCCGGCCAGGCGCCCCCCTCCCAGGCCCCCCTCTTTCTGGGACACGGCTCTCTGCCCCCCCAGACCCGCCCAGGAGCCCCCAAGAGAGACACCCCGGGCCCCCCACCTGCCCCCCCAAGACCCCCCTGGAAGGCTCCCCCGCCCAGACGCCCCAGGCAGAGAGAGGGGCTCCTCCTCCGGGACACGGGTTCCCCCTTCCCATGCACACGCGCCCAGTCCGGCTTCTTCCCGGCCAAGCGCCCCCCTCCCAGGCCCCCCTCTTGCTGGGACACGGCTCTCTGCCCCCCCAGACCCGCCCAGGAGCCCCCAAGAGAGACACCCCCGGGCCCCCCCAGGAAGGCTCCCCGCTCCCCCGCCCAGACGCCCCAGGCCGAGAGAGGGGCTCCTCCTCCGGGACACGGGTTGCCCCTTCCCACGCACACGCGCCCAGTCCGGCTTCTTCCCGGCCCCGCAGCCCCCCAGGAGCCCCCAAGAGAGACACCCCCGGGCCCCCCACCTGGCCCCCCAAGACCCCCCTGGAAGGCTCCCCCGCCCAGACGCCCCAGGCCGAGAGAGGGGCTCCTCCTCCGGGACACGGGTTCCCCCTTCCCACGCACACGCGCCCAGTCCGGCTTCTTCCCGGCCAGGCGCCCCCCTCCCAGGCCCCCCTCTTGCTGGGACACGGCTCTCTGCCCCCCCAGACCCGCCCAGGACACACCCGGGCCCCCCACCTGGCCCCCCCAAGACCCCCCTGGAAGGCTCCCCGCTCCCCCGCCCAGACGCCCCAGGCCGAGAGAGGGGCTCCTCCTCCGGGACACGGGTTCCCCCTTCCCACGCACACGCACACGCGCCCAGTCCGGCTTCTTCCCGGCCAGGCGCCCCCCTCCCAGGCCCCCCTCTTGCTGGGACACGGCTCTCTGCCCCCCCAGACCCGCCCAGGAGCCCCCAAGAGAGACACCCCCGGGCCCCCCACCTGGCCCCCCCAAGACCCCCCTGGAAGGCTCCCCCGCCCAGACGCCCCAGGCCGAGAGAGGGGCTCCTCCTCCGGGACACGGGTTCCCCCTTCCCACGCACACGCGCCCAGTCCGGCTTCTTCCCGGCCAGGCGCCCCCCTCCCAGGCCCCCCTCTTGCTGGGACACGGCTCTCTGCCCCCCAGGAGCCCCCTAGAGAGACACCCCCGGGCCCCCCACCTGGCCCCCCCAAGACCCCCCTGGAAGGCTCTCCGCTCCCCCGCCCAGACGCCCCAGGCCGAGAGAGGGGCTCCTCCTCCGGGACACGGGTTCCCCCTTCCCACGCACACGCGCCCAGTCCGGCTTCTTCCCGGCCAGGCGCCCCCCTCCCAGGCCCCCCTCTTGCTGGGACACGGCTCTCTGCCCCCCAGGAGCCCCCAAGAGAGACACCCCCGGGCCCCCCACCTGGCCCCCCCAAGACCCCCCTGGAAGGCTCCCCCGCTCCAGGCCGAGAGAGGGGCTCCTCCTCCGGGACACGGGTTCCCCCTTCCCACGCACACGCGCCCAGTCCGGCTTCTTCCCGGCCAGGCGCCCCCCTCCCAGGCCCCCCTCTTGCTGGGACACGGCTCTCTGCCCCCCCAGACCCGCCCAGGAGCCCCCAAAAGAGACACCCCGGGCCCCCCACCTGGCCCCCCAAGACCCCCCTGGAAGGCTCCCCCGCCCAGACGCCCCAGGCAGAGAGAGGGGCTCCTCCTCCGGGACACGGGTTCCCCCTTCCCACGCACCCGCGCCCAGTCCGGCTTCTTCCCGGCCAGGCGCCCCCTCCCAGGCCCCCCTCTTGCTGGGACACGGCTCTCTGCCCCCCCAGACCCGCCCAGGAGCCCCCAAGAGAGACACCCCCGGAACCCCCAAGACCCCCCTGGAAGGCTCCTCGCTCCCCCGCCCAGACGCCCCAGGCCGAGAGAGGGGCTCCTCCTCCGGGACACGGGTTCCCCCTTCCCACGCACACGCGCCCAGTCCGGCTTCTTCCCGGCCAGGCGCCCCCCTCCCAGGCCCCCCTCTTGCTGGGACACGGCTCTCTGCCCCCCCAGACCCGCCCAGGAGCCCCCCAGAGAGACACCCCCGGGCCCCCCACCTGGCCCCTGGGCCCCCCCTGGAAGGCTCCCCCGCCCAGACGCCCCAGGCCGAGAGAGGGGCTCCTCCTCCGGGACACGGGTTCCCCCTTCCCACGCACACGCGCCCACTCCGGCTTCTTCCCGGCCAGGCGCCCCCCGGGCAGGCCCCCCTCTTGTTGGGACACGGCTCTCTGCCCCCCAGGAGCCCCCTAGAGAGACACCCCCGGGCCCCCCACCTGGCACCCCCAAGACCCCCCTGGAAGGCTCTCCGCTCCCCCGCCCAGACGCCCCAGGCCGAGAGAGGGGCTCCTCCTCCGGGACACGGGTTCCCCCTTCCCACGCACACGCGCCCAGTCCGGCTTCTTCCCGGCCAGGCACCCCCCTCCCAGGCCCCCCTCTTGCTGGGACACGGCTCTCTGCCCCCCCAGACCCGCCCAGGAGCCCCCAAGAGAGACACCCCGGGCCCCCCACCTGCCCCCCCAAGACCCCCCTGGAAGGCTCCCCCGCCCAGACGCCCCAGGCAGAGAGAGGGGCTCCTCCTCCGGGACACGGGTTCCCCCTTCCCACGCACACGCGCCCAGTCCGGCTTCTTCCCGGCCAGGCGCCCCCCGGGCAGGCCCCCCTCTTGCTGGGACACGGCTCTCTGCCCCCCCAGACCCGCCCAGGAGCCCCCAAGAGAGACACCCCGGGCCCCCCACCTGGCCCCCCCAAGACCCCCCTGGAAGGCTCCCCCGCCCAGACGCCCCAGGCCGAGAGAGGGGCTCCTCCTCCGGGACACGGGTTCCCCCTTCCCACGCACACGCGCCCAGTCCGGCTTCTTCCCGGCCAGGCGCCCCCTCCCAGGCCCCCCTCTTGCTGGGACACGGCTCTCTGCCCCCCCCAGACCCGCCCAGGAGCCCCCAAGAGAGACACCCCCGGGCCCCCCACCTGGCCCCCCCAAGACCCCCCTGGAAGGCTCCCCCGCCCAGACGCCCCAGGCCGAGAGAGGGGCTCCTCCTCCGGGACACGGGTTCCCCCTTCCCACGCACACGCGCCCAGTCTGGCTTCTTCCCGGCCAGGCGCCCCCCTCCCAGGTCCCCCTCTTGCTGGGACACGGCTCTCTGCCCCGCAGCCCCCCAGGAGCCCCCAAGGGAGACACCCCCGGGCCCCCCATAGACCCCCCTGGAAGGCTCCCCCGCCCAGACGCCCCTTGGCAGCCCCAGGCCGAGAGAGGGGCTCCTCCTCCGGGACACGGGTTCCCCCTTCCCACGCACACGCGCCCAGTCCGGCTTCTTCCCGGCCAGGCGACCCCCTCCCAGGCCCCCCTCTTGCTGGGACACGGCTCTCTGCCCCCCCAGACCCGCCCAGGAGCCCCCAAGAGAGACACCGCCGGGCCCCCCACCTGGCACCCCCAAGACCCCCCTGGAAGGCTCCCCCGCCCAGACGCCCCTTGGCAGCCCCAGGCCGAGAGAGGGGCTCCTCCTCCGGGACACGGGTTCCCCCTTCCCACGCACACGCGCCCAGTCCGGCTTCTTCCCGGCCAGGCGCCCCCCTCCCAGGCCCCCCTCTTGCTGGGACACGGCTCTCTGCCCCCCCAGACCCGCCCAGGACACACCCGGGCCCCCCACCTGGCCCCCCCAAGACCCCCCTGGAAGGCTCCCCCGCCCAGACGCCCCAGGCCGAGAGAGGGGCTCCTCCTCCGGGACACGGGTTCCCCCTTCCCACGCACACGCGCCCAGTCCGGCTTCTTCCCGGCCAGGCGCCCCCCTCCCAGGCCCCCCTCTTGCTGGGACACGGCTCTCTGCCCCCCAGACCCGCCCAGGAGCCCCCAAGAGAGACACCCCGGGCCCCCCACCTGGCCCCTGGGCCCCCCCTGGAAGGCTCCCCCGCCCAGACGCCCCAGGCCGAGAGAGGGGCTCCTCCTCCGGGACACGGGTTCCCCCTTCCCACGCACACGCGCCCACTCCGGCTTCTTCCCGGCCAGGCGCCCCCCGGGCAGGCCCCCCTCTTGCTGGGACACGGCTCTCTGCCCCCCAGGAGCCCCCTAGAGAGACACCCCCGGGCCCCCCACCTGGCACCCCCAAGACCCCCCTGGAAGGCTCTCCGCTCCCCCGCCCAGACGCCCCAGGCCGAGAGAGGGGCTCCTCCTCCGGGACACGGGTTCCCCCTTCCCACGCACACGCGCCCAGTCCGGCTTCTTCCCGGCCAGGCACCCCCCTCCCAGGCCCCCCTCTTGCTGGGACACGGCTCTCTGCCCCCCCAGACCCGCCCAGGAGCCCCCAAGAGAGACACCCCGGGCCCCCCACCTGCCCCCCCAAGACCCCCCTGGAAGGCTCCCCCGCCCAGACGCCCCAGGCAGAGAGAGGGGCTCCTCCTCCGGGACACGGGTTCCCCCTTCCCACGCACACGCGCCCAGTCCGGCTTCTTCCCGGCCAGGCGCCCCCCGGGCAGGCCCCCCTCTTGCTGGGACACGGCTCTCTGCCCCCCCAGACCCGCCCAGGAGCCCCCAAGAGAGACACCCCGGGCCCCCCACCTGGCCCCCCCAAGACCCCCCTGGAAGGCTCCCCCGCCCAGACGCCCCAGGCCGAGAGAGGGGCTCCTCCTCCGGGACACGGGTTCCCCCTTCCCACGCACACGCGCCCAGTCCGGCTTCTTCCCGGCCAGGCGCCCCCTCCCAGGCCCCCCTCTTGCTGGGACACGGCTCTCTGCCCCCCCCCAGACCCGCCCAGGAGCCCCCAAGAGAGACACCCCCGGGCCCCCCACCTGGCCCCCCCAAGACCCCCCTGGAAGGCTCCCCCGCCCAGACGCCCCAGGCCGAGAGAGGGGCTCCTCCTCCGGGACACGGGTTCCCCCTTCCCACGCACACGCGCCCAGTCTGGCTTCTTCCCGGCCAGGCGCCCCCCTCCCAGGTCCCCCTCTTGCTGGGACACGGCTCTCTGCCCCGCAGCCCCCCAGGAGCCCCCAAGGGAGACACCCCCGGGCCCCCCATAGACCCCCCTGGAAGGCTCCCCCGCCCAGACGCCCCTTGGCAGCCCCAGGCCGAGAGAGGGGCTCCTCCTCCGGGACACGGGTTCCCCCTTCCCACGCACACGCGCCCAGTCCGGCTTCTTCCCGGCCAGGCGACCCCCTCCCAGGCCCCCCTCTTGCTGGGACACGGCTCTCTGCCCCCCCAGACCCGCCCAGGAGCCCCCAAGAGAGACACCGCCGGGCCCCCCACCTGGCACCCCCAAGACCCCCCTGGAAGGCTCCCCCGCCCAGACGCCCCTTGGCAGCCCCAGGCCGAGAGAGGGGCTCCTCCTCCGGGACACGGGTTCCCCCTTCCCACGCACACGCGCCCAGTCCGGCTTCTTCCCGGCCAGGCGCCCCCCTCCCAGGCCCCCCTCTTGCTGGGACACGGCTCTCTGCCCCCCCAGACCCGCCCAGGACACACCCGGGCCCCCCACCTGGCCCCCCCAAGACCCCCCTGGAAGGCTCCCCCGCCCAGACGCCCCAGGCCGAGAGAGGGGCTCCTCCTCCGGGACACGGGTTCCCCCTTCCCACGCACACGCGCCCAGTCCGGCTTCTTCCCGGCCAGGCGCCCCCCTCCCAGGCCCCCCTCTTGCTGGGACACGGCTCTCTGCCCCCCAGACCCGCCCAGGAGCCCCCAAGAGAGACACCCCGGGCCCCCCACCTGGCCCCTGGGCCCCCCCTGGAAGGCTCCCCCGCCCAGACGCCCCAGGCCGAGAGAGGGGCTCCTCCTCCGGGACACGGGTTCCCCCTTCCCACGCACACGCGCCCACTCCGGCTTCTTCCCGGCCAGGCGCCCCCCGGGCAGGCCCCCCTCTTGCTGGGACACGGCTCTCTGCCCCCCAGGAGCCCCCTAGAGAGACACCCCCGGGCCCCCCACCTGGCACCCCCAAGACCCCCCTGGAAGGCTCTCCGCTCCCCCGCCCAGACGCCCCAGGCCGAGAGAGGGGCTCCTCCTCCGGGACACGGGTTCCCCCTTCCCACGCACACGCGCCCAGTCCGGCTTCTTCCCGGCCAGGCACCCCCCTCCCAGGCCCCCCTCTTGCTGGGACACGGCTCTCTGCCCCCCCAGACCCGCCCAGGAGCCCCCAAGAGAGACACCCCGGGCCCCCCACCTGCCCCCCCAAGACCCCCCTGGAAGGCTCCCCCGCCCAGACGCCCCAGGCAGAGAGAGGGGCTCCTCCTCCGGGACACGGGTTCCCCCTTCCCACGCACACGCGCCCAGTCCGGCTTCTTCCCGGCCAGGCGCCCCCCGGGCAGGCCCCCCTCTTGCTGGGACACGGCTCTCTGCCCCCCCAGACCCGCCCAGGAGCCCCCAAGAGAGACACCCCGGGCCCCCCACCTGGCCCCCCCAAGACCCCCCTGGAAGGCTCCCCCGCCCAGACGCCCCAGGCCGAGAGAGGGGCTCCTCCTCCGGGACACGGGTTCCCCCTTCCCACGCACACGCGCCCAGTCTGGCTTCTTCCCGGCCAGGCGCCCCCTCCCAGGCCCCCCTCTTGCTGGGACACGGCTCTCTGCCCCCCCCAGACCCGCCCAGGAGCCCCCAAGAGAGACACCCCGGGCCCCCCACCTGCCCCCCCAAGACCCCCCTGGAAGGCTCCCCCGCCCAGACGCCCCAGGCCGAGAGAGGGGCTCCTCCTCCGGGACACGGGTTCCCCCTTCCCACGCACACGCGCCCAGTCCGGCTTCTTCCCGGCCAGGCGCCCCCCGGGCAGGCCCCCCTCTTGCTGGGACACGGCTCTCTGCCCCCCCAGACCCGCCCAGGAGCCCCCAAGAGAGACACCCCGGGCCCCCCACCTGGCCCCCCAAGACCCCCCTGGAAGGCTCCCCCGCCCAGACGCCCCAGGCCGAGAGAGGGGCTCCTCCTCCGGGACACGGGTTCCCCCTTCCCACGCACACGCGCCCAGTCCGGCTTCTTCCCGGCCAGGCACCCCCCTCCCAGGCCCCCCTCTTGCTGGGACACGGCTCTCTGCCCCCCAGGAGCCCCCAAGAGAGACACCCCCGGGCCCCCCACCTGGCCCCCCCAAGACCCCCCTGGAAGGCTCTCCGCTCCCCCGCCCAGACGCCCCAGGCCGAGAGAGGGGCTCCTCCTCCGGGACACGGGTTCCCCCTTCCCACGCACACGCGCCCAGTCCGGCTTCTTCCCGGCCAGGCGCCCCCCTCCCAGGCCCCCCTCTTGCTGGGACACGGCTCTCTGCCCCCCAGGAGCCCCCTAGAGAGACACCCCCGGGCCCCCCACCTGGCCCCCCAAGACCCCCCTGGAAGGCTCCCCCGCCCAGACGCCCCTTGGCAGCCCCAGGCAGAGAGAGGGGCTCCTCCTCCGGGACACGGGTTCCCCCTTCCCACGCGCACGCGCCCAGTCCGGCTTCTTCCCGGCCAGGCACCCCCCTCCCAGGCCCCCCTCTTGCTGGGACACGGCTCTCTGCCCCCCCAGGAGCCCCCAAGAGAGACACCCCCGGGCCCCCCACCTGGCCCCTGGGCCCCCCCTGGAAGGCTCCCCGCTCCCCCGCCCCAGGCCGAGAGAGGGGCTCCTCCTCCGGGACACGGGTTCCCCCTTCCCACGCACACGCGCCCAGTCCGGCTTCTTCCCGGCCAGGCGCCCCCCGGGCAGGCCCCCCTCTTGCTGGGACACGGCTCTCTGCCCCCCCAGACCCACCCAGGAGCCCCCAAGAGAGACACCCCCGGGCCCCCCACCTGGCCCCTGGGCCCCCCCTGGAAGGCTCCCCGCTCCCCCGCCCCAGGCCGAGAGAGGGGCTCCTCCTCCGGGACACGGGTTCCCCCTTCCCACGCACACGCGCCCAGTCCGGCTTCTTCCCGGCCAGGCGCCCCCCTCCCAGGCCCCCCTCTTGCTGGGACACGGCTCTCTGCCCCCCAGGAGCCCCCTAGAGAGACACCCCCGGGCCCCCCACCTGGCCCCCCAAGACCCCCCTGGAAGGCTCCCCCGCCCAGACGCCCCTTGGCAGCCCCAGGCAGAGAGAGGGGCTCCTCCTCCGGGACACGGGTTCCCCCTTCCCACGCGCACGCGCCCAGTCCGGCTTCTTCCCGGCCAGGCACCCCCCTCCCAGGCCCCCCTCTTGCTGGGACACGGCTCTCTGCCCCCCCAGGAGCCCCCAAGAGAGACACCCCCGGGCCCCCCACCTGGCCCCTGGGCCCCCCCTGGAAGGCTCCCCGCTCCCCCGCCCCAGGCCGAGAGAGGGGCTCCTCCTCCGGGACACGGGTTCCCCCTTCCCACGCCCCTCCTCTCCCCCCTGGCGGGCCCAAGGGCGGCCTCTTCCCCTCCGAGGGAGCAGCTCTGCGCCTGCGCGACGCCCCGGACGGCTCCGCGGGAGAGAGAAGGGTTAAGGGGCGCCGAGCTGGCTTCCTAGAGAGGACAGGAAAGGAAGGAAGGAAGGCAGGCGGGCCGCTGCTCCCCCCTCCCCCTCTGACGTCCCTTCCGGCCTGGCCCTCGCCTGCCGGGCTCTGGTGGGTCTCCTCTGGGGAAGCCTGCGGAACTCCCTGCCCCGCGGCGCTGAGGTAAACTCCTGGCTCTCGGCGAGAGAGAGAGGCGGGGCGGAGCCTGCCAGGGGACCCGGGCAGGGCGGAGGGAGGGAGGGAGGGAGGGAGGGAGGGAGGGAGGGGGTGGGGGGCCCCCCTGCCGCCCAAGCTTCCCCGGGGGTCTCCGAGGGACTCTCGGCATCCTTCACAAACGACGCTTCTTTTCTCCCCCCTCATTTTCCTTCCTGGCAATAGATGTGGTTCATGTTTGAAAGGAGGTGGGCGAAAGTGGCGTCCAGTGCCCCGTATCTTTTGATCAAAGATAAAGCCAAGTAATCTAAATCAGCGCACAAACAGAAAGGAGGGTTATTCCTGCTTCTCTTTCCTTGGCATCTTGCAAGAACCTTAATTTTAACTTGACATTTTCCCTGCCATGAAAAATGAGATAAATATTTCGGCATCTCCCACCTTGACATATGCTTTAATTTCAGCACATAATTATTTTGAAACAACATAAACTGGTATTTGTCACAGTAACACACAAATATTTCCTTTTCTGTTTGAAACCCTGTTTCCGCCACCAAAACCTTCTGGTCTTCTCCTATCATATTCTTTGATAACCTTTTCCTTTTCTGGTGATTAATTTAAAGCCTGCGAACATATCAGATGCAACACAGATGGAGCCTGTGTGTGTGTGTGTTGTTTCCTCTTGTTTTTTGAATAACTTTTTATTGGGTTTTATAAAGAAGGATCATAGGTATAATAAAGAATAGAATTAAATAAAGCAAGTCTTCTCATGCCATTTGTATATCACAAAAGCAGCATAATAACTTTGCCACATCAGGTTCATTATCAGTGGTCAGCATATGACTTTTGGGTTAATGCATTGGTTTGAACGCGACCAAAAATAAAGGGGAAACAGAACAGAGCGAACAGAGAGCATTCCACATGGCAAAGCCCTTGTGGTTGTGCTTCGATTAAGGGTGAGTCATGGGCCTTTCTCCTCTTCCATTGCCAACTAAACAATATAAAGTCTTGCTCTGTTGATGAACTTAGGCCCAGAAATGAACTGGCAACCAATGCAGGTCTTTAAAACAGGAACTACATGTATTCCAAAGGATTTTCGTGGCTCTTCAGTGAGGAGGGGTAGATGCCACCTGTCAGGCTTCCGGGAATCCCATCCCTCCCCCAGTGGCCAGCCAAGAAGTAGACAACAAGAAGAGTTCCGGCCGAGTCCTTTATTCAATATTTACAGAGAGAGACTTTGAACAGTGCCTCTCCATCGCAGTAATGGCGATGTTCTGAGTAAAGTCCCACACCTCTCTCTCTCCTACGTCATCCCTGCGTCGGCTGATCTGTGCTTTCTGCCTCTGAGCTTCCTGTTCTCCTACTCTCAATGCACGCTGGATCCTGGGAGAAGGAGGGTCAGGAATGCTTTCTGAAGACACAGAGTCTGTCAGCTGTCTCTCCCCTGGTGCTGCTGCTTCTTCCTCCTGCTGCTCTCACAATATTTCCCAGCTTCTCCCCTCTGCAGCCTCTGAACTATGACCTTCTGCAAACCACTGTTGTAAATCTATACTGTCCTCCTCGGGAAGGTTCAGGAGGAGGGAAGGGGGTCTCCAGCATTCCTCTTGGGTCCAGTCCCGGACACCACCTGGAGCCTGTTGGAGAAAAGGTGGGATAGAAATGCCATTAGTAAAAGAGGGAACCCAGTTGAGAACCCAACCGCTGCATTTGAGTCCAGTTTCTGAGGCGTCGTCCAGGGCAGTTCCACCCAGAGGGCATTGCAACCTTCCCGTCGGATCCAGAGCAGGAAGTCCCATGGCCACATCCTGTCTGTGCCAAAGGGACGGTGGCTGGAGCTAGACATGAGCCCTGCTGCTCACCAAGCCACCCAAGCAGATATGGCTGGGTTGGGGTGAAGCTCTGGACTATGAAGTGGGGTTGGGAGGGACCCCCACTATTGCTCTGGCTCCAAATTACACGTCATACAAATGACTCACTTGTCATTCACAGTTATGACTTCATACACCTTGCATTAGTACCCACAGAACTTGGCAGAGGACCAAGGGGCTCCTTCCGATCTCTTGGAGACTTCTGGAGAGCCCAGATGGATGAGCAATTCTCAGCTGGCCCTGAAACAGGAAGAGGCCACGCCCTGGAAACTGGGAGCAGTGGGGGATTGTGTGAAAACTCCATGCAGAAGATCCTGGATGAGGAGGACACCCTTTGCTCAGCTGTGCAGAGCCAGCAGCTCAGGCAGTTCTGCTACCAGGAGGCCAAAGGACCCCGAGAGGTTTGCAGCCAATTCTACCACCTTGACCATCAGTGGCTGAAGCCAGAAAGGCACACAAAAGCTGAGATGCTGGACCTGGTGATCTTGGAGCAGTTCCTGGCTGTCCTTCCAGAAGAGATGGAGATCTGGGTGAGGGAATGCGGAGCGGAGACCACTTCCCAGGCGGTGGCCCTGGCCGAAGGTTTCCTCCTGAGTCAGGCAGAGGAGAGGAAGCAGGCAGAGCAGCAGGTGAGAGAGACTTTCCTCTGGATATTCCCAAGGGGCTCCAAAGAGGAAGGAGAATATTCCCAAATCATTTCCTAATGGCCCATCCTTTTTTGGAAAGCATCTAGGAACAGATATTATTATTATTTATGACACCCATGTGGCTGGGTGCCTTCCAGCACATATAAAAGCATAAGAAGACATCAGATGTCTTTTAAAAGTTATGCATTTTCTTATCTCCTTCTCACCTGATGGGAGGGCATTCCCCAGGGTGGGTGCCACTGTGGAGAAGGTCTTCTGCCTGGTTCCCTGTAACTTCACTTACCACAGTGAGGGAATCAGCAGAAGACCCTCCGAACTGGACCTCAGTTCATGGAGACGCTCCTTTGGGTATAGTGGGCCTTTGAGGCCGTTTAGGGCTTTAAGGTTCAGCACCAACACTTTGAATTGTGCTGGGAAACGTTCTGGGAGCCAGTGAAGATCCTTGAGGACCAATGTTTCATGGTCCTGGCAGCCAACCCCAGACACCAGTCTAGCAGAAGCAGGAAGCAGCTTTCACCTCTGTCCCCCGAAAGCGCTTGCCTCTGCCATTCCTTTTCTAACCCTTCTCCCCATTCTCTGTTTTGAATCCTTGTTGCTCTTTCAGAGGAAGGATCTTTTGGCAGAAATGGGTCTTGATTCTTCTGAGGCAGAGAAGACTCCGCTGGACGCCAGAGTGAGGCCTCTGGGTAAGGAGGAAAGAGTGTTTTCTCCCCCGTTTTGTCACATTCTCTTGGTTTTGAAACTAATCTCTGAGTTCTTTGCATCTTTTGGGGGAAGACACCTGGAGCCCAGAGCTCGGGGGGGGGGGAGATGTATTTTTGCACAACTATTATATGAAATGGGTTGTTGTTGTTGTTTAGTCGTTTAGTCGTGTCCGACTCTTCGTGACCCCATGGACCAGAGAACACTAGTGACCTCTGTCCTCCACTGCCTCCTGCAGTTTGGTCAAACTCATGCTGGTAACCTCGAAAACACTATCCAACCATCTCGTCCTCTGTCGTCCCCTTCTCCTTGTACCCTCCATCTTTCCCAACATCAGTGTCTTCTCCAGGGAGTCTTCTCTTCTCATGAGGTGGCCAAAGTACTGGAGCCTCAGCTTCAGGATCTGTCCTTCCAGTGAGCACTCAGGGCTGATTTCCTTAAGAATGGATGCGTTTGATCTTCTTGCAGTCCATGGGACTCTCAAGAGTCTTCTCCAGCACCAGAATTCAAAAGCATCAATTCTTCGGCGATCAGCCTTCTTTATGGTCCAGCTCTCACTTCCATACATCACTACTGGGAAAACCATGGCTTTAACTATACGGACCTTTGTTGTCAAGGTGACGTCTCTACTTCTCAAGATGCTATCTAGGCCTGTCATTGCCCTTCTCCCAAGAAGCAGGCGTCTTTTAATTTCGTGGCTGCTGTCACCATCTGCAGTGATCATGGAGCCCAAGAAAGTAAAATCTCTCACTGCCTCCATTTCTTCCCCTTCTATTTGCCAGGAGGTGATGGGACCAGTGGCCATGATCTTCGTTTTTTTGATGTTGAGCCTCAGACCATATTTTGCGCTCTCCTCTTTCACCCTCATTAAAAGGTTCTTTAATTCCTCCTCACTTTCTGCCATCAAGGTTGTGTCATCTGCATATCTGAGGTTGTTGATATTTCTTCTGGCAATCTTAATTCCAGCTTGGGATTCATCCAGCCCAGCCTTTCGCATGATGTATTCTGCATATAAATTAAATAAGCAGGGAGATAAAATACAGCCTTGCCGTACTCCTTTCCCAATTTTGAACCAAATGAAATGGGTACAAATGTCCAAATGTACTCAGCAGGGGAGACGTTTACGATAGTAATTTGATTAGTTTAAAATTACAGTTCATTAATGGCCTCATTATAACAATGCGAAATTACAATACAATTAGTAATACCAATCTTTAAGATATCAAATTATATAATATAGGTGCCCTCCCCCGCATGCTAAAACTGATGGTTTGATGATTTTCTTGATTTCTGCATTCCAAAATCTTATTATTTTCAATTACGCTCTGTAATGGTTCTAGGGGTTGCTCGTGCGTAAGTCGTCGCCACACCTGGCTAGGTTACCTGGGTGAACCTTTTCTTTTCTTTCTTTCTTTCTTTTTTTTTTTTTGCTTTCAACTCTTTATTGGCATTTCAGCAATTCAAAATCTCAAGCTTTGAACAATGGTTTAGAGGCAGTTCTTGCTTCAACCCATTCGCCCTCTGCTTTGCTATAAAATGCAGATCAAGCTCAACAGGTAGAAACCCCAAAGCCGGGTGGGTGGGAGAGAGAATCGCGCTATGTATAGCTTCATACCTTTGCAGAAAGATGGAAATTGCAAACACAGTATTTTACGGATGCAAATGAAACCCACCTTCTCCAACAATAATGAATGAGGATAGGAAGAAAGAGTAAAGAAACAGCCTTGCCATGTAAAACTCTAAACGAAGGAAGGATTCTGTTTTGCGGCACAGTCCTGAGGAGCGGGGCAAGGGGGAGCCTCCCACCACAAGCCTCAAACACCCTGACAGCACCTCAGCAGATGGCGTAACGGACCAGGCGCAAGCCACGGATCTCTCACAGTCTCTGGCAATGTCGCAAAATGGTCAGGATGCTGTGGAAACGCTTGTCTGCCTTGAGCTGTGTAAATTCTTCCACATCGGCCTCCACGATGAAGAAGTGGCCTTTTGTATTCTTTGTTTCCTCTTCCTTGAATCTGAAGAAGAGGTTCCTCACAGCGCCGGACATTGTCTTAGGGGACTGGTGCATGATCTTGTACTTGCTAACCACAGCCTTGTTGATTTCCTGAAGGACTGCATTGACTTGGTTGTACGTCAGGCGGCCTCGCATGTACGCAGGAATGCTTTCAAACTCCTCTTCCGTTAACAAGGCTGCTTGTTTGATGCATCTGGGCTCTTTCACTGGCTTCTTCCCACCGGCAACCTCAGCATCTTTGCACTGTGCTTCATCCTTCACCGTGATGCCCTGGGTGCTGCTTGGGATTCCTCTGGGCAGGTGAATAGGCATGTTTTCCTCAAGATGCTGAGCTTCATTGTAGTACCTCTCAATCGTTTCCTGGAGCTCCTTGAGTTGACTCTGCTGGTTCTCCTGATGGTTGACTTCTGTCTCCAGTTTATTGAGGATGTTGTTTAAAAGCGATACCTCATGAATTATCTTGCTAAGCACTGTCTTCAAAGATGGTTCCTGGTCTATTTTTCTCAGCTGAAGTGACTTTTTGATATTTGAAATCTTTGTGTTCATGTGAGAACATAAGTCGTTAAAATCTGAAGTCAAATTATATTTTTCGTCACTGAGCTCCAGAGGTGCCCCCTCCTTGCCCTCCATATCCAGGCCCGCAGCAGAGGTGAAGACCCTCCTTCCCGCAGCGCCGCTAGAGGCTCTCTCTGGGTGAACCTTTTCTGTCTGGACAGCCCTTCACTTCGTGGCTGTCTCAGTCGCTGGCAGAATCCGTCAGTGGGCGTTTCTTGAACTTCTTCCAGCAAAGAAGTTCTTTGACGCCTAGTCTCCTCCTACTCTCCCTGCGCGGAAGTCTTCTGCGCAGGGAGGGTGTGGGCAGCGGAGGACCCGTGCTCTCCCCGCTGGTCTCCGGCGAGGAGTCATGGAGCCTCCTCTCCGATTCCCCCATCTGCCCCCCTTCTCCACTGGTGCTATGCTGATTTCCTTCCCCAGCAGATGGGCTGCCTCTCTCCCTACTGGGACCCTCTCCGGCATCCCTCTGGAGCCTTCCCTCCGCCTCTGGCTCCGATGGCAGTTCCCTGACACCCTCCTGTCAAGATAAGAATCCTTTATACAAATAATATATAAAACTACAAGTGAGGCACTCCAGCGATATCCTTACTCTTCCCATGTGTGGCAATCTTCCTGTTCGTGATGTTTTTTTCCTGTCCTTGGAAAATATTTTATCTTTTCCTGGTTGTTGCTGTTCTCCACCATTCCTTGGGCGGAGCTAATATCCCCTTGTGGTTTCAGAAATTCTCCATTGCTCTGTCCTGTGCTTCGTTGTTTGGCAACTTTAACAGCAGCTGCAAAAATCACACTGTCCCAATAAATAATTAGTTTTCGCCATTTTTATTCTCTGCCTGGGAAAGAGAGGGATCGGTCAAACTGCAATTGACTCAGTAATTAGCCTTATCAGCTCCTACACAACTTTCAGATTCCTTACATCCCTCTGTCTGGCCTAAGATAAATGTGCATTTATCCAATTAGATTAAATTCCAAGTCCTTTTAGCATTAATCAGTTCAGTCTGTATATAATAAAGGACGGGGAAGAGTCAGCTCTAATTTTCCATCGTAAATATTTTGCAAAATAGAGCTTCCCTCCCTTTTTCCTTTTTGTTTTTACACACACAGTTCCATTTGATGTTATATTCCATATCTGCAATCCAGTTTCATCCCTGCTCACCTGTACATATATATTTTGAACTAGTATTCAATCGCAGGCTGCCAATTCATTAGTGTAGAGAATAAAGCTTTATATAAAGAATCTGTAGGCTCCCCTCCCCCACACCGTCTTTTGCACCAAATGAAGTCTTCTGTCAGATTCAAATCTTAAAGACCTTGCAGCTGGTTCAGTTCCGCAGTTTATGATCTCATCTCTTCCAGCAACGCCTGTACATTAGTCCAAATTGAGCTCTAATTGACAGGAGAACCTCTGCTTCTTAATGGCAGCGAAGGTGGGTTTTCGGCAGGCGAAGGGCTTTTGCACTCAGCGCCTCCCTGCCTCCCGCAATCCATGCCGGAGCCGGAACCTGGTACCAAGATGAACTGGGAGTGAAGCCCATTCCCCCCTGTCCCTGGGGGCAACTTGCAAGGAGAATTACCCTCAATCATCCTTGTTTTTCCTTTGCCAACGATCCTCCATTAAAGCAGAGCGGAACCGGAAGCTAGCAGGGGAGACTTGGACGAAGCCCCATCTGCACTTAGAGATGCACTGTTTCACCTCTGAGAGAAGCAGGCGCTCACGGTTTCCACTTACCTTTGTCTCTCCCAGCTGACGGAATGATGCCACCAAGACCTGCTCCTTCATCTTTTCATGGTGGTGGAGGGGCTGCAGCAGCTGTGGACCCAGATCAGGTAGGGAGAAGGAGCCTTGTGGGGAAGGAGCGCTGGGATGCAGACTGGCTGGACACAGTTGGATGCAGAGGAATGGTGGGAGGAGCCAGAGAAGAGGGAGCCGACTGGGAGGAGGAGGAGGAAGAGGAGGTGTCTGAAGCTGGAGAGGGAAGAGGGCTCAGGGAGCAGAGGGAGTCTGTGGCAGAGAGCAGCCCAGACTCCGAGGCAGAAGCTGCAGCAGGAGAGAGGGATGAGGAAGGCAGAGAGGGGTCTGGCCGCTGTAGAAAACAACAGAGACAAGTGAATGTTCTCTAAGAGGACAGCCTTTTTCCTTTTCTGTTAGGGTCCAGTGTGCTTTGAAGATGTGGCTGTCCATTTCACAGATGACGAGTGGGCGTTGCTGGATCCTGACCAGAGAGCTCTCCATAAGGAAGTCATGGAGGAGAATCGTGGGATCTTGGACTCTCTCGGTAAGGCTCCCTATTGGATCATCCTATCTGTTTTGTAATTCAAGACATCTCTCTATGTGACGAACCTCTGATATTTTGATGGGGCTCAACAGCGCCACCCACAGCACCTGGGATGTTAACACTCCCACAGCAAACCTTGCAGGGATGGCTATTGATTGTTTTCCCTGTGAATATTCTTCCTCCAGTTCTGTCATTTAAAACCATGATCAGGCTGTCTGAACTGCCCAGGCCTTCTTAAATGTAGGATTCAGAGTGATTTTTGACCAAAGAGTTGCTTGACAGATTCCACGACTGAACCTAACAAACTCCATCCCAAAACAGAGCCAGGCTTTTTGAATCTCAGGCAGTGAACCCTGTAGTAACAATAATGATAATTTTATTATTTTTACCCAACATCAAACATTAAAAACTTCCCAATACAGAGGTGCCTTCAGAAGTCCTCTAAAAGTTGCATCGTTATTTCCTTGACATCTGATGGGAGGGCGTTCCACAGGGTGACTTCCCCTATCGAGAAGGCCCCCCGCCTCGTCCTCTGTAACTTCTCACAAAAATGTAACATTTAAGTAAGGAAACTTTAATAATAATAATAATATTAATGCTGATATGACAAGTTTCTGCTGCATTCTGTGATGTCAAGAATTTATGAAAATTGGTTTAAGGTGATGCACATCATCATTAAATTATTAGCCACTAAAGAAATTGGCCATGTTTTAGATAATAATGAAAGCACATTTTATTTATGAAGATAGTACAGATGCATATTTAAATCTGAACAAAATGACGTTACCAGGTTAAGATGTACTTTTAAAAACTTGAGAGAGAAAACATCTAGTATTCAACTTGATTTGTATATAAAACTATACATAACAAAAGGAATAGTATAACATCTACATCCCTTCAGTTCTTTCTCTGTCACAAGCATTAATTAGCATTGTTTCATAATTTGGGGCTGCACTTCTTCCCGAGACTCTAATCCGTTTGCCTCTTAGTTTCAGGTGGTGATGAATTGGAAATGAAGAACAAGGGAGACCACAACGAAATCCACACAGTGGAGGAGCCATATCAGGATTCAGACTGTGGAGAGGGCTTCAGTCAGAGCTCCCATTCCACTTCCCATCAAAGAAATCCCCTTGAGAAGAAACCCTATCAGTGCTTGGAATGTGGAAAAAGCTTCACTTGGAAACAGAGTTTCGCTACCCATCAAAGAATTCATACAAAAGAGAAACCCTATCACTGCTTGGAGTGTGGAAAGAGCTTCAGTCAAAGCCACAACCTCACTTCCCATCGTAGAATTCATACAGGGGAGAAACCATATCACTGCGTGGAATGTGGAAAGAGCTTCAGTCAGAGGGCCAAGCTCACTTCCCATCGTAGAATTCATACAGGGGAGAAACCATATCACTGCGTGGAATGTGGAAAGAGCTTCACTTGGAAAAAGTGTTTCACTTCCCATCAAAGAATTCATACAGGGGAAAACCCCTATCAGTGCCTGGAATGTGGAAAGAGCTTCACCAGGAAAGAAAGTCTCACTGTCCATCAAAGAATTCATACAGGGGAGAAACCGTATCAGTGCTTGGAATGTGGAAAGAGCTTCACCTGGAAAATAAGTTTCACTTCCCATCAAAGAATTCATACAGGGGAAAACCCCTATCGGTGCCTGGAATGTGGAAAGAGCTTCGTTAACAGCGCCACACTCACTTACCATCAAAGAATTCATACAGGGGAGAAACCGTTTAAGTGCTTGGAATGTGGAAAGAGCTTCACCTGGAAAATAAGTTTGACTTCCCATCAAAGAATTCATACAGGGGAAAACCCCTATCGGTGCCTGGAATGTGGAAAGAGCTTCATTAACAGCGCCACACTCACTTACCATCAAAGAATTCATACAGGGGAAAACCGCTATCAGTGCTTGGAATGTGGAAAGAGCTTCAATCAGAGTGCCCATCTCGCTTCTCATCGTAGACTTCATACAGGGGAGAAACCATATCAGTGTGCGGAATGTGGAAAGAGCTTCATTAGAAAGCACAGTTTCACTTCCCATCAAAGAATTCATACAGGGGAGAAACCATATCAGTGCATGGAATGTGGAAAGAGCTTCAGTCAGAGGGCCAAGCTCACTTCCCATCAAAGGATTCATACAGGGGAGAAACCATATCAGTGTGCAGAATGTGGAAAGAGCTTCAAACAGAGTGCCCATCTCACTTCTCATCATAGACTTCATACAGGGGAGAAACCCTATCAGTGTGCGGAATGTGGAAAGAGCATCATTCCAAAGCACAGTTTCACTTCTCATCGTAGACTTCATACAGGGAAGAAAGCCTATCAGTGCATGGAGTGTGGAAAGAGCTTCATGAGAAAGAACAGTTTCATTTCTCATCAAAGAATTCATACAGGGGAGAAACCCTATCAGTGCTTGGAATGTGGAAAGAGCTTCAATCAGAGGGCCCATCTCACTTCTCATTGTAGACTTCATACAGGGGAGAAACCATATCAGTGTGCGGAATGTGGAAAGAGCTTCACCAGGAAAGAGAGTCTCACTGTCCATCAAAGAATTCATACAGGGGAGAAACCCTATCAGTGCTTGGAGTGTGGAAAGAGCTTCACCTGGAAAGAAAGTCTCATTGCCCATCAAAGAATTCATACAGGGGAGAAACCATATCAGTGCTTGGAATGTCGAAAGAGCTTCACCAGGAAAGTGTTACGATAATGAAGCAATGCTGCTGCAAAGTCCTAGCTTGAAAAGTAAACATGATGGGAATGTTGGGACTGCTGTGGGAACAGAGGGACTGTCATTTCACAGTGCGCAGCACCAGAATTACTTCAGAGTGTATTATGAGCTGTACAGGATGTACAGGAAGTTTTTGTTACAACACTGCTGGAGTTTGAAGAGAGCAGTCATGTTTTTTGTAACGCTCCAAAGACAGAAATAAAAGCATGTAAATACGTTTCTGTCTATCTCTTTCCCCTGCCTGGGGGAGGCAGGAAAGAGGGGTGTGTTCTTCTCATGTTTGAGAAGAATCGCCGATCGAGACCTTGCCTGCGCTTGCTGGGGAATGCAGCCAGGGAGGTCAACAGGGAATCAAGCCGGGTGCCTGGGACTGCTGCCAGCTTCTCATGAGAAGGGCTTGAATTTCCCAACAGAAAGAAAGTCTCACTTCCCATCAGAGAAATCTTACAGGGGAGAAGCCCTATCAGTGCCAAGAGTGTGATCGGAGGGATTTATGAAAGTCTGGTCTCATTTTTCAAGTTCTCTAAAAAAATACAGTTGGAGCTCTTAAAAGGACTTAGAACTGGCTGAAAAAGCTAAAATCAAGACAGACTTCGACAAGTTCGTTTCTCTTTGAAGGAAAAGGAGAATGTTAGCCGCTTTGAGACTCCTTAAAGGGAGTGAAAGGCCGGATATCAAATCCAAACTACTCCTCTTCTTCTTCTTGCAGGACCCCCTTTTCCTTCCTCTTTGCTCAGAGAGTCGGAAACAACTCTCTCTCAAGAGACCCTGGAGCCAAACGCTTGCAGAGTTTTCCTCTAGCTTCTGAAGCAAAGGGTGTACAGAAATCTGTTCCCCACGGAGGGAGAAGCTCGCCAGGCCCCCAAGGTCCCTGGATGAAGCAGCTCTGTGCCCTCACCACGCCCGGGGTGTTGGAAAAACGCCTGGGAAGGCCGCCACCTTCCCAAGACACCGAGACATCTCTCCGGTGGTCACCCTCTGGCTGTAAATCTTCCTCAGTCCCGAGAGACTGGTAATAAGCAACCCCTTCCTCCTGAGAGGAGCACACTCGTCTTCTGGCATCTCATTGCAGAAGAAAGAGACAATCAGTAGCTATAAACTACTTTATTCATTGTCTATACACAGAGAATCCACCAGCATGTCTGCTCTCTCTGAGCAGCAGAACAGAAGAGCGCACTTCACACAGAAGCGAAAGTAACTTTTCACAGTACTGAGACTGTGCTGAGACTTCCTGTCTCACACTCTCAGACACTCACATGATGTAAACAACCATTGAGCTGCTCTCTGAGCAGCTGGTGAGATAAAAATCCGCAGGGAAAGAGGACCAGCAAAAGGGTTAAGTGGCACCGAGCTGGCTTCCTAGAGAGGAATAAAGGGAGGAGGCTCCCCAGAGCACAAGCTCCGCCCCCATCTGGGCTTTTGTCTCTCTGCTCCGCAAGTGCTGCCTGGGGGCGCCTTCTGGGATCCGGTGAGTGGCCTTGGGGAGATGGGGGGTCCCAGGGCTGCAGGGGAGGGTCCCCCCCAAGAAGACCCCTCTGGGGCCCTGGCTCCTGAGAGAGAGAGAGAGATAGAAGGGAGCAGGGCGAGCTCCGCTTTGCAAGGGCTCAGGAGAACAGCCACGAGGGCCAGGGAGTCATGATGAGGGACCCCCAAAGTCATCTAGCCCACTCCCAGCCAGCCAGGAATCTTCTGCCCAGCCTGGGGCTTGAACCCAGGGCCCTGAGATCAAAGAGACTCGTGCTCTACCCACTGAGCTCTCCTGCCTTGTTCGGGTTCATTTCTGGAAGAGTCTGACAGAGAGAATGTGAGCTTGGTTTGTTCCACCTTACAAGGGTTAAAAGGAACTGAGCTACATTCCTAGAGAGGACAGGGAATAAGGGGGGGGGACGAGGTCCTCCCAAGCAAATGCCCCTTCCTCCTTCCCAGGATCCTCCCTGCAAGAGGGGTAGGGGGCTTTCATTTCCTCTGCAGGAGCTGCCTCAGTTTCCCTTCTGGCATCTGGTGAGTTTCCTCTCTTTTCTGCCCTAGGGTGCATTGGGGAGAAGTGGGGTGGGGGTGTCCCAGGGCTAAGAGGGAGGCTGCAAGTAACAAGAGGTCTGAAAGTCTTCCTTCGCATTCAAGAGACCGCTTGCTACAGTCACAGAAAATTGCTGATGTGTTAACCAAACTAAACCTGATGGATGCTAACCCTGTAGACACACCGATGACAACAGGTTATCAGGTAGATGATACTGAAGAAGCATTTTCTGACACTACACTGTACAGAAGTGTGCTAGGCAAACTAAACCTCATTGCTAGATGTTCAAGACCTGACACTGCAGTAAGCACAAATTTGCTAAGCAGACACATCAACAATCCTACTGTTAAGGACTGGAAAGCTCTGAAACGCATAGCACACTATTTGAATGGCACTATGCACTACAGACTGAGATTTAACAATCAAAAGTCAGGCGGTCTTGAGATATTTGCTGAAGCAAAACAGCAAGCTGGCTGGCAATCGCTTCCCAACTTGAACCCAAAGAATGTAGAATCATGAAGGCATACACAGCCTCTGGAAAGGTGATTCCACGCTGTTGCAACTCATGCCTTAGATTCTGCATTTCCATGAGGTGAGCACGTACATCTGCTCCATCAGCAAGTGCCATATCATGCAACTTGGCATAAAAGAACAAAGAAACGCCCACCTCTCTTCTTAAATGTGACTGTTGGAGACTGTCCCACATCTCTCTGGCTGAGGCCTTGTCACACAAAAGACACAACTCTTCAGGGGACACAATAAGCATCAGAGTTCCCCTTGCTTTGGAATCCTTAGCCTCCCATTCTCCGGTTACTGGAGCTGGGGGGGGGGGGCGTCTCATATCACATGAAACAGACCCGCTTTTCTTAGCAAAGCTTCTGCATACTGCACCCAGTCCTAATAATTCCCTTTTGAGAGCTTTGGAATTCCCATCGCAAATTGAAGAGCCTCTGTCACTCTTGCACTGGCCATCTGTATTCCAAAAGCACACTGCATGAGCCTTTTGCTTTCTGAGCTTCTGCTGCAGCCGATCAGAGCTTTTGGCTAAAAGTTCAAAGTCCACCCTTATTGCCATTAATTAGGGACTGGCAGGCTTCCTGGGGCTGGAGCACACACCTCTCATCAATCTTCTTGACACGCAGAGAAGATAACCTGCATTCTGTTCTTCTGCCGTTCTTCTAGGCCCAAAGCCAAAAATGTCGGGGAGACTTCCGGGTTAGCGCCATCGGCTAATGGCGGATTCCCTCCGAGCTCCGGAGGGAATCAGCTCCGCAGGATTGGGTCTTGACCGCTGCGGCGACGCGGGGATCCTCAAAAATCACAGGTGGTGAAGCCTGTGAACCTGGTGACTCGGCAGGCACCATTTGCGCCCCCCCGACCTGTGAAGGAGCCTTTTTAAAGGCTTCGGAGCGGGGGACGGAGTGAGCGGTGCGGTGCTGAGAGTCGACTGCTTCTCCTGTGGAGTGCAGCCGCATTGCCATGGTCGGAGAGCGCTGACTTCTTTTTGTGAACAATTGGACTTTAAAGCAACAACCCGTGAGTAGTACGGAAATCGGAAAGATTTTTTTTTTTTTAATTAGGCACGATCGGGGAAGGCGCAAACAGGAAGTCCGTCTCCCCGTCTTGTAAATAATTTAAAGCAAGGACCTGCTAACTAAGGTCGAGAGAACCCTTTCTTTTTTACTTGGTAAAAGACATTAATTTCACGATTTGGCAATATAAGTAATCTTACTGGAGGATAAAGAGCTAATCTTGGGAGCTGAAGTGCCACCCCCCCGGACCCGGGAGTGCTCCGTGAGAGAGCCTGCTGATGAGGTATTGAAGAGTTTGACAGCTGTCAAATTTAGCTGTCAAGACGGGAAAAGAGAACTTTGTTTCTGTTGTTTCTGCTGGCTATATTTGTTACAATTTGGTTACAATTTGTTGAAAACAAGGAAGAACTGTTACAAACTAACTTGATTTTTGGATTTGAATTGGAAGGAATATTAAGTTACCAAAATCCCTCTAGAGGGGGATTTGGGACATTACAAGAATGGCTGGAGGAGGGAAGATTCAGGCTGGGTTGGACAAAGTTTTTGTTCTCTTGGGAAAGTTACAAGGCCAAATTGATGTTTTGGCTACAAATGTTGCAACTCTGAACTTAACAGTAAATAACATCACTGAATTTGATAAGGATTTGACTCAGGAAGCCCACGCAGCTGGACAAAAAGAGAAACTTGAGAGCTTTGAGAGTATGGAGAAGGAGATATGTGTTGTTCCTGAGGAAAAGGAAGGAGGAGCTGTAACTTTGCAGATGATAAAGGTGAGCCAGAGGCCTGACATGATGGCTACAAAGGAAAATAAGAACTTGATGTCGAAAATCTGGCTTGAATTGGAGATTGAAGAATGGAGAGATCTCCTCATGTTGAGATCTGAAGACCCAAGGATTACAAATTTGCTTAAGGTGGAAGTTGGAGCTTTGGGGACATTTGGACTTGAAAGGAATAAGAAACATGATTCGGGCTCCACTTTTAAGTATGGAGGTCTGGCTGAAAGAAACATGGATTCCGTTGGGCCAGAGCTTCTCCGAGATCTGGTGTTTAATATTAAGGACTATAAAAAAAACCGGCAGAGAGGAATTGAGAGAGAATTAAGAGCCTCGGACGTGAGATCTCCAGGCTGATAGTAGACTAAGACTGATGGACATTTGTTGGGGATTGAAACCGGGAAGGGGGGGGTGGAGTTTGGGAATCCAAAGGGTGTATAATTACAATCTGTTTTATTTTTATTTTATTTTGTTATTTGTATGAAAATTGGGGAATTCGTGGAAGGGAAATTGGGTCGACGTTAGAAAAATGTTTTAAGAACGAGTATTGATGCATAAGTATTGTGTTTAAGTTTGGATAAGGCAAAATTGCTTTTTTAAAATGAACTAAATAGAAAAAGGTTAAAATTAGGGATAAGAACTTGCTGAACTAACATTTTGAATTGGAATATAAGAAGGGGAGGTGTGGGGAAGTCAGGGAAATATGTTATAGAAAAATAAGGATTGTGAACTTTATGTGTTTTTAAACCTTTTTGTTTTTCCTTTTTTGATTCTTTTTTAATGTATTAAAGTTGAAAATTTCAATAAATATCTTTTTTTTAAAAAAGCCAAAAATGTCGGAACCTGTGTTCGGCCAAGGTGATAAAGCTCATCCTCCTCCGGCCGAGTCCTCCGGAATCGCCTCCGACGTGATTGATGACCTGAGCCTCTGATAAGGCTCCAGGCACATCCCCCATTCAGCAGAGAACCAAAGCAGCACGCAGAAGTGATGAGATTTATCATAGCTACACCGCTATGCTTCAGTTCTTACTACGCAGACAGAAAAAAACATCCTCTCTCTGTGAAAGCAGAGAGCAACTGAACAACAAAGGAACAAGAAACCAGTACGTCACACTTTGGGGAAGGGTCACTGAGTCAGGAAGAAAAGGGCCTGCAAAGGAACCCTGATGGGATTGAGGAATCAGCCACATTCCTTAGCCCAGGTGGCAGCCAGATGGAAACATCTGGAGGCAGAAATAAAAACTTGGCCTCTGTGATAAACAAAGTCCTTCCATCTCGCAGTGCGCAGTTTGTGTTATGTACTGAAGTTCTCACCCTGGGCCAGCAGGGGGATACTGTAGATAGTTTTCACTCAGGTCCACATATGCAAATAAGGGATTGAAAGTGATGTTCAGTGATTGGATAGTTACAGAAAGTGGTTACCGTTGCATTGTAGTGGAGCTCTATATAAGCAGGCTGGCTGAACCCTTCAGCTCAGTTCTGTTCTGGCCTGTGAATAAACAAGAGCTGTTTGACGAATTACTGTGTCGTCTGATGTGTTCACCCACAACTTAACAGACCCATGGAACTCCCTCCCACAGGAGGAAGAGATGGCTTGAGAAGAGGATGAGGCCCATTCAGGGAGGAGCAGAGGGCTAGCGATGGCTCCAGGCCCCCCAGTTGGAGGCAGCCATGCTTCTGAAGGGGGAGAGAGTTGCCCTCAGAACAAAGACAGAAGTCTGCCTTAAGAATATGGGAATATAGTGCTTGAACTCCGAGTCTGGGCTGTGATTCAGACTCATCCATGCTGGCCCAGGTGAAATATACTCAGAGTCACAAAGTGATTTCATGCTCTTTATTCAGCTCATAGTGGTGAGGAGGAATGAATGAATGTCCCCTCAAAGTATCTGCTTTATATATATTATTTACACAATGGGCTGCACATGATTGGCTAATTCCAGAATTCTACTGTAAGCCAATCAGGTTGTGCATTCACTTCTATCTGGAGCATGATTGGGTAGTTCCTGCCAACCAATCATACTGCTGCATTGTTCTAGGACCAATCAGACTGCTGCATTCTGAATCCTATTGTTCTAGGACCAATCAGACTGCTGCCTTTTGGATCCTATTCCCCAGGCAAGCCCCTGGGGAAACCATAACTGAGTTTGTGACCTCTCTCCGCCAAGCCGCCCGGTTCTGCAACTTCTCAGAGCTGGAGAACATGCTTCGGGACCGCCTCGTCGGTGGCCTGAAGGATGAGAAGCTGCAACGACGCCTCTACGCTAAGAAGAACCTAACGTTCCAGGTCGCTCTGGAGGAGGCCCTGGCAACGGAAGCTGCCGAGAGGTCAACCAAGAGGCACGGCCGAGCCAGCCGTCCCAACTGAGGGTCCACCACGAAGACCTCACCAACGACTCAGGATCCAACAGGGAGGAGGTGCACTGAGTACAGCAGCGCACTCAAGCAGCCCACATACCACAGCTGCCTCGGCGAGAAGCAGGGAACTGCGCAAGCTGTGGAGAAAGTCACGAGAGGAGGACCTGCCGTTTCCACAACGCAGAGTGCAGGCAGTGCAGAAAATCGGGACACATCGCCCGGGTGTGTCGGGCTCAGCCCACCGGACGCCAGGCATCAGATGACCAATCCAAGAGCCCCAGGTTCCGGGGCCCAACGCACCAAGGCAACTCGACGGAGCTCACGGACTTCCAGGTATACCAGTTGCCCCACCCCAACGTAGAGAAAATTTATGTAGAGGTACAGATAGAGGGGGCCCCATGCCGCATGGAGCTTGACACGGGTTCAACTCTATCCATAATCTCGGCAAGGACCTTAAGGAAACTGTGTCCTACTGGGGGTCCCAAACTCAGGCCGGCTCCATTCACCCTCCGGGACTTCCAGAAACGTAAGGTCCCCACAATGGGTATGGGGACCTTCAGGGTGCAATACCGAGGGCGGACGCGGCAACTGGACTTGCTTGTGGTCAAGGGCCCCTACATTAGTTTACTGGGATTGCCATGGTTTGGACCACTGGGGCTAGCCGTCACCGGGGTGAACCACACTAACTTACAAGTGGACGTGGATGCCATATGCAAGGAATTTCCGGGGGTTTTCGATGGGAAATTGGGACAGTATACGGGCCCCCCCATTGCTCTACAGCTTGACCTCGCAGTACGACCGGTCAGGCTGTAGGCCCGCCGGGTCCCGTTCGCCCTGAAACCACGTATAGACGAGGAATTGGACCGGCTCGTGGAGCAAGGAGTGCTGGAACCGGTGCCTAATGCCCCCTGGGAAACCCCAATCGTCACACCCATCAAGCCTAATGGTTCGGTCCGCATCTGCGCAGACTACAAATGTACCATAAACAAGGCCCTCACGGCCCATGCATACCCAGTGCCAGTGGTCAGCCATGTCCTTGCCAACCTGGCTGGGTCGAAAATTTGTGGCAAGCTGGACTTGGCCCAAGCATATCAACAGCTGCCAGCAGATGAGGCCACAGCAGAGGCACAGACGATTGTGACGCACAGAGGAGCATTCAGGGTAAAGCGGCTGCAATTCGGTGTCAGCGTGGCACCAGGCATATTCCAGAATCTAATGGACTCTCTACTTAAAGGGATTCCTGGCGTCACCCCCTTCTTCGATGATGTGTTGATTGCCGGGCCCACACCAGAGGAGTTTGAGGACCGCCTCCGCACCGTTCTGCACCGTTTCCAGACGGCGGGTCTCAAGGTGAAGCGGGAAAAATGTCTACTAGGAGTGCCTCAGGTGGACTTTCTGGGATTTATGGTGGACGCAGAACGGGTCCACCCGACTGGGGACAAGGTACGGGCCATTTGTGATGCCCCAGCGCCCAAGAACAAGACTGAACTTCAGGCCTTCTTGGGACTATTGAACTTTTACCATTCCTTCCTTCCCCACAAGGCGGCGGTAGCGGAGCCCCTACACAGACTCCTGGACAAGTGGGCCCCTTGGGTGTGGGGCCAGCGCCAGGAGGCCGCATTCCAGGCAGTCAAGGACTTGCTTGTCTCAAACTCGGTCTTGGCACACTTCGACGAGAGGCTGCCGGTGGTGCTAGCATGCGATGCCTCGCCCTATGGAATTGGCGCTGTCCTGGGACACCAACTCCCGGATGGAAGAGAGGTACCGGTAGCATACTTTTCCCAGACACTCAACGCAACCAAGCGGAACTACTCGCAAATCGACAAGGAGGGTCTGGCAATCGTGGAGTAAAAAAATTCCATGATTTCTTGTACGGGCGGCCCTTCACCGTGGTGACTGACCACAAGCCGTTGCTTGGCTTGTTTGCCCCCGAAAAGCAGACCCCCCAAGTGCTGTCTCCTCGCGTCCTCAGGTGGTCAATTTTCCTTGCCAGCTACCAGTATGCACTGATTCACCGCCCTGGGAAGGCGATGGGCCATGCGGACGCCCTCAGCAGACTACCACTACCAGAAACAGGCCCCGACCCAGCACCTGCACAAGAGGTTATGAGCCTGGAGCTGTGTCCCAACCGCCCCATTCACAAGAAGTTGCACACCATTTGAAGAAAGATAGGGTCATCTCCCGGGTCCTGGACTGGGTGTGGAGGGGATGGCCCAGCAGCAGCCCCGGGCCAGAATTCGCCGGCTACACAACCCGCAAACATGAACTGTCGGCCCACAAGGGGTGCCTGTTATGGGGAAGCAGGGTCGTTGTTCCCCAGCCCCTCCGCAAAAGGGTCCTCACAGCCCTACACGAGACACACCCAGGGGTAGTAAGAATGAAGGCCCTTGCCAGGAGTTATGTGTGGTGGCCTGGCCGGGGATCGACGGAGAGATAGAGGCCTGGGTCAAACACTGCCAGACCTGCCAAGAATCCTGCCCAGATCCCCCAAGGGCCCCAGTCCAGTCCTGGGAGTCCGCCCGAGTACCATGGTCACGCCTGCATGTGGACTTCGCTGGCCCCTTTCAGGGGAAAACATTCTTCATAGTGGTGGACTCCTACACCAAATGGCTGGAAGTCGCACTGGTACCGTCCACTTCTACGTCCGCAGCCATCCGGGTACTACGCAGGCTGTTTGCAACCCATGGGCTCCCTGACACTCTCGTCTCAGACAATGGGACTGCATTCACGTCAGGAGAATTCCAAACCTTCACAGCGCAGAACGCCATCCGCCACATCCGTTCGGCGCCATTCCACCCTGCCACCAATGGCCAAGCAGAACGCATGGTGCGGACCACCAAGGACACCCTTCGCCGCATGACGCAAGGGGATTGGGAGTACCGCCTTGCCACATTCCTTCTAGCACAGCACAGCACCCCCAGCTCAACGACTGGCCGGAGCCCCGCTGAACTACTAATGGGTCGGCGCCTTGCAATCAGATTGGACCGCATTCACCCCGATAGAGCTCAGGATGAGGTAGTGGTGGGGGAAGGCAGGAACCCCCGGACCTTCGAGGCCCAGGACCCAGTGTACACAAAGAATTTTGGGGCAGGCCCTGCATGGGTACGCGCCACAGTCACCAGGGTCACTGGCCCTGTGTCGTACGAGGTGCTAACAGATGGGGGGCAATGCTGGCGCCGCCACTGCGACCAGATACGGCGACGATTCCCTGGAAAAAACCAGGAGGAGGAGGACAGATCAGAGGAGTCCCAAGGGAACAGTGGGGCAGTGAGGCCCATAGAGCAGCAGGGGCCAGCAGGAGAGGCAGAATCAGTAAATACAGAGAGGACCCGTGAAGCCGAAAGGACACCGGAACCAGAACCACGACTGAGTGAGCCGGTTGCGCCAGACCAAACAGCCCCATCACAGCCAGCATCCTTGGAACACGAGCCAGAACCTGAACCCCGGACCAGGGAACACCCCAGGCCGCAACGCACACGTAGGCCGCCGGCGTACCTTGAGGACTATGAATGCGACCTCCCGGGCAGGACTGGAACTTAGAGGGGAGGGGTGTTATGTACTGAGTTGAATAGGCTCCAAACTGCAGCAGTCTGATTGGTCCTAGAACAATAGGATTCAGAATGCAGCAGTCTGATTGGTCCTAGAACAATGCAGCAGTATGATTGGTTGGCAGGAACCACCCAATCATGCTCCAGATAGAAGTGAATCCACAACCTGATTGGCTTACAGTAGAATTCTGGAATTAGCCAATCATGTGCAGCCCATTGTGTAAATAATGTATATAAAGCAGATACTTTGAGGGGACTTTCATTCATTCCTCCTCACCACTATGAGCTGAATAAAGAGCATGAAATCACTTTGCGACTCTGAGTATATTTCCGACAGCCAATCAACTGACAGCATTCTGACCCTGCACTTGCATAGAAAGAATTGCAGGCTGATTGCATCAGCCAGTTGCATCAGCTAGCAGACTCAAGCCTGCAGACTTACTATCTCACACAGCATTCTGGGATCCCAACACTCCCCACCCGGCAACAACAGCACAGAGGGACAGAAGAAGGCATCCTTCCATGTGGCAAACGGGAATGTTTGTGCACAGGATTAGAAGAATGATTTGAAGAACAGCAGTTTCTTAATGCCCCTCATTAAAATACACAACGAACAATTCCATTAACACATCAAAATATGCATCCATAAAATGTGCAGGAAAAAAATCCAGTGAATACAGAACATCAATTAAGAGGCAGAAAACAACAAAGTGTAACAGTTCACCTTTTTCTTTTAGGGTCCAGTGTGCTTTGAAGATGTAGCTGTCCATTTCACAGACGTGGAATGGGCATTGCTGGATCCTGACCAGAGAGCCCTCCATAAGGAAGTCATGGAGGAGAATTGGGGGATCTCGGACGCTCTCAGTAAGGCTTAATATTATGCCTACCCCCCTCCAAGATGGCCCCCTTTTGCTCTTGAAGGGCTGGTCTGTCTGCAGCCCCCACCGCCTCCCATCAGGGCCCCTTCATGGGGGCAGAAGCAGAGGAAAGGCCTCAGGAAAGCAGCCATGGCTCTGGCCAGATGCACAGGAGGAGGAGGGGCGCTGACCGCTCTCCTTCCCCCTCAGACTCCATCCATCAGCAGCCCTCATCCCCTAATAGGGGCAGGGCCACCAGAGGTGCAAGGTGCTGAGCAGGGGGGAAGATCCTCCAGGGCAGATAAGACCCCCCCCCCAATATTTATTTCAGGCTCCTCTAAACTGCCCAGGCCTTCTTAAATGTATCTTCAAAGTGATTCAGGAAGTTGAAGTGGCTTCTGTCATCATCAGGGGAGAAACCCTATCAGTGCTTGAAATGTGGAAAGAGGTTCATTGAGAAGGCCAAACCCACAATCAATGAAAGAGTTCCCAGTGGGGGGCAATGATTTCAGTGCCAAGAGTGTGGAAAGAGCTTCAGTCACAGGGCCTGTCTTGCTTCCCATAAACAAGCAGGACACACACGCCTGTTTGTTGGCATCAGGCTGCAAGAAGCTCAGGGCGGCACCCGGACAACGTCCTTGCCGTGCGTCTTGATCTATCAGAAAAGAACATGGAGAAGTGGCAGGTTTGGGCAGCTAGGAGAATATCCTACACCCAAAGACACCCCATGTGGTTTAGCGGACGGACTAAGAGCCCTGGAGTGGGGAGACCTGGGCCCATTTGACCCCATGGCTAGGAGCTTTGGAGGGAGGTGGGGAAGATGGGGAGTGAGAGGAGCTGGTTCTGGGTGGAAAGATCCACTCTGAGGAAAAGATCACCAGCTAGAGAAAGGAGTCTCTGAGCCTAGTGGGAAGGACAGTGTGTGGAGTCCTGGGAGAGTAAATCAGGCCAGGAATGAACTGGGAGGCTGAGCCAGGAGAAGGAGGAGCTGGAAAGAGACCGGCTGCTGAGCTCTCATCCCAGTCAGGAGGGGAGAGATCCTTCTAGAAAGAGAAGACTCCCAAACCAGAGATCCCTTGGGTCTTTGGCTTGGAGTACCTCGGGAGTAGGGTAACTGGCAGAAAGTGCCACCTTGTTAAGAGCCAAAGTCTTAAGTGTGAAACAACTGAGAAAACCTTGAAGGGAAATAACATTGTAAACTGAGGTATCCTAAGTTTTATCCACTTGTGTCATAAACTTCCTTGTTAAATAAAATCGTTAATGTTTATTTGAAGAAATCCTGCCTGACACTCCCAATTAGTAAATTTTACCTCACGCAAATCCCCCACAAGATAATCTGAGGTAATTGGAGGGAATTTGTGGAAATTGTGTTTTGTGAGGTGGGTGCACTATATTTAAGAGAGAGAACGGGCCCAAGGCTGCCGGGGGGGGGGGGGAAGAGCCCTTGCGTCATCGCATATTAATTGGGGGCAGAGGTGGGATAGGAAGTTAAAACCCACACAGAAACGTACCCAGAGACACAGAACAACCAGTTTAATAAAGGAGTGAAGTTATTTGATTAAGAAGAGAAAAAAATCCTGTCAGAAAATGACCAGCAAGCGCCAAGCCAAGGAGACTCAGGATGACCCAGCTGCTGCGCCTGAGGAGAATCCTAATATATTGCGTTAGAGATGATGAGGCTAAGATTGGAATTGTCTAAGGTGGAAGCAGAGAAAGAAAGAGAAGAGGCCAGAATGGCAGCTGCCCTTCATCTAGCAGAGAGAGAGAGAGAGAGAGAGAGAGAGAGAGAGGGAGGGAGAGAGAGATGAGCCCAAGAAGAAAGAGACAGGCAGGCCAAGATGGCCCATGAGAAAGAGATGTTTCCTTTAAAAATGGAGGAGATTAAGGCGAGGGCAGAACTGCCGCAAGCAATGTTGGGGGTGGAGATTTTACCTCAGCAAATGTAAAGTATGTTGTAAGGGACTCAGGAGCAGAAGCACAGGGGAGAGAGGAAATGGAGAGCGAAGGGGAAGAATCTGAGGGGAGCGTAGGGGAGTATGACAGTGACCCGAGAGATTCCATGAGCTTCTCCAGCGAATCAGAAGATTCCCAGAAGGGGGCGCCGATGGTCAGGGCAAGGGGGGTCCCAGGGGGGACGCACCAGAAGCAGGGGGCCAGCGGGGACTCCCAAGGGAGCAGCGGAGGATCAGGACCAGCTCCCCCACCAGAGCGCAGTGGGGGGGAAGAGTCACATGAGTCAGGACCAGCCTTTCCTCCAGCGGGGAGAGAAGATGAGTCAGGGCTGACCACGCCCCCATCGGAAAGTGGGGAAACGGAGGGGAGGTCAGTTCCAGCTAGCCTCCCCGAAGGGGGGAGCAGTGACAGCAGCAGTGCAAAGGTCAGGAGGAAGGTTGCAGGCTGGGCGCGCACGCCAAGTTCAAATGTACAGGCACGCAGGACAACAGGAAACCCGGATTGGGAACCAGGTCCTAAAGCCCGCCGGAGGGAGGGGGAAGATTCAGGGGACTCAGCGTCAGAAGAGTCTAGGAAGGGCGAGACCCCGACGGACAGGCGGAACCAGAGGAGGAAAGAGCAGAGGAAGAGGTGGAGCAAGGCTAGAGTCTTAAACTGGTGTCTGGGGGGAGGAGATTCAGACGGAGCTTCAGCAGTCTAGAGTTTGAGACGTAGGGCTGCACGCTGCGGCTGTGGAAGTGAAACTGAACTTCAATAAAGACTTTTATACTTAACAACGAAGCGGCGTTGGTCCTTTGTGAGCTGGGACCTCGGGCAGCTCTGACATATGTACAGTGGTACCTCGGGTAACAGACGCTTCAGGTTACAGACTCCGCTAACCCAGAAATAGTACCTCGGGTTAAGAACTTTGCTTCAGGATGAGAACAGAAATCATGTTCCGGCGGCACATGAACAGTTTCAGGAGGCCCCAGAACAGTTTCAGGTTATAAATGGACCTCCAGAGCGAATTAAGTACTTAACCCGAGGTACCACTGTAAAAGGTGATGGTGTGCAGGCCTAATGGTCAAAGCTTCAAAATGCCAGTTTTCAAAATGAGGCAAGTCAAATATTTCGGTCCCGTCCCAAGGGGTGGAAATCTACAACCTGATTGGAGCAAGGCAAAGGTCCTTCAAGAGGGGCCTGGACCCTCCACAGAAAGAGAAAGAAGAGCTTTTCTGGGGGGACAGGGATATTGTCCTCCATTTATTCCTCCTTTTAGCCCCCATGCTGCTCCTTGACATGACTGGGAGAAGAAAGACCAGCCAGACAAGAGCATTTGGAGGGACCAGTGCCAGGCAGCGTTGGGACATTTAAAAACAGCCCTAGATCCGGGGTCAGCAAGCTTTTCCAGCCGGGGGCCAGGTCACCGTCCCTCAGACCTTGTGGGGGCCGGACTATATTTTTTTGGGGAAATGAATGAATTCCTATGCCCCACAAATAACCCAGAGATGCATTTTAAGTAAAAGGACACATTCTACTCATGTAAAAACACGCTGATCCCATTTATGAAATTGAGGTTTTGCTGAAATATAGACACAAAACAACATATGCTAAAACATAAGAAGTGTTGTGGTCAGATCACTTCCTGGTGCAACTAGACTAGAGGGCATTGCGTAGAAGCCCCCAAAGATGCGCCTGAATTTTGGGGTGTTTGGCACCTGCAAACCTATAACAATGTCACCAGAGGGGGAATAAAAGGCTTCCTAGGAAAACCCCCTTGGCTGCTCCTGTGTTGCTTCCAAGGCGACTTCGCTAACAGAGAAGAACATAGGATCTTGATGGCTGAAATACAGACACAAAGCAGCAGATGGGACAACACAGAATGGCCCCCCCAGCCATGTCTGGCAATGTCTCCCCCCTCCAGCCCCCCCGGGACCCCCTCTTGCTGGGACAGGGCTCTCTGCCCCGCAGGCCCCCCAGAGGCCCCCAAGAGAGACTCGCCCCCCCCCCGGAGAAGAGACACCCCGGGTCCCCCATCTGGCCCCCCCAAAGACCCCCCTCTCCCCCGCCCAGACGCCCCTTCGCAGCCCCAGGCAGAGAGACGGGCTCCTCCTCCCGGACACGGGTTCCCCCTTCACACGCACACGCGCCCAGTCCCGGGTTCTGGGTCCGGCTTCCTCCCTGCCCCCCCCCGAAGGGGAAGCTCTGCGCCTGCGCGACGCCCCGGGCTCCTCCGCAGGGAGAGAGAAGGGTTAAGGGGAGCCGAGCTGGCTTCCTAGAGAGGACAGGAAAGGAAGGCGGGCCGCTCCTCCTCCTCCTCCTCCCCTCTGACGTCCCTTCCGGGCAGAGCGGCCTCGCCTTCGCCTGCCGGGCTCTGGTGGGTCTCCTCTCGGGGGAAGCCTGGGGAACTCCCTGCCCCGGGAGGCGGGAAGGGGAGGGAAGAGAGGCTGGGGGTCCGGGAGGGAGCAGAGGGACCTCAGGCCCTGGCCAGGGAGGTGGGACTGGAAGACAGTGAGGAGGGAGAAGGACATTAGGAGGGACATAATTATGAGGGAGAAGGATATTAAGAGGGACATAATTATGAGGGAGAAGGACATTAAGAGGGACATAATTATGAGGGAGAAGGACATTAGGGGGGACATTATTATGAGGGAGAAGTGTATTAAGAGGGACATTATTATGAGGGAGAAGTGTATTAAGAGGGACATAATTATGAGGGAGAAGTATATTAAGAGGGACATTATTATGAGGGAGAAGTATATTAAGAGGGACATTATTATGAGGGAGAAGTATATTAAGAGGGACATTATTATGAGGGAGAAGTATATTAGGAGGGAAAGACCATGAAGGAGAAGTACAGTAATAACCCGGGAGGCGGGAAGAGAGGCTGGGGGTCCGGGAGGGAGCCAGAGGGACCTCAGGCCTTGGCCAGGGAGGTGGGCTGGAAGACAGTTAGGAGGGAGAAGGACATTAGGAGGGACATAATTGTGAGGGAGAAGGATATTAAGAGGGACATTATTATGAGGGAGAAGTATATTAAAAGGGACATGAGGGAGAAGTATATGAAGAGGGACATAATTATGAGGGAGAAGTATATTAAGAGGGACATAATTGTGAGGGAGAAGGATATTAAGAGGGACATGAGGGAGAAGTATATTAAGAGGGACATTATTATGAGGGAGAAGTATATTAAGAGGGACATAATTGTGAGGGAGACGTATATTAGGAGGGACATGAGGGAGAAGGACATTAGGAGGGACATGAGAGAGAATTATATTAAGAGGGACATAATTGTGAGGGAGAAGTATATTAAGAGGGACATGAGGGAGAAGTATATTAAGAGGGACATAATTATGAGGGAGAAGTGTATTAAGAGGGACATTATTATGAGGGAGAAGTATATTAAGAGGGACATAATTGTGAGGGAGAAGTATATTAAGAGGGACATAATTATGAGGGAGAAGTATATTAGGAGGGACATTATTATGAGGGAGAAGTACATTAGGAGGGACATAATTATGAAGGAAAAGTATATTAAGAGGGACATTATTATGAGGGAGAAGTATATTAAGAGGGAAATACCATGTAGCTTCCCTTCTCTCTCTATTACTAAATCTCCTTATGTCGGCCATTTTCCCTCCCTAATTCTTTATTTGATGGAAAGTCCAGTTTCTGAGGCGTCTTCCAGGGCAGTTCCACCCAGAGGGCCTTGCCACCGTCCCCTCGGATCCAGAGCAGGAAGTCCCCAAGGGATGGTGGCTGGAGCTAGACATGAGCCCTGCTGCTCCCCAAGCAGATATGGCTGGCTTGGGGCGAAGCTCTGGACTATGAAGTGGGGTTGGGAGGGACCCCCACTATTGCCCTGGCTCCAAATTACACTTCATACAAATGACTCACTTGTCATTCACAGTTATGACTTCTCCCTCCCCCTTTTCCCCCCATACAGCTTGGAGTCTGAGCTGTGGTGCAATCCAGCCCTGGTTCCTAGCAAGACTCAGCCACGCTTCCTCAGGAAACATTCTTCTCCTCTTCATCTTACAATAGAATAGTGTGTTTGATTCAGACGATTTTCTGCACCTCGCATTAGTACCCACAGAACTTGGCAGAGGACCAAGCGGCTCCTTCCAATCTCTTGGAGACTTCCGAAGAGCCCAGATGGAGGAGCAAGACTCAGCTGGCCCTGAAGCAGGAAGAGGTCATGCCAAGGAAACGGGGAGCAGTGGGGGATTCTGGGAAAACTCTGTGAAGAAGGAACTGGGTGAGGAGGACACCCTCTGCTCAGAGGTGCAGAGCCAGCAGTTGAGGCAGTTCTGCTGCCAGGAGGCCAAAGGACCCCGAGAGGTTTGCAGCCAACTCTACCACCTTGACCATCAGTGGCTGAAGCCAGAAAGGCACACGAAAGCTGAGATGTTGGACCTGGTGATCTTGGAGCAGTTCCTGGCTGTCCTTCCTCTGGAGATGGAGAACTGGGTGAGGGAATGCGGAGCGGAGACCACTTCCCAGGCGGTGGCCCTGGCCGAAGGTTTCCTCCTGAGTCAGGCAGAGGAGAGGAAGCAGGCAGAGCAGCAGGTGAGAGAGACTTTCCTCTGGATACTCCCAAGGGGCTCCAAAGAGGAAGGAGAGTATTCCCAAATCATTTCCTAATGGCCCATCCTTTTTTGGAAAGCATCTAGGAACAGATATTATTATTATTTATGACACCCATGTGGCTGGGTGCCTTCAAGCACATATAAAAGCATAAGAAGGCATCAGATGTCTTCTAAAAGTTATGCAGTTTTTTATCTCCTTCTCACCTGATGGGAGGGCATTCCCCAGGGTGGGTGCCACTGTGGAGAAGGTCTTCTGCCTGGTTCCCTGTAACTTCACTTACCACAGTGAGGGAATCAGCAGAAGACCCTCGGAACTGGACCTCAGTTCATGGGTATAGTGGACCTTTGAGGCCAACACTTTGAATTGTGCTGGGAAACGTTCTGGGAGCCAGTGAAGATCCTTGAGGACCAATGTTTCATGGTCCTGGCAGCCAACCCCAGACACCAGTCTAGCAGAAGCAGGAAGCAGCTTTCACCTCTGTCCCCCGAAAGCGCTTGCCTCTGCCATTCCTTCTCTAACCCTTCTCTCCATTCTCTGTTTTGAATCCTTGTTGCTCTTTCAGAGGAAGGATCTTTTGGCAGAAATGGGTCTTGATTCTTCTGAGGCAGAGAAGACTCCGCTGGACGCCAGAGTGAGGCCTCTGGGTAAGGAGGAAGGAGTGTTTTCTCCCCCGTTTTGTCACATTCTCTTGGTTTTGAAACTAATCTCTGAGTTCTTTGCATCTTTTGGGGGAAGACACCTGGAGCCCAGAGCTCGGGGTGGGGGGAGATGTATTTTTGCACAACTATTATATGAAATGGGTACAAATGTCCACATGTACTCAGCAGGGGAGACATTTACGATACTAATTTGATTAGTTTACAATCACAGTCCAATAATAGCCTACTTATAACAATGTGAAATTACAATACAATTACTAATACCAATCTTATACAAAATTATATAATATAGGCGGCCCCCTCATGCTAAAACCGATGGTTTGATGATTTTCTTGATTTCTCCATTCCAAAATCTTATTAATTTCAATTACACTCCTGTCAAGATAACAATCCTTTATACAACAACTGCAGTATTAATGACTTCCATTCGTATGGAAACATCAAATAATATATAAAACTACAAGTGAGGCACTCCAGTGATATCCTTACTCTTCCTGTGTGTGGCAATCTTTCTGTTCGTGATATTTCTTCCTGTCCTTGTAAAATGTTCTGTCTATCTTTTCCTGGTTGTTGCTGTTCTCCACCATTCCTTGGGCGGAGCAAATATCCCCTTGTGGTTTCAGAAATTCTCCATCACTCTGTCCTGTCCTTCGTTGTTTGGCAACTTTAACAGCAGCTGCAAAAATCACAGTCCAAATAAATAACCTCTTTTTGCCATTTTTCTTCTCCGCCTGGGAAAGAGAGGGATCTGTCAGAACTGCAAATGACTCAGTAATGAACCTTATCAGCTCCCTCACAACTTTCAGATTCCTTACATCCCTCTGTCTGGCCTAAGATAAATGCGCATTTATCCAATTAGATTAAATTCCAAGTCCCTTTAGCATTATTCAGTTCAGTCTGTATATAATAAAGGATGGGGAAGAGTCAGCTCTAATTTTCCATCATAAACATTTTGCAAAATAGAGCTTCCCTCCCTTTTTCCTTTTTGTTTTTACACACACAGTTCCATTTGATGTTATATTCCATATAGGCAATCCAGTTTCATCCCTGCTCACCTGTACATATATATTTTGAACTATTATTCAGTGGCGGACTGCCAATTCATTAGTGTAGAGAAGAAAACTTGATATAAAGAAGCCATAGGCTCCCCTCCCCCCACTCACTGTCTTTGGCAGCAAATGAAGTTTATTCTCAAATTCAAACCTTAAAGATCTTGCAGCTGGTTCAGTTCCGCAGTTTATGAGCTCATCTCTTCCAGCAACGCCTGTACATTAGTCCAAATTGAGCTCTGATTGACAGGAGAACCTCTGCTTCTTAATGGCAGCGAAGGAGGGTTTTCTCTTGTTGCCTCCATTAAGGCAGAGCGGAACCGGAAGCTAGCAGGGGAGACTTGGACAAGCCCCATCTGTACTGAGAGATGCACTGTTTCACCTCTGAGAGAAGCAGGCGCTCACGGTTTCCACTTACCTTTGTCTCTCCCAGGTGACGGAATGATGCCACCAAGACCTGCTCCTTCATCTTTTCATGGTGGTGGAGGGGAGGCAGCAGCTGTGGACCCAGATCAGGTAGGGGGAAGGAGCCTTGTGGGGAAGGAGCGCTGGGATGCAGACTGGCTGGACACAGTTGGATGCAGAGGAATGGTGGGAGGAGCCAGAGAAGAGGGAGCTGACTGGGAGGAGGAGGAGGAGGAGGAGGAGGTGTCTGAAGCTGGAGAGGGAAGAGGGCTGAGGGAGCAGAGGGAGTCTGTGGCAGAGAGCAGCCCAGACTCCGAGGCAGAAGCTGCAGCAGGAGAGAGGGATGAGGAAGGCAGAGAGGGGTCCGGCCGCTGTAGAAAACAACAGAGCCAAGTGAATGTTCTCTAAGAGGACAGCCTTTTCCCTGTTCTGTTAGGGTCCAGTGTGCTTTGAAGATGTGGCTGTCCATTTCACAGACGAGGAGTGGGCGTTGCTGGATCCTGACCAGAGAGCTCTCCATAAGGAAGTCATGGAGGAGAATCGTGGGATCTTGGACTCTCTCGGTAAGGCTCCCTATTGGATCATCCTATCTGTTTTGTAATTCAAGACATCTCTCTAGATGATGAACCTCTGATATTTCGATGGGGCTCAACAGCGCCACCCACAGCACCTGGGATGTTAACACTCCCACAGCAAACCTTGGATGGATGGCTATTGATTGTTTTCCCTGTGAAAACAATCTTCCTCCAGTTCTGTCGTTTAAAACCATGATCAGGCTGTCTGAACTGCCCATGCCTTCTTAAATGTAGGCTTCAGAGTGATTTGGGATGTTGAAGTAGCTTCAGTCAAGTTTCCTGCTTTTGTTCTTGCTTCTGTCTCTCTCTGGTTGACCAAAGAGTTGCTTGACAGATTCCACGACTGAACCGAACAAACTCCATCCCAGAAAAGAGTCAGGCCTTTTGAATCTCAGGCAGTGAACCCTGTAGTAACAATAATGATAATTTTATTATTTTTACCCAACATCAAACATTAAAAACTTCCCAATACAGAGGTTCCTTCAGAAGTCCTCTAAAAGTTGCATGGTTATTTCCTTGACATCTGATGGGAGGGCGTTCCACAGGGTGGCTTCCCCTACCGAGAAGGCCCCCCGCCTCGTCCCCTGTAACTTCTCACAAAAATGTAACATTTAAGTACAGTGGTACTTCGGGTTAAGAACTTAATTCGTTCCGGAGGTCTGTTCTTAACCTGAAACTGTTCTTCACCTGAAGCACCACTTTAGCTAATGGGGCCTACTGCTGCCGCTGCGCTGCCAGAGCACGATTTCTGTTCTCATCCTGAAGCAAAGTTCTTAATCTGAGGTACTATTTCTAGGTTAGCGGAGTCTGTAACCTGACGCGTATGTAACCTGCGGTACAACTGTAAGGAAACTTGAATAATAATAATAATACCGATATGACAAGTTTCTGCTGCATTCTGTGATGTTGAGAATTTAAGAAAACATCCAAATTGGTTTAAGGTGATGCACATCATAATTAAATGTTTAGCCACTAAAGAAATTTTAATTTGACAGCTGCTACACACATTTGTTCAATATATGAAAAGTGTTTTTCAGCACATAGAAGTGACGCGCAGCGTAAATTAATAATGCAGAGTTTTAAAGAATAAGAGCTTTACTGAGTTAAAATAAACTTCTTGATAAACAACATGGTTCCAAACAGGTTGACTGAGATTCCATACTGACTCTGCTCACAACTGAGGCAGACTGACTCTGACTGAAATCTTTCAGAGAACACACAGAGAAAATGGCTGCTAAGTCACATGTCAGAGTGACACAACAGTTAGCAGTTAGGCCTGAATAACTTTAGTAGGCCCAAATGATTGTGCAGTCCCAGCACTTCCCAGCCTGCTTTGCTGCTTCTGCTCTCATGTGTCTTTGTCACATGACAAGAAGTTCACGTTTGCCATTTTATTCCCCTACTCTTACATCGCCCACCACAAGGCAGCTGACTATGACCAAGTCAGTCCAGAGTCAATGTTCCCAAATATTTCTCCAGCTCTTAAAATTTGTTTAGATTTTTTACTGCATACTGAACAACTTAGCATATTGAATATATCTTAATTTTATTTTTTTATTTATTAAATATTTATTGGGATTTTCAAAAAACACAGAACAAACAAGAACAAAAAATAGACAAAACAAAAAAAAACACAAAAATACATAATATTCAAAACTAAACAACAATAAAAAATAGAAAAAACACATAAAGTTTCTGATACTTATTATTCTTAACCTTATTTCTCAGACCTCCTCACACCTCCCCTTCTTGTATTCCAATTTAAATTGTCAGTTCAGCAAGTCCTTAACTTATTTCTTTACCTTAACTTATACATTTGTTCTAACATACTATTGTTTTACTTTCCTTCTTTTTTCCCTTTCCTCAATTTATTTTTAACAATCTTATTTTCAATTAATTTAAAAAGAAAAAGCCAATTTTACCTTATTAAAAACACACATCAATACTTATACCCCATTAATTATTCTTAAACCTTTTTCCTAAAGTCAACCGACATTTCCCTTCCACGATTTACCCAATTTCCTTACCATTAACTAAATATAAAAAGCAAATTATCCTTATGTACCCTTTGGATTCCCAACCTCCACCCACCCTTTTCCCGGTTCCAGTCCCCAACCAATATCCATCAGTCTTTATGTTATTTATTTAGCCTGGAGATCTCACGTCTGAGGCCCTTATATCTCTCTCAGTTCCTTTCTGCCGGTCTCTTTGATGGTCCTTGATGTTAAGCCCCAAGTCTCGGAGGGGCTCCGGCCCAACAGAATCCATGTTGCTTCCAGCCAGTCCTCCATACTTAAAAGCAAAGCCTATGGGGTGCTCCAACTCTTGTTTCAAATTTCTTACAGATCCAAATGTCCCCAAAGCTCCAGCTTTCACCTTCAACCAATTTGTAATCCTCAGGTCTTCAGATCTCCTCCAGAGGAGATCTCTCCATTTTCCAGACTCCCATTCAGACCAGGCTTTCCACATCCAATTTTTATTGTCCTTTTTTATCATCATGTCAGGCCTCATGTTGTAACTCTCCTTTAACTCCTGCAAATCTCCTGCTCCTCCTTCATTTTCTTCAAAGACAACACATTGCTCCATCGTTTCTACACTTTCAGTTTCATTTATTTGTTCAGTTGAATAGGCTTCCTGTTTCAAGTCCTTATCAGGCTCAAAACTGTTGTTTACTGTCCAGTGTAGTAGTGATACCTTTGTAGACAAAGCATTGTATTCATCTTTCAAGTTTCCCAAGAGAACGAGTGCTCTGTCCAATTCTGCTTGGAATTTACATACTCCAGTCATTTTTGTAATGTAGTGTCCCTATTACCCCTCTAGGGGGATTTTAGTTCCTTAATGTTCCTTACAGCTCAAAACCAAAAGTCCAGTTATTTTGTATCAGCCCTCCTTGTTTTCAACAAAGTTGTATCAAATAAACCAGCAGAAACAGCAGAAACAATGTTCTCTTTTTCCAGCTGACAACTAGCTGACTAACAGCTCACTTGACAGCTGTCAAAATCTTCCATACAACAGGCTTTCTCATAGGACGTTCCCGGGTCTCGGGGGGGGGTGAAATTTCAGTCCCCAAAATTCTTTTTATCCTCCAGTAAATCTTCTTATAGTGTCAAAACCGTGAAGTCAAAATCTTTTCATTAAAAAACAAGAAGCAGATTCTTTCGACCTTAGCTGCCCGGTCCTTTGCTTTAAATTGTTTACAAAGAGGGGGGGGTGACTTCCTTTTTAGCCCCTTCCCGCTCGTTCCAAATCCAGAATTAAATTTTTTTAAAGTCCCAATCTCCGTATTACTCACAGGTTTATGTTTTGGAGTCCAATCGGTCTTGGAAGAAGTTGGCGCTCTCTGTTAATGGCTTGCGGCTTCACTCCGTAGGCGAGGGAGTACTCTCAGCACCACGCCTCACCCTGCCTCCGTTCCGAAGCTTTTAAAAGAGCTCCGTCGCGGATTGGGGGGGCGCAAATGGTGCCCGCCGAGTCTCTGTGTTCACAGGCATCCGCGCCTGTGATTTTAAGGGTCTCCGCTTCGCCACAGCGGGCAGACCCAGACGCTACGGAGCCGATTCCCTCCGGAGCTCGGAGGGAATCCGCCATTAAACAATGGCGCCAACCCGGAAGTCGAATATATCTTAATTTTAACAGGGAACTTTCCCGCATTGTAAACCAGACATTTTTACAGAACAAAAGGAACATTATAACATCTAAGTCCCTTCAGTTCTTCTCCTCTCCCAAGCATTAATGAGCATTGTTCCATAATTTGGGAGTGCACTTCTTCCTGAGACTCTAATCCATTTGCCTCTTAGTTTCAGGTGGTGATGAATTGGAAATGAAGAACAAGGGAGACCACAACGAAATCCACACAGTGGAGGAGCCATATCAGGATTCAGACTGTGGAGAGGGCTTCAGTCAGAGCTCCCATTCCACTTCCCATCAAAGAAATCCCCTTGAGAAGAAACCCTATCAGTGCTTGGAATGTGGAAAGAGCTTCACCTGGAAACAGAGTTTGGCTGCCCATCAAAGAATTCATACAAAAGAGAAACCCTATCACTGCTTGGAGTGTGGAAAGAGCTTCAGTCACAGCCACAATCTCACTTCCCATCGTAGAATTCATACAGGGGAGAAACCATATCACTGCGTGGAATGTGGAAAGAGCTTCAGTCAGGGCTCCCATCTCACTGCACATCAAAGGATTCATACAGGGGAGAAACCCTATCAGTGCTTGGAATGCGGAAAGAGCTTCAATCAGAGGGCTAAGCTCACTTCCCATCAAAGGATTCATACAGGGGAGAAACCCTATCAGTGCTTGGAATGTGGAAAGAGCTTCAATCAGAGGGCCAAGCTCACTTCCCATCAAAGGATTCATACAGGGGAGAAACCCTATCAGTGCTTGGAATGTGGAAAGAGCTTCACTCGGAGTGCCCATTTCACTTCCCATCAAAGGATTCATACAGGCGAGAAACCCTATCAGTGCTTGGAATGTGGAAAGAGCTTCAATCAGAGGGCCCATCTCACTTCCCATCATAGAATTCATACAGGGGAGAAACCCTATCAGTGCGTGGAATGTGGAAAGAGCTTCAGTCAAAAAAGCAGTTTCACTTCCCATCAAAGAATTCATACAGGGGAGAAACCGTATCACTGCTTAGAGTGTGGAAAGAGCTTCACCAGGAAAGAAAGTCTAACTGTCCATCAAAGAAATCATAAAGGGGAGAAACCGTATCAGTGCGCGGAATGTGGAAAGAGATTTACCTGGAAATTAGGTTTCACTTCCCATCAAAGAATTCATACAAAAGAGAAACCCTATCACTGCTTTGCGTGTGGAAAGAGCTTCAGTCACAGCTATACTCTCATTTCCCATTGTAGAATTCATACAAGGAATAAACCCTATCAGTGTGTGGAATGTGGAAAGAGCTTCAGCAAAAAAAGCAGTTTCACTTCCCATCGTAGAATTCATACAGGGGAAAAACCCTATCAGTGTGTGGAATGTGGAAAGAGCTTCAGCAAAAAAAGCAGTTTCACTTCCCATCGTAGAATTCATACAGGGGAAAAACCCTATCAGTGTGTGGAATGTGGAAAGAGCTTCTATCTGAGGGCCCATCTCACTTCCCATCAAAGGATCCATACAGGGGGGAAACCCTATCAGTGCTTGGAATGTGGAAAGAGCTTCAGTCAAAAAAGCAGTTTCACTTCCCATCAAAGAATTCATACAGGGGAAAAACCCTATCAGTGTGTGGAATGTGGAAAGAGCTTCAATCAGAGGGCCAAGCTCACTTCCCATCAAAGGATTCATACAGGGGAGAAACCCTATCAGTGCTTGGAATGTGGAAAGTGCTTCACCAGGAAAGAAAGTCTCACTGTCCATGAAAGAATTCATAAAGGGGAGAAACCATATCACTGCTTTGCGTGTGGAAAGAGCTTCAGTCACAGCTATAGTCTGACTTCCCATCGTAGAATTCATACAGGGGAGAAACCCTATCAGTGCATGGAATGTGGAAGGAGCTTCAGTCAGAGGGCCAAGCTCATTTCCCATCAAAGGATTCATACAGGGGAGAAACCGTATCAGTGCGTGGAATGTGGAAAGAGTTTCAGTCACAGCTACGATCTCACTTCCCATCAAAGAATTCATACAGGGGAGAAACCCTATCAGTGTGTGGAATGTGGAAAGAGCTTCAGTCAGAGGGCCAAGCTCATTTCCCATCAAAGAATTCATACAGGGGATAACCCTTATCAGTGCATGGAATGTGGAAAGAGTTTCCATCACAGCTACGATCTCACTTCCCATCAAAGAATTCATACAGGGGAGAAACCCTATCAGTGCTTGGAGTGTGGAAAGAGCTTCAGCTGGAAACAGAGTTTTGCTTTCCATAAAAAAGTCCATACAGGAGAGAAACCATATCAGTGCTTGGAATGTGGAAAGAGATTCATTAACAGCTCCACACTCACTTCCCATCAAAGAATTCATACAGGGGAGAAACCTTTCAAGTGCTTGGAATGTGGAAAGAGCTTCACCTGGAAAATAAGTTTCACTTCCCATCAAAGAATTCATACAGGAGAAAACCCCTTTCAGTGCCTGGAATGTGGAAAGAGCTTCACCAGGAAGGTAGGTCTCAATGCCCATCAAAAATTACACACAGCAGAGGAGTCAGATCAGTGTTAGGAATGTGGAAAGAGCTTCAGAGAAAAAGGAAATCTCATTTCATAAAAGAATACATACAGGATAGGAATCATATCAGTGCCAAGTGTGTGATTGGAAGGAGTTTTGAAAGTCTGGTCTCATTTTTAAAGCTCTTTAAAAAAAATGGACCTTTTAGAAAGACTGAGAGCTGGCTGAAAAAGCCAAAGTCAGGACACTTTTGGACAAGTTTGTTTCTTTTTGAAGGAAAATATTTCTTCTACTCTGAGCCCCTTAAGAGAATTGGATTCCTGCCAGTCAACCACTCTTACCTGGACATCTGATTTGCTATGTCTTCTTGGACACTTTCTTTCTTTTTTATGGTTCATCTCTTAAAGTAATTATTTGGTTTATTTGTTTAATTCGAATCTTAGTTTGAGAAATTGGATTTTATGTAAGACAGCTTATGTGTGTTGGGTATCAGGCTAGAAGGAAAAGGGAGAACAGGAAAAATGCAGGAAACAGAATCTGACTAAAGAGAATTTGGAGAAGCTATTAGCCGGAATTGATAGAAATAGTGAAATGGTGACAAATTTGACCACTAAAGCAGAGACACTGACAAAGAAAATAGAAGCACTAGATATCTCCATGAAACGAAGGGAGAAGTCTGAAAAGCTGGAAAAGAGGACAAAAAATGGAAATCAGAACAGGAGACGCTTAGGATTGATGTGAACGGTTTGGGTGGGAGATAAGAGGCAATTGCGGGCGCTTTGGCGGTTCTTGAGATGAGACAGAAAGCCCAGCCTCTGAGACAGAGAGGAGGGAGGAGAGGAGGATTTTAGCAAAGGTTTGAGCGGAGTGGCTGGGAGTGGAAGAGGAATTCATGGAGGAGGCGCCACCCTCCTCACAGCCGGGGGTGGTGGGGTTTTTGGCAGATAACCAATGTGAATAAATCCCCCCAGTGCCACGCCCTGGCTGGTCTTCCTGTCTTCAGAGGCTTCTCTCTCTGTGCCCCCACCCCGCCCCAATCAAAGTCCCAGCCAGCAGCTGCCCTCCAGGCCTTCCTTCGCCCATCTTGGGGCCTCAAGGCATGCGGGCAGAATTTGGTGGGGGGCCAGGCTGGGCTCAGAGGTCTGCTTTCCTCTCCTTCCACTGGGAAGCTTGTCTACTAACTAATGGATAAAGAGTTGTTTGGAAGACTAAGCCCTCTCTATCCCCCACCCTGTTTTGAAATAAAGCCTATTTAAGAACTGGGGACAAGGAGGAAGGAGAAGGTTATGTTCTAAGCTTGGATCCTAGAACAACAGGCAAGTAGGTTCCTAGAATGCAACAATTGATTGACTTGCAAGAAAAGACCAAGCAGGCTCCAGGAGGGAAGCAGAATCAGCCAGTCAGACTGGACTCGTTGTGTAAATAATGTATATAAAAGCCTGAGGTTTGGGGGGAAATTAAATCACTGTTTTACAAGCTTCAAAGAGCATGAAATCACTACAGGACTCTGAATATATTTCACTGGCGAGGAAGATGGGATCCTGCTGAGCTGTCTACCGCTCACCGCACACAGCTGCCACAGGCAGCACAGAATTGCACTGCGCATCCAGGCTACAGCTCCAGGACCCAAGGACCCAGAATGGCGACAGACAACCGCTTCATGCCGTTCAGCCCAGCCTCAGGAGACTGGGAAGAATACGCCACCCACTTCCAGTTCCTCCTGGAGGCAAAGGACGTCATGAGACACAGCCAAGAAGAGGGCAACCTTCTTCAGCATCTGTGGAGAAGAAACGTTTAAGATCGCCCGAGCCCTCCTCGCTCCCACAAATATTGTGACCATTCCCTATGACACGATAATAGAACGGCTGAAGGGGCACTTCTCGCAACAACCCTCAGGGGTAGCGTGTCGAAATGCCTTCTAGGCAAAGCTGCAGGTCTCGGGAGAAACCATAACCAGGAATGTGACCTCCCTCCGCCAGGCTGCCCAGCTCTGCAACTTCACAGAGCTGGAGAACATGCTCCATGACTGGCTCATGGGTGGCCTGAGGGACGAGAAGCTGCAGTGGTGCCTCTACGCCAAGAAGGACCTGACGCTCCAGGCTGCCCTAGAGGAGGCTGTAGCAACTGAAGCTGCTGAGAGGTCAGCGCAAGGATTCCAGTCAAACATGTCGTCCCAACCGAGGATCCACCTCGAGGACCTCACCGACGACTCAGAATCCGACCAGGAGGACGTGCACTGAGTGCAGCAGCGCACATAATCTGCACGCCCACCACGACAGCCTCGTCCGGAAGACGGGAAGTGCGCAACTTGCAGGGAGAGCCACGAGCAGAGGACTTGCCATTTCCGCAACGCAGAATGCCAACAATGCAGAAAAGTGGGACACATCGCCCGGGTGTGCCGTGCCTGCCCTGCCCGACACCTCGAACCAGATGGCCGACCCAAGAGTCCCAGGCCCCGTGGTCTGACACACCAAGGCAACTCGACGGAGATCACAGACTGTCGTGTATACCAGTTGCCTCATTCGAATGCGGACAAAATTTACATCGAGGCACAGATAGAGGCAGCCGCGTGCCGCCTGGAGCTTGATACAGGCTCAACCCTGTCCATAATCTTGGCATGGACATTAAGGAATTGTGTCCCAGTGGTGGCTCCAAGTTTGGCCAGCCCCATTCACCCTCCGGGAGACTTCCACAAACGCAAGGTCCCCACGATGGGGGTGGGCACCTTCAATGTACAATGTCGAGGGCGGAAGTGGCGGTTGGACTTGATCGTGGTCAAGGGGTGCTACGTTAGCTTACTGGGGTTGGCGTGATTTGGGCCACTGGGGCTAGCCATCACTGGGGTAAACTGCACCAGCTCCCACGTGGAAGTGGACGCCATGTGCAAAGAGTTTCCAGAGGTTTTCGATGGGGCATTGGGATGATATACTGCCCCCCCATTGGCCTACAACTAGACCCCGCCATACGACCCATCAGGTTCAAGGCCCACCAGGTCCCGTTCACCCTCAAATCCCCGCATTGACGAGGAATTAGACTGGCTTGTGGAGCAAGGAGTGCTCTAGCCCGTGCCTAATGCCCCCTGAGAAACCCCAATCATCACACCCGTCAAGCCCAATGGATCAGTCCACATCTGTGCAGACTACAAATGTACCATAAAGAAGGCCCTTACGGCTCATGCATACCTGGTGCCAATGGTCAGCCATGTCCTCGCCACCCTGGCAGGGTCTAAGAATTTTGGCAAGCTGGCCCTGGCCCAGGCCTATCAGCAGTTGTCACTGGACGAGGCCACTGCGGAGGCACAGACGATTGTAACGCACGGGGGTGCGTTCCGTGTCAAGTGACTGAAATTTAGTGTCCGCGTGGCCCCAGGCATATTCCAAAATCTAATGGACTCTCTCCTCAAAGGAATTCCCAGCGTCACCACCTTCTTCGATGATGTGTTGATCACCGGGGCCACGCTGGGGGTGTTTGGGGACACACTCTGCACCGTCCTGCACTGTTTCCAGATGGCCAACCTTAAGGTGAAGCAAGAAAAGTGTCTGCTAGGAGTTCAGCAGGTGGTTTTTCTAGGATTTACAGTAGATGTAGACAGAGTCCACCTGACCGGGGACAAGATGAGGGCTATTTGCAACGCCCCTGCACCTAAGGGTAAGGCGGAACTCCAAGCCTTCTTGGGACTATTGAACTTTTACCATGCCTTCTTACCCCACAAGGCAGCAGTAGCAGAGCCCCTAGACAGACTGTTAGATAAGCGGGCCCCGTGGGTGTGGGGGCAGTGCCATGAGGCTGCGTTCCAAGCAGTCAAAGATCTGCTCGTCTTGAAATCAGTCCTGGCACACTTTGACGAGAGGTTGCCGGTGGTGCTGGCATGCGACACCTCGCCCTATGGTGTCGGTGCAGTACTAAGGCACCAACTTCCAGATGGAAGAGAGGTGCCGGTGGCTTACTTTTCCCAGACCCTCTCCACAGCCGAGAGGAGCTATCCGCAAATAGACAAAGAGGGCCTGGCAATTGTGAACGGAGTAAAGAAATTTCACGATTTCTTGTATGGGCCCCCCTTTACCGTTGTGACCGACCACAAGTCGCTGCTTGGCCTATTCACACCCGAGAAGCAGACCCCTCAAATACTGTCACCCTGCGTTCTCAGGTGGTTGATTTTCCTCACCGGCTACCAGTATACACGGTCCACCAGCCTGGGAAGGTAATGGGCCACGCAGACACCCTCAGCAGACTGCCACTACTTGAGACCATCCCTGACACCACACCCGCACATGAGGTCATGAGCCTGGAACAGCTTCCTAACCGCCCCATTCAGGTGCTGGAAGTAGCACGCCACTCCATGAAGGACAGGGTCATCTCCCGGGTCCTGGACTGGGTGTGGTGGAGATGGCCCAGTAGCAACCCTGGGTCGGAATTTGCGGGCTATACAACCCGCAAACACAAGTGGTCAGCCCACAAGGGGTGCCTGTTACAGAGAAGCAGGGTGGTTGTTCCCCAGCCTCTGTGCCAAAAGGTCCTCACAGCCCTACATGAAAGAGCAGGAGGAGCGGGTAAGGGAGGCAGAACTAGGAAGTCCCGAAGTGACCAAGGCTGAGCAGCCACAGGAACCAGAACCACGACTGAGTGGACCAGCGGCGTCCAACCCAACGACCCCGTCACAGCCGGCAGCCCTGGAACAAGAGCCAGAACCAGGAACCCCTACTGAGAGACACCCAAGACCACAAGGCATACGTAGGTGAATGGCATACCTTAAACACTACGAATGCTAACCTCCTGGGCGCAACAGGAACGTAGAGGGGAGGGGGATTATGTACTAAGCTTGGATCCTAGAAGAAAAGGCTAGTAGGATCCTAGAATGCAACAACTGATTGGCCTGCAAGAAAAGACCAATCAGGCTCCAGGAGGGAAGCAGAATCAGCCAATCAGACGGGACTCATTGTGTAAATAATGTATATAAAAGCCTGAGGTTTGGGGGGCAATTAAATCACTGTTTTACAAGCTGCAATAAAGAGCATGAAATCACTACAGGACTCCTGAGTAGATTTCAGAGAATCTAATGCATCTTTGGTTGGGATTGTCCAGCAAGGAGATTGGAGATGGTTGCCAGTCAAAGGGTAGTTTAAGACGCAGGGGGGGAAAGACCTCCTTGTGAAAGGGGGGGCAGTTTTGGGAGACATTCCAGCTGTGGCATTGGCAGCCAGATGAGGAATCCTGGAAGAGGACACTCCAGGCTCATCTAGTCCAACCCCTGCAATTCAGGAACCCCGGTTCTTAGTCCCGCCAGCTCCCTTGAACTGGGCAACGCAGATGCCTGGAGCAGCGCCCGTTGGAGAGCAGCCTTGGGTCGCCTCTGGAGCTGGCTGGACCTTTTGGACGGCTGTTTCCATCCCCCCTGCCTTCTGCTGGCAGGCCCAGTTGGGAGTTGTAGTGCAAAGCCCATTGAGGGTGCCTGGTCCTGGAGGTGGTTTTCAAGTTGGAACTATGTTTTGACCCTTTGCCAAAAGGAGATGCCACAAAGTGTGTGTGTGTCGGGAGGGTGTCTTTTCAGTGCCAGGATACAAGGTGCTCTCTTGACCTGGGAGCCCAATCCCTCTCCCCCACCCCTAGAAAAGGGGGTCTTCCCCTCATCCTCTCCTTGCAGGACCCCCTTTTCCTTCCTCTTTGCAACTCTCTCTCAAGGGACCCTGGAGCCAAACACTTGCAGAGTTTTACTTCTCAAGCAAAGGGTGGGAAGGAATACATTCTTGTTGCTCTTGAGATGTACAGAAATCTCTTCTCCTGATTTTTAACACCGCAGGCCTGCTGTGATGGGTTTCCTTGTCCCCCTTGCCACTGAAAAATTCCATTTCACTGCCTCTTTGCCGATTGTTACGTTTAATTACTTCTTCTAAGGTAAAGATGTTATGCTGCATCTTTGAGACACTGCACTTACTGCTGCTTTTTTCTGTTCTGGGTCTGAATAAATCTTAATCTTATTGCTTTTTGTGTGGTCCTTTCCTGCTGCTTGATATACAAGGGACGCTTCTTTCCAGGTGCCAGAGACCTGGTTCTCCCCCTTGGCAGCCCCAGGCAGAGAGAGGGGCTCCTCCTCCGGGACACGGGTTCCCCCTTCCCACGCACACGCGCCCAGTCCGGCTTCTTCCCGGCCAGGCGCCCCCCTCCCAGGCCCCCCTCTTGCTGGGACACGGCTCTCTGCCCCCCCAGACCCGCCCAGGAGCCCCCAAGAGAGACACCCCCGGGCCCCCCACCTGGCACCCCCAAGACCCCCCTGGAAGGCTCCCCCGCCCAGACGCCCCAGGCCGAGAGAGGGGCTCCTCCTCCGGGACACGGGTTCCCCCTTCCCACGCACACGCGCCCAGTCCGGCTTCCTCCCGGCCAGGCGCCCCCCTCCCAGGCCCCCCTCTTGCTGGGACACGGCTCTCTGCCCCGCAGCCCCCCAGGAGCCCCCAAGAGAGACACCCCGGGCCCCCCACCTGGCCCCCCCAAGACCCCCCTGGAAGGCTCCCCCGCCCAGACGCCCCAGGCCGAGAGAGGGGCTCCTCCTCCGGGACACGGGTTCCCCCTTCCCACGCGCACGCGCCCAGTCCGGCTTCTTCCCGGCCAGGCGCCCCCCTCCCAGGCCCCCCTCTTGCTGGGACACGGCTCTCTGCCCCCCCAGACCCGCCCAGGAGCCCCCAAGAGAGACACCCCCGGGCTCCCCCAATACCCCCCTGAAAGGCTCCCGCCCAGACGCCCCTTGGCAGCCCCAGGCCGAGAGAGGGGCTCCTCCTCCGGGACACGGGTTCCCCCTTCCCACGCACACGCGCCCAGTCCGGCTTCCTCCCGGCCAGGCGCCCCCCTCCCAGGCCCCCCTCTTGCTGGGACACGGCTCTCTGCCCCCCCAGACCCGCCCAGGAGCCCCCAAGAGAGACACCCCCGGGCCCCCCACCTGGCCCCCCCAAGACCCCCCAGGAAGGCTCCCCGCTCCCCCGCCCAGACGCCCCAGGCCGAGAGAGGGGCTCCTCCTCCGGGACACGGGTTCCCCCTTCCCACGCACACGCGCCCAGTCCGGCTTCTTCCCGGCCAGGCGACCCCCTCCCAGGCCCCCCTCTTGCTGGGACACGGCTCTCTGCCCCCCCAGACCCGCCCAGGAGCCCCCAAGAGAGACACCGCCGGGCCCCCCACCTGGCACCCCCAAGACCCCCCTGGAAGGCTCCCCCGCCCAGACGCCCCTTGGCAGCCCCAGGCAGAGAGAGGGGCTCCTCCTCCGGGACAAGGGTTCCCCCTTCCCACGCACACGCGCCCAGTCCGGCTTCTTCCCGGCCAGGCGACCCCCTCCCAGGCCCCCCTCTTGCTGGGACACGGCTCTCTGCCCCCCCAGACCCGCCCAGGAGCCCCCAAGAGAGACACCCCCGGGCCCCCCACCTGGCACCCCCAAGACCCCCCTGGAAGGCTCCCCCGCCCAGACGCCCCTTGGCAGCCCCAGGCAGAGAGAGGGGCTCCTCCTCCGGGACACGGGTTCCCCCTTCCCACGCACACGCGCCCAGTCCGGCTTCTTCCCGGCCAGGCGACCCCCTCCCAGGCCCCCCTCTTGCTGGGACACGGCTCTCTGCCCCCCCAGACCCGCCCAGGAGCCCCCAAGAGAGACACCCCCGGGCCCCCCACCTGGCCCCTGGGCCCCCCCTGGAAGGCTCCCCGCTCCCCCGCCCAGACGCCCCAGGCCGAGAGAGGGGCTCCTCCTCCGGGACACGGGTTCCCCCTTCCCACGCACACGCGCCCACTCCGGCTTCTTCCCGGCCAGGCGCCCCCCTCCCAGGCCCCCCTCTTGCTGGGACACGGCTCTCTGCCCCCCCAGACCCGCCCAGGAGCCCCCAAGAGAGACACCGCCGGGCCCCCCACCTGGCACCCCCAAGACCCCCCTGGAAGGCTCCCCCGCCCAGACGCCCCTTGGCAGCCCCAGGCAGAGAGAGGGGCTCCTCCTCCGGGACACGGGTTCCCCCTTCCCACGCACACGCGCCCAGTCCGGCTTCTTCCCGGCCAGGCGACCCCCTCCCAGGCCCCCCTCTTGCTGGGACACGGCTCTCTGCCCCCCCAGACCCGCCCAGGAGCCCCCAAGAGAGACACCGCCGGGCCCCCCACCTGGCACCCCCAAGACCCCCCTGGAAGGCTCCCCCGCCCAGACGCCCCTTGGCAGCCCCAGGCAGAGAGAGGGGCTCCTCCTCCGGGACACGGGTTCCCCCTTCCCACGCACACGCGCCCAGTCCGGCTTCTTCCCGGCCAGGCGACCCCCTCCCAGGCCCCCCTCTTGCTGGGACACGGCTCTCTGCCCCCCCAGACCCGCCCAGGAGCCCCCAAGAGAGACACCGCCGGGCCCCCCACCTGGCACCCCCAAGACCCCCCTGGAAGGCTCCCCCGCCCAGACGCCCCTTGGCAGCCCCAGGCAGAGAGAGGGGCTCCTCCTCCGGGACACGGGTTCCCCCTTCCCACGCACACGCGCCCAGTCCGGCTTCTTCCCGGCCAGGCGACCCCCTCCCAGGCCCCCCTCTTGCTGGGACACGGCTCTCTGCCCCCCCAGACCCGCCCAGGAGCCCCCAAGAGAGACACCCCCGGGCCCCCCACCTGGCCCCTGGGCCCCCCCTGGAAGGCTCCCCGCTCCCCCGCCCAGACGCCCCAGGCCGAGAGAGGGGCTCCTCCTCCGGGACACGGGTTCCCCCTTCCCACGCACACGCGCCCACTCCGGCTTCTTCCCGGCCAGGCGCCCCCCTCCCAGGCCCCCCTCTTGCTGGGACACGGCTCTCTGCCCCCCCAGACCCGCCCAGGAGCCCCCAAGAGAGACACCGCCGGGCCCCCCACCTGGCACCCCCAAGACCCCCCTGGAAGGCTCCCCCGCCCAGACGCCCCTTGGCAGCCCCAGGCAGAGAGAGGGGCTCCTCCTCCGGGACACGGGTTCCCCCTTCCCACGCACACGCGCCCAGTCCGGCTTCTTCCCGGCCAGGCGACCCCCTCCCAGGCCCCCCTCTTGCTGGGACACGGCTCTCTGCCCCCCCAGACCCGCCCAGGAGCCCCCAAGAGAGACACCGCCGGGCCCCCCACCTGGCACCCCCAAGACCCCCCTGGAAGGCTCCCCCGCCCAGACGCCCCTTGGCAGCCCCAGGCAGAGAGAGGGGCTCCTCCTCCGGGACACGGGTTCCCCCTTCCCACGCACACGCGCCCAGTCCGGCTTCTTCCCGGCCAGGCGCCCCCCTCCCAGGCCCCCCTCTTGCTGGGACACGGCTCTCTGCCCCCCCAGACCCGCCCAGGAGCCCCCAAGAGAGACACCCCCGGGCCCCCCCAATACCCCCCTGAAAGGCTCCCGCCCAGACGCCCCTTGGCAGCCCCAGGCCGAGAGAGGGGCTCCTCCTCCGGGACACGGGTTCCCCCTTCCCACGCACACGCGCCCAGTCCGGCTTCTTCCCGGCCAGGCGACCCCCTCCCAGGCCCCCCTCTTGCTGGGACACGGCTCTCTGCCCCCCCAGACCCGCCCAGGAGCCCCCAAGAGAGACACCCCCGGGCCCCCCACCTGGCCCCCCCAAGACCCCCCTGGAAGGCTCTCCGCTCCCCCGCCCAGACGCCCCAGGCCGAGAGAGGGGCTCCTCCTCCGGGACACGGGTTCCCCCTTCCCACGCACACGCGCCCAGTCCGGCTTCTTCCCGGCCAGGCGCCCCCCTCCCAGGCCCCCCTCTTGCTGGGACACGGCTCTCTGCCCCCCAGGAGCCCCCTAGAGAGACACCCCCGGGCCCCCCACCTGGCCCCCCCAAGACCCCCCTGGAAGGCTCTCCGCTCCCCCGCCCAGACGCCCCAGGCCGAGAGAGGGGCTCCTCCTCCGGGACACGGGTTCCCCCTTCCCACGCACACGCGCCCAGTCCGGCTTCTTCCCGGCCAGGCGCCCCCCTCCCAGGCCCCCCTCTTGCTGGGACACGGCTCTCTGCCCCCCCAGACCCGCCCAGGAGCCCCCAAGAGAGACACCCCGGGCCCCCCACCTGGCCCCCCAAGACCCCCCTGGAAGGCTCCCCCGCCCAGACGCCCCAGGCCGAGAGAGGGGCTCCTCCTCCGGGACACGGGTTCCCCCTTCCCACGCACACGCGCCCAGTCCGGCTTCTTCCCGGCCAGGCGCCCCCCTCCCAGGCCCCCCTCTTGCTGGGACACGGCTCTCTGCCCCCCCAGGAGCCCCCAAGAGAGACACCCCCGGGCCCCCCACCTGGCCCCTGGGCCCCCCCTGGAAGGCTCCCCCGCCCAGACGCCCCTTGGCAGCCCCAGGCAGAGAGAGGGGCTCCTCCTCCGGGACACGGGTTCCCCCTTCCCACGCGCACGCGCCCAGTCCGGCTTCTTCCCGGCCAGGCACCCCCCTCCCAGGCCCCCCTCTTGCTGGGACACGGCTCTCTGCCCCCCCAGGAGCCCCCAAGAGAGACACCCCCGGGCCCCCCACCTGGCCCCTGGGCCCCCCCTGGAAGGCTCCCCGCTCCCCCGCCCCAGGCCGAGAGAGGGGCTCCTCCTCCGGGACACGGGTTCCCCCTTCCCACGCCCCTCCTCTCCCCCCTGGCGGGCCCAAGGGCGGCCTCTTCCCCTCCGAGGGAGCAGCTCTGCGCCTGCGCGACGCCCCGGACGGCTCCGCGGGAGAGAGAAGGGTTAAGGGGCGCCGAGCTGGCTTCCTAGAGAGGACAGGAAAGGAAGGAAGGAAGGCAGGCGGGCCGCTGCTCCCCCCTCCCCCTCTGACGTCCCTTCCGGCCTGGCCCTCGCCTGCCGGGCTCTGGTGGGTCTCCTCTGGGGAAGCCTGCGGAACTCCCTGCCCCGCGGCGCTGAGGTAAACTCCTGGCTCTCGGCGAGAGAGAGAGGCGGGGCGGAGCCTGCCAGGGGACCCGGGCAGGGCGGAGGGAGGGAGGGAGGGAGGGAGGGAGGGAGGGGGTGGGGGGCCCCCCTGCCGCCCAAGCTTCCCCGGGGGTCTCCGAGGGACTCTCGGCATCCTTCACAAACGACGCTTCTTTTCTCCCCCCTCATTTTCCTTCCTGGCAATAGATGTGGTTCATGTTTGAAAGGAGGTGGGCGAAAGTGGCGTCCAGTGCCCCGTATCTTTTGATCAAAGATAAAGCCAAGTAATCTAAATCAGCGCACAAACAGAAAGGAGGGTTATTCCTGCTTCTCTTTCCTTGGCATCTTGCAAGAACCTTAATTTTAACTTGACATTTTCCCTGCCATGAAAAATGAGATAAATATTTCGGCATCTCCCACCTTGACATATGCTTTAATTTCAGCACATAATTATTTTGAAACAACATAAACTGGTATTTGTCACAGTAACACACAAATATTTCCTTTTCTGTTTGAAACCCTGTTTCCGCCACCAAAACCTTCTGGTCTTCTCCTATCATATTCTTTGCTAACCTTTTCCTTTTCTGGTGATTAATTTAAAGCCTGCGAACATATCAGATGCAACACAGATGGAGCCTGTGTGTGTGTGTGTGTTGTTTCCTCTTGTTTTTTGAATAACTTTTTATTGGGTTTTATAAAGAAGGATCATAGGTATAATAAAGAATAGAATTAAATAAAGCAAGTCTTCTCATGCCATTTGTATATCACAAAAGCAGCATAATTAATTTGCCACATCAGGTTCATTATCAGTGGTCAGCGTATGACTTTTGGGTTAATGCATTGGTTTGAACGCGACCAAAAATAAAGGGGAAACAGAACAGAGCGAACAGAGAGCATTCCACATGGCAAAGCCCTTGTGGTTGTGCTTCGATTAAGGGTGAGTCATGGGCCTTTCTCCTCTTCCATTGCCAACTAAACAATATAAAGTCTTGCTCTGTTGATGAACTTAGGCCCAGAAATGAACTGGCAACCAATGCAGGTCTTTAAAACAGGAACTACATGTATTCCAAAGGATTTTCGTGGGTCTTCAGTGAGGAGGGGTAGATGCCACCTGTCAGGCTTCCGGGAATCCCATCCCTCCCCCAGTGGCCAGCCAAGAAGTAGACAACAAGAAGAGTTCCGGCCGAGTCCTTTATTCAATATTTACAGAGAGAGACTTTGAACAGCGCCTCTCCATTGCAGTAATGGCGTTGTTCTGAGTAAAGTCCCACCCCTCTCTCTCTCCTACGTCATCCCTGCGTCGGCTGATCTGTGCTTTCTGCCTCTGAGCTTCCTGTTCTCCTACTCTCAATGCACGCTGGATCCTGGGAGAAGGAGGGTCAGGAATGCTTTCTGAAGACACAGAGTCTGTCAGCTGTCTCTCCCCTGGTGCTGCTGCTTCCTCCTCCTGCTGTTCTCCCAATATTTCCCAGCTTCTCCCCTCTGCAGCCTCTGAACTATGACCTTCTGCAAACCACTGTTGTAAATCTATACTGTCCTCCTCGGGAAGGTTCAGGAGGAGGGAAGGGGGTCTCCAGCATTCCTCTTGGGTCCAGTCCCGGACACCACCTGGAGCCTGTTGGAGAAAAAGATGGGATAGAAATGCCATTAGTAAAACAAGGAATCCAGTTGAGAACCCAACCGCTGCATTTGGGTCCAGTTTCTGAGGCGTCTTCCAGGGCAGTTCCACCCAGAGGGCATTGCAACCTTCCCATCGGATCCAGAGCAGGAAGTCCCATGGCCACATCCTGTCTGTGCCAAAGGGACGGTGGCTGGAGCTAGACATGAGCCCTGCTGCTCACCAAGCCACCCAAGCAGATATGGCTGGGTTGGGGTGAAGCTCTGGACTATGAAGTGGGGTTGGGAGGGACCCCCACTATTGCCCTGGCTCCAAATTACACTTCATACAAATGACTCACTTGTCATTCACAGTTATGACTTCTTCCTCCTCCTCCTCTCCCTACACTTGCTCAGGGAACATTCTTCTTCTCTTCGCTGTGCTTTGATATTATAATAGAAGAATGTGTTTGATTCATAGGATTTGCTGCAGCTTGCATTACGACACACAGAACTTGGCAGAGGACCAAGGGGCTCCTTCCGATCTCTTGGAGACTTCCTGGGAGCCCAGATGGAGGAGCAAGACTCAGCTGGCCCTGAAGCAGGAAGAGGCCATGCCATGGAAACTGGGAACAGTGGGGAATTCTGGGAAAACTCTGTGAAGAAGGAACTGGGTGAGGAGGACACCCCTTGCTCAGAGGTGCAGAGCCAGCAGCTCAGTGAGTTCTTCTACCAGGAGGCCAAAGGACCCCGAGAGGTTTGCAGCCAACTCTACCACCTTTGCCGTCAATGGCTGAAGCCAGAAAGGCACACGAAAGCTGAGATGCTGGACCTGGTGATCTTGGAGCAGTTCCTGGCTGTCCTTCCTCTGGAGGTGGAGAGCTGGGTGAGGGAATGCGGAGCGGAGACCAGTTCCCAGGCAGTGGCCCTGGCCGAAGGTTTCCTCCTGAGTCAGGCAGAGGAGAGGAAGCAGGCAGAGCAGCAGGTGAGAGAGACTTTCCTCTGGATACTCCCAAGGGGCTCCAAAGAGGAAGGAGAGTATTCCCAAATCATTTCCTAATGGCCCATCCTTTTTTGGAAAGCATCTAGGAACAGATATTATTATTATTTATGACACCCATGTGGCTGGGTGCCTTCCAGCACATATAAAAGCATAAGAAGACATCAGATGTCTTCTAAAAGTTATGCAGTTTTTTATCTCCTTACCATCTGATGGGAGGGCATTCCCCAGGGTGGGTGCCACTGTGGAGAAGGTCTTCTGCCTGGTTCCCTGTAACTTCACTTACCACAGTGAGGGAATCAGCAGAAGACCCTCCGAACTGGACCTCAGTTCATGGAGATGCTCCTTTGGGTACAGTGGGCCTTTCAGGCCGTTTAGGGCTTTAAGGTTCAGCACCAACACTTTGAATTGTGCTGGGAAACGTTCTGGGAGCCAGTGAAGATCCTTGAGGACCAATGTTTCATGGTCCTGGCAGCCAACCCCAGACACCAGTCTAGCAGAAGCAGGAAGCAGCTTTCACCTCTGTCCCCCGAAAGCGCTTGCCTCTGCCATTCCTTCTCTAACCCTTCTCTCCATTCTCTGTTTTGAATCCTTGTTGCTCTTTCAGAGGAAGGATCTTTTGGCAGAAATGGGTCTTGATTCTTCTGAGGCAGAGAAGACTCCGCTGGACGCCAGAGTGAGGCCTCTGGGTAAGGAGGAAGGAGTGTTTTCTCCCCCGTTTTGTCACATTCTCTTGGTTTTGAAACTAATCTCTGAGTTCTTTACATCTTATGGGGGAAGACACCTGGAGCCCAGAGGGGGGGGGAGATGTATTTTTGCACAACTATTATATGAAATTGGTACAAATGTCCAAATGTACTCAGCTGGGAAGACTTTTACTGAAGCTGGTTCAATTCCACAGTTTATTATCTCTTCCAGCAATGCCTGTACATTAGTCCAAATTGAGCTCTGATTGACAGGAGAACCTCTGCTTCTTAATGGCTGCAAAGGAGGGTTTTCGGCAGGAGAAGGGCTTTTGCACTCAGTGCCTCCCTGCCTCCCGCAATCCATGCCGGAGCCGGAACCTGGTACCGAGACGAACTGGGAGTGAAGCCCGTTCCCCCCTGTCCCTGGGGGAAACTTGCAAGGAGAATTACCCTCAGTCATCCTTGTTTTTCCTTTGCCAACGATCTCCCGCTGCCTCCATTAAAGCAGAGCGGAACCGGAAGCTAGCAGGGGAGACTTTGACAAGCCCCATCTGTACTTGGAGATGCACTTACAGTTTCCCACTTACATTTTCTCTCCCAGGAGACGGAATGATGCCACCAAGACCTGCTCCCTCATCTTTTCATGGTGGTGGAGGGGAGGCAGCAGCTGTGGACCCAGATCAGGTAGGGGGAAGGAGCCTTGTGGGGAAGGAGCGCTGGGATGCAGACTGGCTGGACACAGTTGGATGCAGAGGAATGGTGGGAGGAGCCAGAGAAGAGGGAGCCGACTGGGAGGAGGAGGAGGAGGAGGTGTCTGAAGCTGGAGAGGGAAGAGGGCTCAGGGAGCAGAGGGAGTCTGTGGCAGAGAGCAGCCCAGACTCCGAGGCAGAAGCTGCAGCAGGAGAGAGGGATGAGGAAGGCAGAGAGGGGTCTGGCCGCTGTAGAAAACAACAGAGCCAAGTGAATGTTCTCTAAGAGGACAGCCTTTTTCCTGTTCTGTTAGGGTCCAGTGTGCTTTGAAGATGTGGCTGTCCATTTCACAGACGAGCAGTGGGCGTTGCTGGATCCTGACCAGAGAGCTCTGCATCAGGAGGTCATGGAGGAGAATCGTGGGATCTTGGACTCTCTTGGTAAGGCTCCCTATTGGATCATCCTATCTGTTTTGTAATTCAAGACATCTCTCTAGATGATGAACCTCTGATATTTCGATGGGGCTCAACAGCGCCACCCACAGCACCTGGGATGTTAACACTCCCACAGCAAACCTTGGATGGATGGCTATTGATTGTTTTCCCTGTGAATATTCTTCCTCCAGTTCTGTCATTTAAAACCATGATCAGGCTGTCTGAACTGCCCAGGCCTTCTTAAATGTAGGCTTCAGAGTGATTTGGGATGTTGAAGTAGCTTCAGTCAAGTTTCCTGCTTTTGTTCTTCCTTCTGGCTCTCTCTGGTTGACCAAAGAGTCGCTTGACATTGGAGATGGCACAGATTCCATGACTGAACCAAACAAACTCCATCCCAAAACAGAGCCAGGCTTTTTGAATCTCAGGCAGTGAACCCTGTAGTAACAATAATGATAATTTTATTATTTTTACCCTGCCCATCTGACTGGGTGGCCCCAGCCACTCTGGGCAACTTCCAACAAATATAAAAGCATAGTAAAACATCAAACATTAAAAACTTCCCAATACTGAGGTGCCTTCAGAAGTCCTCTAACAGTTGCATCGTTATTTCCTTGACATCTGATGAGAGGGCGTTCCACAGGGTGGGTGCCCCTACCGAGAAGGCCCCCTGCCTTGTCCCCTGTAATTTCTCCATGTTATGTAACATTTAAGTAAGGAAACTTGAATAATAATACTAATGCTGATATGACAAGTTTCTGCTGCAATCTGTGATGTCGATAATTTAAGAAAACATCCAAATTGGGGACCGGAGGTGGGCAGGTGTGGAGGACTCCCTGGTCCTGAATAGGGTAACTGTGCCCCTGAAGGACCAGGTGTGCAGCCTGGGAGTCATTTTGGATTTGCAGCTGTCCATGGAGGTACAGTTCAATTTGGTGTCCAGGGCAGCTCTCTCCCAGCTCCATCTGGTACGCAGGATGAGACCCTCCCTGCCTGCAGACTGTCTCGCCAGAGTGGTACATGTTCTAGTTATCTCCCGCTTGGACTATTGCAATGTGCTCTACGTGGGGCTTACTTTGAAGGTGACCTGGAAACTACCAACTAATCCAGAATGCAGCAGCTAAACTGGTGACTGGGGGTGGCCACTGACACCACATAACACTGGTCCTGAAAGACCTACATTGGCTCCCAGTACGTTTCCGAGCACAATTCAAAGTGTTGGTGCTGACTTTTAAAGCCCTAAACGGCCTTGGTCCAGTATCCCTGAAGGAGCATCTCCACCTCCATCGTTCTACCCAGACACTGAGGTCCAGCTCCGAGGGTCTTCTGGCAGTTCCCTCCCTGCAAGAAGTGAGGTTAGAGGGAACCAGGCAGAGGGCCTTCTCGGTGGTGGCACCTGCCCTGTGGAACACCCTCCCAGCAGATGTCAAAGAGAACAACTACCAGACTTTTAGACGACATCTGAAGGCAGCCCTCTTTAGGGAAGCTTTTAATATGTGAAGGCCTATTATATTTTAATATTTTGTTGGAAGCCGCCCAGAGTGACTGGGAAAACCCAACCAGATGGGTGGGGTATAAATAATAATTTTTTATTATTTATTAGCATATCGAATATATTTTAATTTTGAACAGGGAACTTTCCTTCATTGGCTACCATTTAAATAATAATAAAAGCACACTTTATTTATGAATATAGTACAGGTCCATATTTAAGTTTGAACAAAATGATGTTACCAAGTCAAGCTGTGCAGTTATCTTTTAAAAACTTAAGAGAGAAAACATCTAACATCTAACATCTTCCGGTTAGCGCCAGCGCTTAATGGCAGATTTCTCCCGGAGCTCCGGGAGAGATCTGCTTCGTGGGTTCGGGTCCTGCAGCCACGGCGGAGCGGGGACCCTCAAAAATCACAGGCGCGTAGCCTGTGAACTGGAGACTCGGCGGGCACCTTTGCGCCCCCCCGACGTTGTGAAATAGCCTTTTTAAAGGCTACGGAACAGCGGAGGGTGTGTGGAGCGGTGCTGAGAGTCGCTTTCACCCAGCCTGCGAAGCGAAGCCGCGTCGCCATTAGCGGAGAGCGCTGATTTCTTCCGGTGAATTTGGACTAAAAAGAACAACTTTCCGTGAGTAGGATTGAACTTTAAAATATAATTGGACGTTAAAATTAAAGAAATTGGGCACCGAGACGGATAAGCACTAAAAAGGAAGTCTGCTTTCCGTTCTGTAGCAAGATCAAAGCGAAAGGCACTCAAGCTGTAACTTTTTGACAGGAGAGTTGTGCGAACTAAGAAATCCACCACCAAGCAAAGAACTCCCTCCCCCGAAGGCAGGAGGGGGGGGGGAAGAAGATTTTAAAGTGTTTTCCTGCCTGTTTAAAAGAAATTGAACTGTTTACCGCTGCTCCTTTACCTGGGGATCGGACTGCCGGAGAAAAGGAACCGGCTAAGGACTGTCGCTACAAGAAGGTTAAAAAGTAACTGTAATATTGACTTTGGCTACTCTCAACTTGAAATACTTTACTTTGTTGCACAGTAAAGTTATTTGCAGGACACTATTGATCTGGATCTTTTAAAAAGAAAAAAGAATAATTGAAAGGGACTAGGAGGGCTTTTGTTTGTTTTTGGAAAGTGTGGGACCAACTTGAAGGCAAAGAATTGACTTTATGCCCTCTAGAGGACTTGTGAATAGTTTCAGCAACAAGTGGAGCTTAAAACTTGAGAATTTTTTTCTGACAGCTTAAGAGTGTGGGAATGACCTTGAGTGAAAGACTTCGTTATGGCAGATGGTAAAGAGAAAGAGGACTCACAAGAAACAACCTTGAGATCTGGTAGACAATACAAAGTCGATCTTTCTATGCAAAGAAGGGCTTCTGTATCAGGAGCCTCTGGAACTGCAGCTGTCTCAAAGGCAAAAGTGAAAATAATGTCTTCAGAAGAAGCATTTGCTAAGGTATTGGGGAAAATAAATGACTCTTTGGAGGAACTAAAAAAGCAAGGCGCAGAAACTAGAGTACAAGTTGCTGAAACAAATAAGAAAATTGAAGAAATCTCTGGGAAAATTGATTTAAATACAAAAAGTATAACTGACCTTGGGAACAAAGTGAACTCTAATGCAGAAGCAATTGGGAAACTACTGGAAGATTCATCTACAACACGAAAGATAGCTGAGGAAGCTAAAGAAATTGCAACTGCTGCCGAGGAAAAGTTTCCACCGGTGTACAGGAAACTAGATGAGTACGAGCTGGCACTCTCTATGCAGGATATGCAACGCAAGGAGAGGAACCTAAGGATCAGACTTGTGCCGGAAAAGGAAGGAGATAACTTGGTGGATTACTTGACAAAAGAATTCTCTGACTTTTGGAAGCAGGAGCTGGATAAGGAAGAATTTAAGATAGAGAGTGCATTTAGACTGGGAACAAGGCAGAGGAAGAACAGACCCAGAGATTGTTTAATAACTTTAAGGTCAAAGGAGGAGAGAGACAAAATACTGAACCTGCACTACCAAACAACCCTTCAAATTGAAGATTTTCATATTGAGATTTTTAAAGATATTCCCAAAAGTATTTTGGATGCAAGAGGTTTTTACAAGGACTTGGTGACACTGCTGAAAAGGAACTACATACCATTCAGGTGGGAGTTTCCCCAAGGCTTGTCTTTTAAATACAAGGGGAAGAATAAAGAAGAATAAAGACAGTGAGTGATAAAGACAAGTTCTTAGGAGAACACGAAGAAGACCTACAGAAAGAGACGTTTCCAGGACAAGGGCATCCTTCAAGCAAGGGACCATTAGACACGGATACGGAACCACCGACAAAAGAGGAACAACAACTGGGAGCTGTAGGAGGAAAGAGTAAATAACCCCATCATGGCTCTGCAACTTTTAACCTGGAATTGTAACGGTTTAAATATTCCCAGAAAAAGAAAAAATATATTTCATGCTTTAAAGAAAGACCAATTGGACTTGATTTGTTTACAAGAGACTCATGTGACAAGAGCACATAGAAAATTATTAATAAATAAAAGATTGGGACAAGAATTTATATCTTCAGACAGAGTAAAAAAGAGAGGAGTGGTGATCTATGCAAAGGAAAATTTGCAACCGAAACAAATTTTTAAAGATGACCAAGGAAGATATTTGGCAATAGAAATTCAATCTCAAGGAGAAAAGTTTTTGATAGTGGGAATCTATGCACCAAATGAAGGGAAAGCTGAATTCTTTAAGAAGTTGCATGAGACTTTGATGGACTACATGGATTACAATTTAATTATGATGGGTGACATGAATGGAGTAGTTTCAACAAATATGGACAAAGCACAAAGACAGGTAGTTACAAAAGACGGAAGACTACCAAAAACTTTCTTTGAAATGACTGACAATATGGACTTGATCGACATTTGGAGAACAAAACACCCATTAGAAAGAGAGGGAACCTTCTTTTCTGAAGCCAAAATGACATGGACACGGATTGACCAAATTTGGGTGACTAGCAGTATGGCGCCGAACATAAAGAAAGTGGAAATCTGCCCAAAAACCTTCTCCGACCATAACGCAGTAAAGATGGTGATGAAGCAAACAACAACTGGCTCCTTCAGATGGAGAATGAATGACACCTTATTTAGAGACGAGGAGATTTGTAAGAAGGCCCAAAAAACTTTGAAAGATTATTTTGAAATTAACTTAAGGACTAAAGTAGAAAAAAGAATAGTATGGGACGCAAGTAAAGCCGTGATGAGAGGGTTTTTGATACAACAAAATACATTAAAGAAAAGAAAGCAAAATGAGAGGAAAGAGAAAATCTTGGAAAAGATAAAAGAAGGGGAAAGGAAACTAAGATTGAAGCCAAAATCGCAAGAGATTTTAAGAGAAATTAAATTATATCAAACACAATACATGGAACTGATGAATCAAGAAATAGAATGGAAAATTAAACAAATGAGACAAAAGACTTTTGAATCTGCAGATAAATGTGGCAAGTTATTGGCTTGGCAAATAAAGAAGAGACAAAAACTCAACACGGTAACAAACATAGAAGTGGAAGGAAAGAACATATGTAACCCAGTGGAAATTAGGAACTGTTTTCAGAGCTACTTTAGACAACTGTACACACAAGGGCCGCAGAAAGAAATGGATATACAACAATTCCTCGAGAAAAATGGGCTGAAAAAGATTCCGCAGGAAAGTAAGACAATTTTGAACCAGGAGATATCAGCACAAGAAATAGAAGATGCCATTCAAAGTATGACGTTGGGCAAATCTCCTGGACCGGATGGACTGACTTCCAAATATTACAAAGTTTTGAAGGAAGGGTTGATACAACCTTTGAAGGAAGTCTGCAACGAGATTATGGAGGGGAGAAGGGCACCCGACACGTGGAGAGAGGCCTACATCACACTTATACCAAAGACAGAGACTGAAAAGACTCAACTTAAGAACTACCGACCCATCTCGTTACTAAATGTGGATTACAAAATCTTTGCTGATATTTTAGCAAAGAGATTGAAAAGAGTTTTGATGGAGGAGATTCATGGGGACCAAGCGGGCTTTCTCCCGAAAAGGCATTTGTCGGATAACGTAAGGAATATAATTGACATTTTGGAGAAGTTGGAAGTGAATATAAACACTAAGGCTGTTTTGATATTTGTGGACGCCGAGAAAGCCTTTGACAATATATCTTGGAGTTTTATGTTGAAGAACCTCCGGGGGATGGGGGTAGGCCAAGGGTTTGAAAACGGTATAGGTGCAATATACTCTGAACAGAAAGCAAAATTAATTGTAAATAATGTGGTTACAGAAGAGTTCAAGATTGAAAAAGGGACACGTCAGGGGTGCCCTATCTCCCCACTACTTTTTATATCGGTCTTGGAGGTTTTGCTTAATATGATTAGGAGGGACCAGTTGGTTAAAGGGATTCAGGTCGGAGCTAAACAATATAAACTGAGAGCATTTGCAGATGACCTAGTACTTACATTACAAGAGCCAGAAGCTAGTACGAAAAGAGTTTTGGAAATAATTCAAGAGTTTGGTCAAATGGCAGGATTTAAATTGAATAAGTTAAAGACTAAGGTATTGGAGAAAAACTTAACACAGGTTGAAAAAGAAAGGTTTCAGAACGAGACAGGGTTGACTGTGGTTAAAAAAGTGAAATATTTGGGTATAAATATGACAGCTAAGAATGTGAACCTATTTAAAGATAATTATGAAAAAACTTGGACAGAAGTGAAAAAAGATTTGGAGATTTGGTCAAACTTGAAGCTTTCCTTGTTAGGTCGAATTGCAGTTATAAAAATGAATGTATTGCCAAGAATGTTGTTTTTGTTCCAAGCATTACAAATAATGGATAAAATGGACTGTTTCAAGAAGTGGCAAAAAGATATATCTAAATTTGTCTGGCAGGGCAAGAAGCCCAGAATTAAATTTAAGATATTAACGGATTCAAAGGAAAGAGGGGGGTTTGCCCTGCCAGACTTTAAACTGTACTATGAAGCGGCAGCTTTCTGCTGGCTAAAAGATTGGCTGCTTCTTGAAAATACAGACATTTTGGATTTGGAAGGTTTTAACAATATTTTTGGGTGGCATGCATATTTGTGGTATGACAAGGTTAAAGCACATAAAAGTTTTAAAAACCATATTGTCAGAAAAGCACTATTAAATGTCTGGGTCAGATATAAAGATTTGTTGGAAAATAAAACTCCAAGGTGGCTATCGCCAATGGAAGCCAAGGCAGTTAAAAAGTTAAATATGGAGTCGAAGTGGCCAAGATATTGGGAAATTCTGGAAAAGGAAGGGGACAAACTGAGATTGCAGAGTTTTGAGAAATTAAAAGGGAAGGTGAGAGATTGGTTGCACTATCACCAAATAAATGAAGTGTTTAAATTGGACAGTAAAATTGGCTTCCAGGTGGAAAAATCAAAATTGGAGACTGAATTGTTAGAATCCAGTACTAAGAATTTGTCAAAAATGTACAATTTGCTGCTGAAATGGAATACACAAGATGAAACGGTGAAATCAACTATGATTAAATGGGCTCAGGACATTGGTCATAATATTTTGTTTGCTGATTGGGAAAAGTTGTGGACCACCGGGATGAAATTCACGGCATGTAATGCCTTAAGAGAAAATATTATGAAAATGATCTATAGGTGGTACATAACCCCAGTCAAGCTTGCAAAGATTTACCATTTGCCTGATAATAAATGTTGGAAATGTAAAGAAAAGGAAGGTACATTTTTTCACCTTTGGTGGACGTGCCCGAAGATTAAGGCATTCTGGGAAATGATCTATAATGAACTTAAAAAGGTATTTAAATATACCTTCCCTAAGAAACCAGAGGCCTTTCTCTTGGGTATTGTCGGCCAAGGGGTGTTAAAGACGGATATAACTTTCTTTATGTATGCTACAACAGCAGCTAGAATACTCATTGCAAAGTACTGGAAGACACAAGATCTACCCACACTGGAAGAATGGCAGATGAAGGTGATTGACTACATAGGCTTGGCAGAAATGACGAGCAGAATCCGAAACCAGGGAAGAGAAGCAGCGGAAGAAGAATGGAAAAAGTTCAAGGACTATCTAAAGAAATATTACAAAATGAATGATAGTTAGAATGATGTTGGACTGGAAAGTAAATGGTTACTATTAGCAATGGTTAAGACAAGGAGAATAAGGAAGATTAGCTTAAATTTAAAGTAAAATAAGGGAAGATTTGCTGAGTAATTGATTAGAATCTGGAATACAGAAAAGGGAGGCATGAGGAAGTCGGGGAAGAAAGGTATAAGAAATTAAGATATGAAATGGTACTTGTTTTTTGTTTTGTTTTTGTTTGTTTATGTATTTGTTGTATTTATGTTATGTTTGTGTGGTTATAAAAACTGTTTAATAAAAAATATTTAAAAAAAAAAAAAAGAGAGAGAAAACATCCAATATTCAACTTGATTTGTATATGAAACTACACATTTTTACAGAACAAAGGAACATTATAACATCTAACTCCCTTCAGTTTTTCCTGTTCAAAACATTAATGAGCATTGCTGCATAATTTGGGACTGCACTTCTTCCCAAGGCTCTAATATAATTCTTGTTTGTTTCAGGTGGTGATGAATTGGAAATGAAGAACAAGGGAGACCACAACAAAATCCACACAGTGGAGGAGCCATATCAGGTTTCAGACTGTGGAAAGAGCTTCAGTCAGAGCCCCCATTCCACTTCCCATCAAAGAAATCCCCTTGAGAAGAAACACTATCAGTGCTTGGAGTGTGGAAAGAGCTTCACCAGGAAAGAAAGTTTCACTTCCCATCAAAGAATTCATACAGGGGAGAAACCTTATCAGTGCTTGGAATGTGGAAAGAGCTTTAGTCAGTGCTCCCATCTCATTGCCCATCAAAGAATTCATACAGGGGAGAAACCCTATCAATGCTTAGAATGTGGAAAGAGCTTCAGTCGAAAGGACAGTTTCACTTGCCACCAAAGAATTCATACAGGGGAGAAACCCTATCAGTGCTTGGAATGTGGAAAAAGCTTCACCTGGAAAATAAGCTTCATTTCCCATAAAAGAATTCATACAGGAGAAAAACCCTATCAATGCTTGGAATGTGAGAAGAGCTTCAGTCGAAAGGACAATTTCACTTCCCATCAAAAAATCCATACAGGGGAGAAACCCTATCAGTGCTTGGAATGTGGAAAGAGCTTCACCAGGAAAGAAAGTTTCACGGTCCATCAAAGAATCCATACAGGGGAGAAACCTTATCAGTGCACGGAATGTGGAAAGAGCTTCAGTCACAGCTACCATCTCACTTCTCATCGTAGACTTCATACAGGGGAGAAACCATATCACTGTGCAGAATGTGGAAAGAGCTTCGTTCGAAAGGACAGTTTCACTTCCCATCAAAGAATTCATACAGGGGAGAAACCTTATCATTGCTTGGAATGTGGAAAGAGCTTCAGTGAAAGCTCCAGTCTCACTGCCCATCAAAAAATTCATACAGGGGAAAAACCCTATCAGTGCTTGGAATGTGGAAAGAGCTTCACTTGGAAAAAGTGTTTCACTTCCCATCAAAGAATTCATACAGGGGAGAAACCATATCAGTGCTTGGAGTGTGGAAAGAGCTTCAGGAATTGCTCAGATTGCAATTCTCATCGAAGAATTCATACAAGGGGGAAACCTTATCAGTGCTTGGAGTGTGGAAAGAGCTTCAGCTGGAAACAAAGTTTCGCTTCGCATAAAAAAATCCATACAGGGGAGAAACCATATCAGTGTGTGGAATGTGGAAAGGGATTCATTAATAATGCGAAACTCACTTCCCATCAAAGAATTCATACAGGGGAGAAACCCTATCAGTGCATGGAATGTGGAAAGAGCTTCACCTGGAAAATAAGCTTCACTTCCCATCAAAGAATTCATACAGGGGAAAACCCCTATCATTGTCTGGAATGTGGAAAGAGCTTTACCAGGAAAGAAAGTCTCACAGCCCATCACAAAATCCATACAGGGGAGAAACCATATCAGTGTGTGGAATGTGGAAAGAGCTTCAGTCAAAGCAACAATCTCATTTCCCATCAGAGAATTCACACAGGGTAGAAACCATTTTAGTGCCAAGAGTGTGATCGGAGAGATTTATGAAAGTCTGGTCTCATTTTTAAAGAAGAAGAGAAGAGAAGAGTTTGGATTTGATATCCCGCTTTATCACATCCCTAAGGAGTCTCAAAGCGGCTCACAATTTCCTTTCCCTTCCTCCCCCACAACAAACACTCTGTGAGGTGAGTGGGGCTGAGAGACTTCAGAGAAGTGTGACTGGCCCAAGGTCACCCAGCAGCTGCATGTGGAGGAGCGGAGACGCGAACCCGGTTCACCATATTATGAGTCTACCACTCTTAACCACACTGGCTTTTAAAGTTCTTCATAAAACAATTGGAGCTCTTAAAAGGACTTAGAGCTCACTGAAAAAGCCAAAATGGGAAAGGTTTGGACAAGTTTGTTTCTCTTTGAAGGAAAATATTTCTTCTACTCTGAGCCACTTAAAGAGAATTGGATTCCTGCAAGACAACCACTCTTATCTGGACACCTAAACTGCTATGTCCTCTTGAACACATTCTTTCTTTTTTCTGTTTTATGGTTCATCTCTTAAAGTAATTATTTGGTTTATTTGTTTAATTTGAATCTTAATTTGAGAAATTGGATTTTATGTTAAACAGCTGGTGTGTGTTGGATATCAGGCTGGAAGGAAGAGGGAGGGCTGGAAAAATGCAGGAAACAGGATTTCTTGGGAAAGAGTTATTCTGTGGCCTTGACAAACTGATAAGGTGCTGCTGGAAAATAGGCTGCTTTGAGAACAAGGGAGAGGGAGATTTTGAATATGGCAGTTCAAAAACAGTTTACACCAGGCCTGTGTTAAATTTGGAGAAGCTATTAGCCCGAATTGATAGAAATAGTGAAATAGTGACAAATTTGACCACTAAAGTAGAGACACTCACAAAGAAAACAGAAGCACTAGATGTCTCCATGAAAGGAAGGGAAGAGAAGTCTGAAAAGCTGGAAAAGGAGACCAAAAAATCAGAACAGGAGACGCTTAGGATTGCTGTGGACGGTTTGGGTGGGAGATAAGAGGCAATTGCGGGCGCTTTGGCGGTTCTTGAGATGAGACAGAAAGCCCAGCCTCTGAGACGGAGAGGAGGGAGGAGAGCAGGATTTTTTTAAAAATTATTTTTTATTAACCGGCCAATCATATCAAATTAAATCACATCACATAAATTCCGAATTACAAAGCCGAATTTTAAATTTTGTTGGGGGGACCCATATTTCAAGATCCGAAGGGGGATTCTGATCATCTTCTTGCTACTGCGTTAATGTCCAAATCAATCCAAATCAGTCCAAACAGAGTTCATAATTCTATCCAGTCTTATCTTGCTGTTTCCACATCACATCTTGTTCATATATTTTCTCTTTTTTCTTTATGATCTCTTCTGATAGTCTCCTTAAGCTGATAAACACCAATAATAATCCTGTGTGAATTTTTCCGTTCTTCCAATCCTCAAATCGAGATGGTTTCCATATATCATCACCTTCATAGATAACATTGCTCTTTCCATCATTAATCTCGCAAAACTGTCGCTCTTAAGACCCTCTGAGGAGTTTCACCCACAATATATAAACAGCTCTATTTCTCTCTTTCTCCTCCCAGACTCAAGACCTCCGACAGAACTTCCCAATATGGCGACGGCATTTTTAACTGCGTCATTCCTAAGCTCTTATACATTCCACGCTCTTCTTAAAACACGCTTTGGTTCGAAAGTTTATCTCCACACAGCCTTAAATCCACAGCTTAAGTCCTTAAAACGACATTTCTGACTCGTGAGGGGAGGGGATTCTTGTTTAATCACATAAGGAAAGAAAGGAAAGTTTTTTCCCCCTCCCCCATCAGTCATTTGCCATACCGTATCTTGGCGTATCTTCTCATGTTTTATTCTTGTCTTGTTTTATCAGAGATCTCTTCTGTTAGCAGTCTTTACTCCCCCTCCTTCTTTGAAATATGTGCATTCCTTCATCCAAATTGTTTCTTTTGAAGTTCTTGCAGCTAGTGGCGTGGATCAGGGACGGCGTCCAGGAGCGCCGGAATCCCACAGGAGGGCTTTGTGCCTAGTGCCCCCATCCCCACAAATTCGGGGGTGGTATAGGGCACAGCAGGCAAGGGCAGTCCCCCCCACCATCCGGGGGGGGTAGGGAGGCTAATTACTCCCATCATAGCCTCCAAATTACCTCGTGTGGGTCGGAGAGATGTTATTGTCAGCCATCTTCTGATGCGCCCCCTAGTGGCCCCCCGAGGAGAGCAGGATTTTAGCAAAGGTTTGAGCGGAGTGGCTGGGAGTGGAAGAGGAATTCATGGAGGAGGCGCCACTCTCCTCACAGCTGGGGGGGTGGCTTTTGGGTAGAAAACCAATGTGAATAAATCCCCCCAGTGCCACCCCCTGGCTGGTCTTCCTGTCTCCCTCTCCCTGTGCCCCCACCCTGCCCCAATCAAAGTCCCAGCCAGCAGCTGCCCCCCAGGCCTTCCTCCGCCCATCTTGGGGTCTCAAGGCATGCGGGCAGAATTTAGTGGGGGGCCAGGCTGGGCTCAGGGGTCTGCTTTCCTCTCCTTACACTGGGAAGCTTGTCTACGAACTAATGAAGGAGCGTCTCCACCTCCATCATTCTACCTGGATGCTGAGGTCCAGCACCGAGGTTCCCTCTGGAGGTTCCCACACTGCAAGAAGCCAAGTTACAGGGAACCAGGCAGAGGGCTTCTCAGTAGTGGCACCCGCCCTGTGGAACGCCCTCCCATCAGATGTCAAAGAAATAAACAACTACCAGACTTTTAGAAGACATCTGAAGGCAGCCCTGTTTAGGGAAACTTTTAATGTTAGATGCATTACTGTTATTTTAATATTTTGTTGGAAGCCGCCCAGAGTGTCTGGGGAAGCCCAGCCAGATGGGCAGGGTATAAATAATTTATTATTGTTATTATTATAATGGATAAAGGGTTGTTTGGAAGACTAAGCCATCTCTACCTCCCCCCCCCCCCGCCAATTTTAAAATAAAGCCTATTTAAGAATTGGGCACATGGAGGAAGCAGAATGCAATGCATTTTCAGTTGGGAGTGTCGAGCAAGGAGATTGGAGATGGTTGCCAGTCCAAGTGTCGCAGTCCAGTTCATGCGCGATCAAAGTCCCGGCTGGGGACGTCGGGACCGGGGGCAAGATGGCAGGGTGGGAGCAGGAACGGGAGTCTAGGAATCAGGAAGCCAAGGTTCCGAGGATCAAGAAGCAAGTAGTCAAGGAACCAAACGCAGCAAGGCAGGGAACGTGTTGCTGTGGCAAAGAGCCGAAGGGAAAATGCTGACCTTCTATCCCTTCCTGGCTCTTGCCACCAGGTGCAGCGAGTTACCAAGTGGTCTCACCTGTGAGGCCGCACCTTGCCTCTCCAGAACAAACTTAGGAAGGCCCCAGTCCTGCAGAGTCCTATTGGTCACAGGGCCTGGCTCCTGCATGCACACCTGACAAAGGGTAGTTTAAGACGCGGGGGGGGGGGGGAAGACCTTGTGAAAGGGGGGGCAGTTTTGGGAGAGATTCCAGCCGTGGCATTGGCAGATGAGGAATCCTGGAAGAGGACACTCCAGGCTCATCTAGTCCAACCCCTGCAATTCAGGAACCCCGGTTCTTAGTCCCACCAGCTCCCTTGAACTGGGCAACTCAGATGCCTGGAGCAGCGCCCGTTGGAGAGCAGCCTTGGGTCGCCTCTGGAGCTGGCCGGACCTTTTGGACGGCTGTTTCCACCCCCCCTGCCTTCTGCTGGCAGGCCCGGTTGGGAGTTGTAGTGCAAAGCCCATTGAGGGGAGGTGGTTTTCAAGTTGGAACTATGTTTTGACCCTTTGCCAAAAGGAGATGCCACAAAGTGTGTGTCGGGAGGGTGTCTTTTCAGTGCCAGGATACAAGGTGCTCTCTTGACCTGGAGCCCAATCCCTCTCCTCCACCCCTAGAAAAGGGGGTCATGCAGAACCCCCTTTTCCTTCCTCTTTGCTCAGAGAGTCGGAACCAACTCTCTCTCAAGGGACCCTGGAGCCAAACACTTGCAGAGTTTTACTTCTCAAGCAAAGGGTGGGAAGGAATACATTCTTGTTGCACTTGAGATGTACAGAAATCTCTTGTCCAGATTTTTAACACCGCAGGCCTGCTGTGATGGGTTTCCTTGTCCCCCTTGCCACTAAAAAAATCCAGTTAATAGACTCTTTGCCAATTGTTATGTTTAATTACTTTTTTTTTTTAAGGTAAAGATGTTACGCTACATCTTTGAGACACTGTACTTACTGCTGCTTTTTTCTATTCTGGATTTGAATAAAAATTAATCTGTGGACTAACGTTCTTGCTTTTTGTGTGGTCTTTTCCTGCTGCTTGATATACAACGGACTCTTATTTATTTAGTTGTTCATGGCTTATATGCTCATGGAACATTTGATATTTATTGCTGAAATATAGACACAAAACAACATATGCTAAAACATAAGAAGTGTTGTGGTCAGATCACTTCCTGGTGCAACTAGACTAGAGGGCATTGCGTAGAAGCCCCCAAAGATGCGCCTGAATTTTGGGGTGTTTGGCACCTGCAAACCTATAACAATGTCACCAGAGGGGGAATAAAAGGCTTCCTAGGAAAACCCCCTTGGCTGCTCCTGTGTTGCTTCCAAGGCGACTTCACCAAGAACATACATTTATTGCTGAAATACAGACACAAAGCAGCAGATGGGACAACACAGAATGGCCCCCCCAGCCATGTCTGGCAATGTCTCCCCCCTCCAGCCCCCCCGGGACCCCCTCTTGCTGGGACAGGGCTCTCTGCCCCGCAGGCCCCCCAGAGGCCCCCAAGAGAGACTCGCCCCCCCCCCGGAGAAGAGACACCCCGGGTCCCCCATGTGGCCCCCCCAAAGACCCCCCTCTCCCCCGCCCAGACGCCCCTTCGCAGCCCCAGGCAGAGAATCATAGAATCATAGAATCATAGAATCATAGAGTTGGAAGAGACCACAAGGGCCATCGAGTCCAACCCCCTGCCAAGCAGGAAACACCATCAGAGCACTCCTGACATATGGTTGTCAAGCCTCTGCTTAAAGACCTCCAAAGAAGGAGACTCCACCACACTCCTTGGCAGCAAATTCCACTGTCGAACAGCTCTTACTGTCAGGAAGTTCTTCCTAATGTTTAGGTGGAATCTTCTTTCTTGTAGTTTGGATCCATTGCTCCGTGTCCGCTTCTCTGGAGCAGCAGAAAACAACCTTTCTCCCTCCTCTATGTGACATCCTTTTATATATTTGAACATGGCTATCATATCACCCCTTAACCTCCTCTTCTCCAGGCTAAACATGCCCAGCTCCCTTAGCCGTTCCTCATAAGGCATCGTTTCCAGGCCTTTGACCATTTTGGTTGCCCTCCTCTGGACACGTTCCAGTTTGTCAATGTCCTTCTTGAACTGTGGTGCCCAGAACTGGACACAGTACTCCAGGTGAGGTCTGACCAGAGCAGAATACAGTGGCACTATTACTTCCCTTGATCTAGATGCTATACTCCTATTGATGCAGCCCAGAATTGCATTGGCTTTTTTAGCTGCCGCGTCACACTGTTGGCTCATGTCAAGTTTGTGGTCAACCAAGACTCCTAGATCCTTTTCACATGTAGTGCTCTCAAGCCAGGTGTCACCCATCTTGTATTTGTGCCTCTCATTTTTTTTGCCCAAGTGCAATACTTTACATTTCTCCCTGTTAAAATTCATCTTGTTTGTTTTGGCCCAGTTCTCTAATCTGTCAAGGTCGTTTTGAAGTGTGTTCCTGTCCTCTGGGGTGTTAGCCACCCCTCCCAGTTTGGTGTCATCTGCAAATTTGATCAGGATGCCCTTGAGTCCATCATCCAAGTCGTTGATAAAGATGTTGAATAAGACCGGGCCCAAGACAGAACCCTGTGGCACCCCACTAGTCACTCTTCTCCAGGATGAAGAGGAACCATTGATGAGCACCCTTTGGGTTCGGTCAGTCAGCCAGTTACAAATCCACTGAGTGGTAGCATAGTCAAGACCGCATTTTACCAGCTTCTTTACAAGAATATCATGGGGCACCTTGTCAAATGCCTTGCTGAAATCAAGATAGGCTACATCCACTGCGTTCCCTTCATCTACCAGGCTTGTAATTCTGTCAAAAAACGAGATCAGGTTAGTCTGACATGACTTATTTTTCAGAAATCCATGCTGACTATTGGTGATCACAGCATTCCTTTCCAGGTGCTCACAGACTGTTTGCTTAATGATCTGCTCCAGAATCTTCCCTGGTATTGATGTCAGACTGACTGGGCGGTAATTATTTGGGTCCTCTCTTTTCCCCTTTTTGAAAATAGGGACAACATTTGCCCTCCTCCAGTCTGCCGGGACTTCGCCTGTTCTCCAGGAATTCTCAAAGATGACTGCCAGTGGTTCTGAAATCACATCTGCCAGTTCTTTTAATACTCTTGGATGCAGTTCATCTGGCCCTGGAGACTTGAATACATCTAGACTAGCCAAGTATTCTTGTACTATCTCCTTAGTTATTCTGGGCTGTGTTTCCTCTGCTGAATCATTTGCTCCAAATTCTTCAGGTCGGGCATTGTTTTCTTTATCGGAGAAGACTGAGGCAAAGAAGAGAGACGGGCTCCTCCTCCCGGACACGGGTTCCCCCTTCACACGCACACGCGCCCAGTCCCGGGTTCTGCGTCCGGCTTCCTCCCTGCCCTCCCCCCCCCGAAGGGGAAGCTCTGCGCCTGCGCGACGCCCCGGGCTCCTCCGCAGGGAGAGAGAAGGGTTAAGGGGAGCCGAGCTGGCTTCCTAGAGAGGACAGGAAAGGAAGGCGAGCCGCTCCTCCCCCCTCTGACGTCCCTTCCGGGCAGAGCGGCCTCGCCTTCGCCTGCCGGGCTCTGGTGGGTCTCCTCTCAGGGGAAGCCTGGGGAACTCCCTGCCCCGGGAGGCGGGAAAAGAGGCTGGGGGTCCGGGAGGGAGCAGAGGGACCTCAGGCCCTGGCCAGGGAGGTGGGACTGGAAGACAGTGAGGAGGGAGAAGGACGTTAGGAGGGACATAATTATGAGGGAGAAGGACATTAGGAGGGACATAATTGTGAGGGAGAAGGACATTAACAGGGACATGAGGGAGAAGTGTATTAAGAGGGACATAATTATGAGGGAGAAGTGTATTAAGAGGGACATTATTATGAGGGAGAAGTATATTAAGAGGGACATAATTGTGAGGGAGAAGTATATTAAGAGGGACATAATTATGAGGGAGAAGTATATTAGGAGGGACATAATTATGAGGGAGAAGGACATTAGGAGGGACATAATTATGAGGGAGAAGGACATTAGGAGGGACATGAGGGAGAAGTGTATTAAGAGGGACATAATTGTGAGGGAGAAGTGTATTAGGATGGACATAATTGTGAGGGAGAAGTGTGTTAAGAGGGACATGAGGGAGAAGGACGTTCGGAGGGACATTATTGTGAGGGAGAAGTATATTAAGAGGGACATTATTATGAGGGAGAAGTATATTAAGAGGGACATTATTATGAGGGAGAAGTGTATTAAGAGGGACATTATTATGAGGGAGAAGTGTATTAAGAGGGACATTATTATGAGGGAGAAGTGTATTAAGAGGGACATTATTATGAGGGAGAAGTGTATTAAGAGGGACATTATTATGAGGGAGAAGTATATTAAGAGGGACATAATTGTGAGGGAGAAGTGTATTAAGAGGGACATAATTGTGAGGGAGAAGTATATTAGGAGGGAAATAGCATGAAGCTTCCCTTCTCTATTCATAAATCTCTGTATGTCGGCCATTTTCCCTCCCTAATTCTTTATTTGACTGAAAGTCCAGTTTCTGAGGCGTCTTCCAGGGCAGTTCCACCCAGAGGGCCTTGCCACCGTCCCCTCGGATCCAGAGCAGGAAGTCCCGAAGGGACGGTGGCTGGAGCTAGACATGGGCCCTGATGCTCACCAAGCCACCCAAGCAGATATGGCTGGCTTGGGGCGAAGCTCTGGACTATGAAGTGGGGTGGGGAGGGACCCCCACTGTTTCCTTGGCTTCAGATTACACTCACTTGTCATTCACAGTTATGACTTCTCCCTCCCCCTTTTCCCCCCATACAGCTTGGAGTCTGAGCTGTGGTGCAATCCAGCCCTGGTTCCTAGCAAGACTCAGCCACGCTTCCTCAGGAAACATTCTTCTCCTCTTCATCTTACAATAGAATAGTGTGTTTGATTCAGACGATTTTCTGCACCTCGCATTAGTACCCACAGAACTTGGCAGAGGACCAAGGGGCTCCTTCCAATCTCTTGGAGACTTCCGAAGAGCCCAGATGGAGGAGCAAGACTCAGCTGGCCCTGAAGCAGGAAGAGGCCATGCCATGGAAACTGGGAACAGTGGGGAATTCTGGGAAAACTCTGTGAAGAAGGAACTGGGTGAGGAGGACACCCTTTGCTCAGAGGTGCAGAGCCAGGAGCTCAGTCAGTTCTGCTACCAGGAGGCCAAAGGACCCCGAGAGGTTTGCAGCCAACTCTACCACCTTGACCATCAGTGGCTGAAGCCAGAAAGGCACACGAAAGCTCAGATGTTGGACCTGGTGATCTTGGAGCAGTTCCTGGCTGTCCTTCCTCTGGAGATGGAGAACTGGGTGAGGGAATGCGGAGCGGAGACCACTTCCCAGGCGGTGGCCCTGGCCGAAGGTTTCCTCCTGAGTCAAGCAGAGGAGAGGAAGCAGGCAGAGCAGCAGGTGAGAGAGACTTTCCTCTGGATACTCCCCAGGGGCTCCAAAGAGGAGGGAGAGTATTCCCAAATCAATTCCTAATGGCCCATCCTTTTTTGGAAAGCTGCTGCTGCTGCTGCTTCTTCTTCTTCTTCTTCTTCTTCTTCTTCTTCTTCTTCTTCTTCTTCTTCTTCTTCTTATTATTATTATTATTATTTATTATTATTTATGACACTCATGTGGCTGGGTGCCTTCCAGCACATATAAAAGCATAAGAAGACATCAGGTGTCTTCTAAAAGTTATGCAGTTTTTTATCTCCTTCTCACCTGATGGGAGGACATTCCCCAGGGTGGGGCCACTGTGGAGAAGGTCTTCTGCCTGGTTCCCTGTAACTTCACTTACCACAGTGAGGGAATCAGCAGAAGACCCTCCGAACTGGACCTCAGTTCATGGAGACGCTCCTTTGGCTATACTGGGCCTTTCAGGCCGTTTAGGGCTTTAAGGTTCAGCACCAACACTTTGAATTGTGCTGGGAAACGTTCTGGGAGCCAGTGAAGATCCTTGAGAACCAATGTTTCATGGTCCTGGCAGCCAACCCCAGACACCAGTCTAGCAGAAGCAGGAAGCAGCTTTCACCTCTGTCCCCCGAAAGCGCTTGCCTCTGCCATTCCTTCTCTAACCCTTCTCCCCATTCTCTGTTTTGAATCCTTGTTGCTCTTTCAGAGGAAGGATCTTTTGGCAGAAATGGGTCTTGATTCTTCTGAGGCAGAGAAGACTCCGCTGGACGCCAGAGTGAGGCCTCTGGGTAAGGAGGAAGGAGTGTTTTCTCCCCCGTTCTGTCACATTCTCTTGGTTTCAAAACTAATCTGTGATTTCTTTGCATCTTTTGGGGGAAGACACCTGGAGCCCAGAGGGGGAGAGATGTATTTTTGCACAACTAATATATGAAATGGGTACAAATGTCCAAATGTACTCAGCAGGGGAGACATTTACTGCAGCTGGTTCAATTCCACAGTTTATTATCTCTTCCAGCAACGCCTGTACATTAGTCCAAATTGAGCTCTAATTGACAGGAGAACCTCTGCTTCTTAATGGCGGCGAAGGAGAGTTTTCGGCAGGCGAAGGGCTTTTGCACTCAGCGCCTCCCTGCCTCCCGCAATCCATGCCGGAGCCGGAACCTGGTACCAAGATGAACTGGGAGTGAAGCCCATTCCCCCCTGTCCCTGGGGGCAACTTGCAAGGAGAATTACCCTCAGTCATCCTTGTTTTTCCTTTGCCAACAATCTCCCGCTGCCTCCATTAAGGCAGAGTGGAACCGGAAGCTAGCAGGGGAGACTTGGACAAGCCCCATCTGCACTTAGAGATGCACTGTTTCACCTCTGAGAGAAGCAGGCGCTCACGGTTTCCACTTACCTTTGTCTCTCCCAGGAGACGGAATGATGCCACCAAGACCTGCTCCTTCATCTTTTCATGGTGGTGGAGGGGAGGCAGCAGCTGTGGACCCAGATCAGGTAGGGGGAAGGAGCCTTGTGGGGAAGGAGCGCTGGGATGCAGACTGGCTGGACACAGTTGGATGCAGAGGAATGGTGGGAGGAGCCAGAGAAGAGGGAGCCGACTGGGAGGAGGAGGAGGAGGAGGAGGTGTCTGAAGCTGGAGAGGGAAGAGGGCTCAGGGAGCAGAGGGAGTCTGTGGCAGAGAGCAGCCCAGACTCCGAGGCAGAAGCTGCAGCAGGAGAGAGGGATGAGGAAGGCAGAGAGGGGTCTGGCCGCTGTAGAAAACAACAGAGCCAAGTGAATGTTCTCTAAGAGGACAGCCTTTTCCCTGTTCTGTTAGGGTCCAGTGTGCTTTGAAGATGTGGCTGTCCATTTCACAGACGAGGAGTGGGCGTTGCTGGATCCTGACCAGAGAGCTCTCCATAAGGAAGTCATGGAGGAGAATCGTGGGATCTTGGACTCTCTCGGTAAGGCTCCCTATTGGATCATCCTATCTGTTTTGTAATTCAAGACATCTCTCTATATGATGAACCTCTGATATTTCGATGGGGCTCAACAGCGCCACCCACAGCACCTGGGATGTTAACACTCCCACAGCAAACCTTGGAGGGATGGCTATTGATTGTTTTCCCTGTGAATATTCTTCTTTCAGTTCTGCCGTTTAAAACCATGATCAGGCTGTCTGAACTGCCCAGGCCTTCTTAAATGTAGGATTCAGAGTGATTTTTGACCAAAGAGTTGCTTGACAGATTCCACGACTGAACCAAACAAACTCCATCCCAGAAAAGAGCCAGGCTTTTTGAATCTCAGGCAGTGAACCCTGTAGTAACAATAATGATAATTTTATTATTTTCACCCTGCCCATCTGACTGGGTGGCCCCAGCCACTCTGGGCAACTTCCAACAAATAGAAAAACATAATAAAACATCAAACATTAAAAACTTCCCAATACAGAGGTGCCTTCAGAAGTCCTCTAAAAGTTGCATAGTTATTTCCTTGACATCTGATGGGAGGGCGTTCCACAGGGTGGGTGCCCCTACCGAGAAGGCCCCCTGCCTCGTCCCCTGTAACTTCTCACAATAATGTAACATTTAAGTACAGTGGTACTTCGGGTTAAGAACTTAATTCGTTCTGGATGTCCGCTCTTAAAATTTGTTTAGATTTATTACTGCATATTGTACAACTTAGCATATTGAATACAATGGTTCCTCGGGTTAAGTACTTAATTCATTCCTGAGGTCCGTTCTTAACCTGAAATTGTTTTGAACCTGAAGCACCACTTTGGCTAATGGGGTCTCCTGCTGCCGCTGCGCCGCCGGGGCATGATTTCTGTTCTTATCCTGAAGCAAAGTTCTTAAACTGAAGCATTCTTTCTGAGTTAGCAGAGTCTGTAACCTGAAGTGTATGTAACCTGAAGCGCATGTAACCCAAGGTACCAGTGTATATCTTCATTTTGGACAGGGAACTTTCCCGCTTTGGCCACCTTTTAAATAATAATAAAAGCACATTTTATTTATAAAGATAGTACAGATCCATATTTAAATTTAAACAAAATGATGTTACCAGTACAGTAAGCTGTACTTTTAAAAACTAGAGAGAGAAAACATCTAATATTCAACTTGATTTGTATACGAAACTAGACAATTTTACAGAACAAAAGGAACATTATAACATCTAAATCACTTCAGTTCTTCCTCTGTCCCAAACATTAATTAGCATTGTTCCGTAATTTGGGACTGCACTTCTTCCTGAGACTCTAATCCGTTTGCCTCTTAGTTTCAGGTGGTGATGAATTGGAAATGAAGAACAAGGGAGACCACAACGAAATCCACACAGTAGAGGATCCATATCAGGATTCAGACTGTGGAGAGAGCTTCAGGCAGAGCTCCCATTCCACTTCCCATCAAATAAATCCCCTTGAGAAGAAACACTATCAGTGCTTGGAGTGTGGAAAGAGCTTCACTCGGAGTGCACATCTCACATCCCATCGTAGAATTCATACAGGGGAGAAACCATATCACTGCTTGGAGTGTGGAAAGAGCTTCAGTCACAGCCACGATCTTACTTCCCATCGTAGAATTCATACAGGAGAGAAACCCTATCAGTGCTTTGAATGTGGAAAAAGCTTCAGTCAGAGGGCCCATCTCACGACCCATCAAAGGATTCATACAGGGGAGAAACCCTTTCAGTGCGTGGAATGTGGGAAAAGCTTCAGTCAGGGCTCCAATCTCACTGCCCACCATAGAATTCATACAGGGGAGAAACCATATCACTGCTGGGAGTGTGGAAAGAGCTTCAGTCAAAGCCACAATCTCACTTGCCATCGTAAAATTCATACAGGGGAGAAACCATATCACTGCTTCAGTCACAGCCATGATCTCACTTCCCATCGTAGAATTCATACAGGGGAAAAACGCTATCAGTGCGTGGAATGTGGAAAGAGATTCAGAAATTGCTCAGATCTCACTTCCCATCAAAGAATTCATACAGGGGAGAAACCCTATCAGTGCTTGGAGTGTGGAAAGAGATTCAGCTGGAAACAGAGCTTTGTTTTCCATAAAAAAATACATACAGGGAAGAAACCCTATCAGTGCTTGGAATGTGGAAAGAGCTTCAGTCAAAACCGCAGTTTCACTTCCCATCTAAGAATTCATACAGGGGAGAAACCCTATCAGTGTCTGGAATGTGGAAAGAGCTTCACCAGGAAAGAAAGTCTCACAGCCCATCACAAAATCCATACAGGGGAGAAACCCTATCAGTGCCTGGAATGTGGAAAGAGCTTCAGTCAAAGCAACAATCTCATTTCCCATCAGAGAATTCACACAGGGTAGAAACTATTTCAGTGCCAAGAGTGTGATCGGAGGGATTTACGAAAGTCTGGTCTCATTTTTAAAGTTCTTAACACAATTGGAGCTCTTAAAAGGACTTTGAGCTCCCTGAAAAAGCTAAAATCAAGACAGGTTTGGACAAGTTTGTTTCTCTTTGAAGGAAAATATTTCTTCTACTCTGAGCCACTTAAAGAGAATTGGATTCCTGCAAGACAACCACTCTTATCTGGACACCTCAATTGCTATGTCCTCTTGGGCACATTCTTTTTTTCTTTTTTATGATTCCTCTTTTAAAGTAATTATTTGGTTTATTTGTTTAATTCGAATCTTAATTTGAGAAATTGGATTTTATGTTAAACAGCTGGTGTGTGTTGGGGATCAGGCTGGAAGGAAGAGGGAGGGCTGGAAAAATGCAGGAAACAGGATCTCTTGGGAAAGAGTTATTCTGTGACCTTGACAAACTGATAAGGTGCTGCTGGAAAATAGGCTGCTTTGAGAACAAGGGAGAGGGAGATTTTGAATATGGCAGTTCTAAAACAGTTTACACCAGGCCTGAGTAGATGATCTTCACAGCAAGACCCAGGGGACAGGTCCCCATCTGAATTGGTGGAACTTTTGCTGACTTAAAAAAGACCTGACTGAAGAGATGAAGGACAATTTGGAGAAGCTATTAGCCCGAATCGATAGAAATAGTGAAATAGTGACAAATTTGACCACTAAAGTAGAGACACTGACAAAGAAAACAGAAGCACTAGATGTCTCCATGAAAGGAAGGGAAGGGAAGTCTGAAAAGCTGGAAAAGGAGACCAAAAAATCAGAACAGGAGACGCTTAGGATTGCTGTGGACGGTTTGGGTGGGAGATAAGAGGCAATTGCGGGCGCTTTGGCGGTTCTTGAGATGAGACAGAAAGCCCAGCCTCTGAGACGGAGAGGAGGGAGGAGAGCAGGATTTTTTTTAAAAAAATATTTTTTATTAACCGGCCAATCATATCAAATTAAATCACATCACATAAATTCCAAATTACAAAGCCGAATTTTAAATTTTGTTGGGGGGACCCATATTTCAAGATCCGAAGGGGGATTCTGATCATCTTCTTGCTACTGCGTTAATGTCCAAATCAGTCCAAACAGAGTTCATAATTCTATCCAGTCTTATCTTGCTGTTTCCACATCACATCTTGTTCATATTTTTTCTCTTTTTTTATGATCTCTTCTGATAGTCTCCTTAGGCTGATAAACACCAATAATAATCCTGTGTGAATTTTTCCGTTCTTCCAATCCTCAAATCGAGATGGTTTCCATATATCATCACCTGACAAAGGGAAACAGTTATTCTGTGACCTTGACAAACTGATAAGGTGCTGCTGGAAAATAGGGAGAGGGAGATTTTGAATATGGCAGTTCAGAAACAGTTTACACCATGCCTGTGTTAAATTTGGAGACCCTATTAGCCCGAATTGATGAAAATAATGAAATGGAGACAAATTTGACCACTAAAGCAGAGACACTGACAAAACAGAAGCACTAGATGTCTCCATGAAAGGAAGGAAGGTGAAGTCTGAAAAGCTGGAAAAGAAGACAAAAAATGGAAATCAGAACAGGAGACGCTTAGGATTGATGTGGACGGTTTGGGTGGGAGATAAGAGGCAATTGCGGGCGCTTTGGCGGTTCTTGAGATGAGACAGAAAGCCCAGCCTCTGAGACGGAGAGGAGAGCAGGATATTAGCAAAGGTTTGAGCGGAGTGGCTGGGAGTGGAAGAGGAATTCATGGAGGAGGCGCCACTCTCCTCACAGCCGGGGGTGGTGGCTTTTGGGTAGAAAACCAATGTGAATAAATCCCCCCAGTGAAACCCCCTGGCCGGTCTTCCTATATTCAGAGTCTTCTTTCCCTGTGCCCCCACCCCACCCCAATCAAAGTCCCAGCTAGCAGCTGCCCTCCAGGCCTTCCTTCGCCCATCTTGGATGCAAGCAGTCATGTTTTTCCTTTGTTCTGACCAACGTTGAATAAAGCTGTAAATATGCTCTCCTGGGTGAATCTTCTGTTGTGGAAACTCTGCGAGAAGGGCGTGCATGAGTCTTGGAATGCGTCTGAGGCTCGTGTCGCTAATTGACTGATGCTGTTCCAACGGGAGACCGGAGATCGTCTGGAGACGACATGGAGGCCTGGTGCCTCTGTCTCCCTGGCAGGATCCCAACAGAATCAGCCAATCAGACGGGACTTGTCGTGTATATAATGTATATAAAAGCCTGAGGCAATTTATATACATATATATATATATATATATATATATATATATACGGGGGGGCAATTAAATCACTGTTTTACAAACTGCAATAAAGAGCATCAAATCACTACAGGACTCTGAATATATTTCACTGGCGACGAAGGTGGGATCCTGCTGAGCTGTCTGCCGCGAACCGCACACAGCCGCCACAGGCAGCACAGCATTGCACTGTTGCACATCCAGGCTACAGCTCCAGGACCCAAGGACCCAGAATGGTGACAGGCAACCGCTTCATGCCGTTCAGCCCAGCCTCAGGAGACTGGGAAGGATACGCCACCCGCTTCTAGTTCCTCCTGGAGGCAAAGGACGTCATGAGACACAGCCAAGAAGAGGGCAACCTTCTTCAGCATCTGTGGAGAAGAAACTTTCAAGATCGCCCGAGCCCTCCTCGCTCCCACAAATATTGCGACCGTTCCCTATGACACGATAATAGAACGGCTGAAGGGGCACTTCTCGCAACAACCCTCGGGGGTAGCGTAAGCGGCAGGTCTCCAGAGAAACCATAACCAGGAATGTGACCTCCCTCCGCCAGGCTGCCTGGCTCTGCAACTTCACAGAGCTGGAGAACATGCTCCATGACTGGCTCATGGGCGGCCTGAGGGACAAGAAGCTGCAGTGGCACCTCTACGCCAAGAAGGACCTGACGTTCCAGGCTGCCCTAGAGGAGGCTGTAGCAACTGAAGCTGCTGAGAGGTCAGCGCAAGGATTCCAGTCAAACATGTCGTCCCAACCGAGGATCCACCTCGAGGACCTCACCGACGACTCAGAATCCGACCAGGAGGACGTGCACTGAGTGCAGCAGCGCACATAATCTGCACGCCCACCACGACAGCCTCGTCCGGAAGACGGGAAGTGCGCAAGTTGCGGGGAGAGCCACGAGCAGAGGACTTGCCATTTCCGCAACGCAGAATGCTGACAATGCAGAAAAGTGGGACACATCGCCCGGGTGTGCCGTGCCTGCCCTGCCCGACGCCTTGAACCAGATGGCCGACCCAAGAGTCCCAGGCCCCGTGGTCTGACACACCAAGGCAACTCGACGAAGACCACAGACTGTCAGGTATACCAGTTGCCTCATTCGAATGCGGAAAAAATTTACATCCAGGCACAGATAGAGGCAGCCCTGTACCGCCTTGAGCTTGATACAGGCTCAACCCTGTCCATAATTTTGGCATGGACATTAAGGAAATTGTGTCCCAGTGGCGGCTCCAAGTTAGGCCAGCTCCATTCACCCTCCGGGAGACTTCCACAAATGCAAGGTCCCCACGATGGGGGTGGGAACCTTCAATGTACAATATCGAGGGTGGAAGTGGCCTTTGGACTTGATCGTGGTCGAGTGGCGCTACATTAGCTTACTGGGGTTGGTGTGGTTTGGGCCACTGGGGCTAACCATCACCGGGGTGAACTGCACCAGCTCCCACGTGGACGTGGACGCCATGTGCAAAGGGTTTCCTGAGGTTTTCGATGCCCCCCCCCCGTTGGCCTACAACTAGAACCCGCCATACAACCCATCAGGTTCAAGGCCCACCAGGTCCTGTTCGCCCTCAAAACCCTGTGTTGATGAGGAATTAGACTGCCTCGTGGAGCAAGGAGTGCTCTAGCTGGTGCCTAATGCCCCCGATAAACCCCAATCATCACACCTGTCAAGCCCAATGGCTCAGTCTGCATCTGTGTAGACTACAAATGTACCATAAAGAAGGTCCTTACAGCTCATGCATACCCGGTGCCAATGGTCAGCCATGTCCTCAATGTCAGTATATGGAAACATCACCGCTGCAGACAGCCAGATTGTTGACATCACATGATGTGCCTATCTGTGGGAAAGAAGAATTTCCCAGGACGTTCACAGGCTGGATAAGTCTCTGTGAAGAGTGTAATTTGAAACCTTCCGTTTGCGCATGCTCAGGAAGTTTGTCAGATGTGCTGGAAGAACTGAACTGAAAGGACGTGTTTTTCTCTAGTGCTGTAATGTCAGAAATAAACACCATGTAAATAGATTTCTGACTTATTTTCTTTCCCCTGCGGAAGCAGGAGGGAGGGGGTTGTGCATTTTACCCACGCTTGGGAAAATGTCGCCTATCAAAATCTCCCTGGTCTGTCTGGATGTCAGCCAGAGGAGGTTACCGGTATGCAAGCTCCGAGGACAGTGAGAGGGGCCAGCCTCTCTGGAGGGGGCTTGCAAACCAACACTCGCTACCCTGGCGGGATCTAAGAGTCCACCTGAGCGGGGACAAGGTGAGGACTATTTGCGACGCCCCTGCACCTAAGGGTAAGGCAGAACTCCAAGCCTTCTTGGGACTATTGAACTTCCGGATGATTCCTGGGGGGGGACTGCAAGGAGGGCTGGACAGAGGAATGCCAAGGGGATAGCAGAAGGGTGAGGCCCATAGAGCAGGAGGAGCGGGTAAGGGAGGCAGAACTAGGAAGTCCAGAAGTGACCGAGGCCGAGCAGCCACAGGAACCAGAACCACAACCGAGTGGACCAGCGGCGTCCAACCCAACGACCCCGTCACAGCCGGCAGCCCTGGAACAAGAGCCAGAACCAGGAACCCCTACTGAGAGACACCCAAGACCACAAGGCATACGTAGGTGACTGGCGTACCTTAAACACTACGAATGCTAACCTCCTGGGCGCAACGTGAACCCCAATCTGACGGGACTCATTGTGTAAATAATGTATATAAAAGCCTGAGGTTTGGGGGGCAATTAAATCACTGTTTTACAAGCTGCAATAAAGAGTATGAAGTCACTACAGGACTCCTGAGTAGATTTCAGAGAATCTAATGCACCTTTGGTTGGGATTGTCCAGCAAGGAGATTGGAGATGGTTGCCAGTCAAAGGGTAGTTTAAGACGCAGGGGGGGAAAGACCTCCTTGTGAAAGGGGGGGCAGTTTTGGGAGACATTCCAGCCGTGGCATTGGGAGCCAGAAGAGGAATCCTGGAAGAGGACACTCCAGGCTCATCTAGTCCAACCCCTGCAATTCAGGAACCCCGGTTCTTAGTCCCGCCAGCTCCCTTGAGCTGGGCAACTCAGATGCCTGGAGCAGCGCCCGTTGGAGAGCAGCCTTGGGTCGCCTCTGGAGCTGGCTGGACCTTTTGGGCGGCTGTTTCCATCCCCCCTGCCTTCTGCTGGCAGGCCCAGTTGGGAGTTGTAGTGCAAAGCCCATTGAGGGTGCCTGGTCCTGGAGGTGGTTTTCAAGTTGGAACTATGTTTTGACCCTTTGCCAAAAGGAGATGCCACAAAGTGTGTGTGTGTCGGGAGGGTGTCTTTTCAGTGCCAGGATACAAGGTGCTCTCTTGACCTGGGAGCCCAATCCCTCTCCCCCACCCCTAGAAAAGGGGGTCATGCAGGACCCCCTTTTCCTTCCTCTTTGCTCAGAGAGTCGGAACCAACTCTCTCTCAAGGGACCCTGGAGCCAAACACTTGCAGAGTTTTACTTCTCAAGCAAAGGGTGGGAAGGAATACATTCTTCTTGCTCTTGAGATGTACAGAAATCTCTTCTCCTGATTTTTAACACCGCAGGCCTGCTGTGATGGGTTTCCTTGTCCCCCTTGCCACTGAAAAATTCCATTTCACTGCCTCTTTGCCGATTGTTACGTTTAATTACTTCTTCTAAGGTAAAGATGTTACGCTGCATCTTTGAGACACTGCACTTACTGCTGCTTTTTTCTGTTCTGGGTCTGAATAAAAATTAATCTTATTGCTTTTTGTGTGGTCTTTTCCTGTTGCTTGATATACAAGGGACGCTTCTTTCTTTAGTTGTCCGTGGCATTTCCATCCAGGTGCCAGAGACCTGGTTCTCCCCCTTGGCAGCCCCAGGCCGAGAGAGGGGCTCCTCCTCCGGGACACGGGTTCCCCCTTCCCACGCACACGCGCCCAGTCCGGCTTCTTCCCGGCCAGGCGCCCCCCTCCCAGGCCCCCCTCTTGCTGGGACACGGCTCTCTGCCCCCCCAGACCCGCCCAGGAGCCCCCAAGAGAGACACCGCCGGGCCCCCCACCTGGCCCCCCCAAGACCCCCCTGGAAGGCTCCCCGCCCAGACGCCCCTTGGCAGCCCCAGGCCGAGAGAGGGGCTCCTCCTCCGGGACACGGGTTCCCCCTTCCCACGCACACGCGCCCAGTCCGGCTTCTTCCCGGCCAGGCGCCCCCCTCCCAGGCCCCCCTCTTGCTGGGACACGGCTCTCTGCCCCCCAGGAGCCCCCTAGAGAGACACCCCCGGGCCCCCCACCTGGCCCCCCCAAGACCCCCCTGGAAGGCTCTCCGCTCCCCCGCCCAGACGCCCCAGGCCGAGAGAGGGGCTCCTCCTCCGGGACACGGGTTCCCCCTTCCCACGCACACGCGCCCAGTCCGGCTTCTTCCCGGCCAGGCGCCCCCCTCCCAGGCCCCCCTCTTGCTGGGACACGGCTCTCTGCCCCCCCAGACCCGCCCAGGAGCCCCCAAGAGAGACACCCCCGGGCCCCCCATAGACCCCCCTGGAAGGCTCCCCCGCCCAGACGCCCCTTGGCAGCCCCAGGCCGAGAGAGGGGCTCCTCCTCCGGGACACGGGTTCCCCCTTCCCACGCACACGCGCCCACTCCGGCTTCTTCCCGGCCAGGCGCCCCCCGGGCAGGCCCCCCTCTTGCTGGGACACGGCTCTCTGCCCCCCCAGACCCGCCCAGGAGCCCCCAAGAGAGACACCCCCGGGCCCCCCACCTGGCCCCTGGGCCCCCCCTGGAAGGCTCCCCGCTCCCCCGCCCCAGGCCGAGAGAGGGGCTCCTCCTCCGGGACACGGGTTCCCCCTTCCCACGCACACGCGCCCAGTCCGGCTTCTTCCCGGCCAGGCGCCCCCCGGGCAGGCCCCCCTCTTGCTGGGACACGGCTCTCTGCCCCCCCAGACCCGCCCAGGAGCCCCCAAGAGAGACACCCCCGGGCCCCCCACCTGGCCCCTGGGCCCCCCCTGGAAGGCTCCCCGCTCCCCCGCCCCAGGCCGAGAGAGGGGCTCCTCCTCCGGGACACGGGTTCCCCCTTCCCACGCACACGCGCCCAGTCCGGCTTCTTCCCGGCCAGGCGCCCCCCGGGCAGGCCCCCCTCTTGCTGGGACACGGCTCTCTGCCCCCCCAGACCCGCCCAGGAGCCCCCAAGAGAGACACCCCCGGGCCCCCCACCTGCCCCCCCAAGACCCCCCTGGAAGGCTCCCCGCTCCCCCGCCCCAGGCCGAGAGAGGGGCTCCTCCTCCGGGACACGGGTTCCCCCTTCCCACGCACACGCGCCCAGTCCGGCTTCTTCCCGGCCAGGCGCCCCCCGGGCAGGCCCCCCTCTTGCTGGGACACGGCTCTCTGCCCCCCCAGACCCACCCAGGAGCCCCCAAGAGAGACACCCCCGGGCCCCCCACCTGGCCCCTGGGCCCCCCCTGGAAGGCTCCCCGCTCCCCCGCCCCAGGCCGAGAGAGGGGCTCCTCCTCCGGGACACGGGTTCCCCCTTCCCACGCGCACGCGCCCAGTCCGGCTTCTTCCCGGCCAGGCACCCCCCTCCCAGGCCCCCCTCTTGCTGGGACACGGCTCTCTGCCCCCCCAGGAGCCCCCAAGAGAGACACCCCCGGGCCCCCCACCTGGCCCCTGGGCCCCCCCTGGAAGGCTCCCCGCTCCCCCGCCCCAGGCCGAGAGAGGGGCTCCTCCTCCGGGACACGGGTTCCCCCTTCCCACGCACACGCGCCCAGTCCGGCTTCTTCCCGGCCAGGCACCCCCCTCCCAGGCCCCCCTCTTGCTGGGACACGGCTCTCTGCCCCCCCAGGAGCCCCCAAGAGAGACACCCCCGGGCCCCCCACCTGGCCCCCCCAAGACCCCCCTGGAAGGCTCTCCGCTCCCCCGCCCAGACGCCCCAGGCCGAGAGAGGGGCTCCTCCTCCGGGACACGGGTTCCCCCTTCCCACGCACACGCGCCCAGTCCGGCTTCTTCCCGGCCAGGCGCCCCCCTCCCAGGCCCCCCTCTTGCTGGGACACGGCTCTCTGCCCCCCAGGAGCCCCCTAGAGAGACACCCCCGGGCCCCCCACCTGGCCCCCCAAGACCCCCCTGGAAGGCTCCCCCGCCCAGACGCCCCTTGGCAGCCCCAGGCAGAGAGAGGGGCTCCTCCTCCGGGACACGGGTTCCCCCTTCCCACGCGCACGCGCCCAGTCCGGCTTCTTCCCGGCCAGGCACCCCCCTCCCAGGCCCCCCTCTTGCTGGGACACGGCTCTCTGCCCCCCCAGGAGCCCCCAAGAGAGACACCCCCGGGCCCCCCACCTGGCCCCTGGGCCCCCCCTGGAAGGCTCCCCGCTCCCCCGCCCCAGGCCGAGAGAGGGGCTCCTCCTCCGGGACACGGGTTCCCCCTTCCCACGCCCCTCCTCTCCCCCCTGGCGGGCCCAAGGGCGGCCTCTTCCCCTCCGAGGGAGCAGCTCTGCGCCTGCGCGACGCCCCGGACGGCTCCGCGGGAGAGAGAAGGGTTAAGGGGCGCCGAGCTGGCTTCCTAGAGAGGACAGGAAAGGAAGGAAGGAAGGCAGGCGGGCCGCTGCTCCCCCCTCCCCCTCTGACGTCCCTTCCGGCCTGGCCCTCGCCTGCCGGGCTCTGGTGGGTCTCCTCTGGGGAAGCCTGCGGAACTCCCTGCCCCGCGGCGCTGAGGTAAACTCCTGGCTCTCGGCGAGAGAGAGAGGCGGGGCGGAGCCTGCCAGGGGACCCGGGCAGGGCGGAGGGAGGGAGGGAGGGAGGGAGGGAGGGAGGGGGTGGGGGGCCCCCCTGCCGCCCAAGCTTCCCCGGGGGTCTCCGAGGGACTCTCGGCATCCTTCACAAACGACGCTTCTTTTCTCCCCCCTCATTTTCCTTCCTGGCAATAGATGTGGTTCATGTTTGAAAGGAGGTGGGCGAAAGTGGCGTCCAGTGCCCCGTATCTTTTGATCAAAGATAAAGCCAAGTAATCTAAATCAGCGCACAAACAGAAAGGAGGGTTATTCCTGCTTCTCTTTCCTTGGCATCTTGCAAGAACCTTAATTTTAACTTGACATTTTCCCTGCCATGAAAAATGAGATAAATATTTCGGCATCTCCCACCTTGACATATGCTTTAATTTCAGCACATAATTATTTTGAAACAACATAAACTGGTATTTGTCACAGTAACACACAAATATTTCCTTTTCTGTTTGAAACCCTGTTTCCGCCACCAAAACCTTCTGGTCTTCTCCTATCATATTCTTTGATAACCTTTTCCTTTTCTGGTGATTAATTTAAAGCCTGCGAACATATCAGATGCAACACAGATGGAGCCTGTGTGTGTGTGTGTTGTTTCCTCTTGTTTTTTGAATAACTTTTTATTGGGTTTTATAAAGAAGGATCATAGGTATAATAAAGAATAGAATTAAATAAAGCAAGTCTTCTCATGCCATTTGTATATCACAAAAGCAGCATAATTAATTTGCCACATCAGGTTCATTATCAGTGGTCAGCGTATGACTTTTGGGTTAATGCATTGGTTTGAACGCGACCAAAAATAAAGGGGAAACAGAACAGAGCGAACAGAGAGCATTCCACATGGCAAAGCCCTTGTGGTTGTGCTTCGATTAAGGGTGAGTCATGGGCCTTTCTCCTCTTCCATTGCCAACTAAACAATATAAAGTCTTGCTCTGTTGATGAACTTAGGCCCAGAAATGAACTGGCAACCAATGCAGGTCTTTAAAACAGGAACTACATGTATTCCAAAGGATTTTCGTGGGTCTTCAGTGAGGAGGGGTAGATGCCACCTGTCAGGCTTCAGGGAATCCCATCCCTCCCCCAGTGGCCAGCCAAGAAGTAGACAACAAGAAGAGTTCCGGCCGAGTCCTTTATTCAATATTTACAGAGAGAGACTTTGAACAGTGCCTCTCCATTGCAGTAATGGCGTTGTTCTGAGTAAAGTCCCACCCCTCTCTCTCTCCTACGTCATCCCTGCGTCGGCTGATCTGTGCTTTCTGCCTCTGAGCTTCCTGTTCTCCTACTCTCAATGCACGCTGGATCCTGGGAGAAGGAGGGTCAGGAATGCTTTCTGAAGACACAGAGTCTGTCAGCTGTCTCTCCCCTGGTGCTGCTGCTTCTTCCTCCTGCTGTTCTCCCAATATCTCCCAGCTTCTCCCCTCTGCAGCCTCTGAACTATGACCTTCTGGAGCCTGTTGGAGAAAAAGATGGGATAGAAATGCCGTTAGTAAAACAAGGAATCCAGTTGAGAACCCAACCGCTGCATTTGGGTCCAGTTTCTGAGGCGTCTTCCAGGGCAGTTCCACCCAGATGGCATTGCAACCTTCCCATCGGATCCAGAGCAGGAAGTCCCATGGCCACATCCTGTCTGTGCCAAAGGGACGGTGGCTGGAGCTAGACATGAGCCCTGCTACTCACCAAGCCACCCAAGCAGATATGGCTGGCTTGGGGTGAAGCTCTGGACTATGAAGTGGGGTTGGGAGGGACCCCCACTATTGCCCTGGCTCCAAATTACACTTCATACAAATGACTCACTTGTCATTCACAGTTATGACTTCTTCCTCCTCCTCCTCTCCCTACACTTGCTCAGGGAACATTCTTCTTCTCTTCGCTGTGCTTTGATATTATAATAGAAGAATGTGTTTGATTCATAGGATTTGCTGCAGCTTGCATTACGACACACAGAACTTGGCAGAGGACCAAGGGGCTCCTTCCGATCTCTTGGAGACTTCCTGGGAGCCCAGATGGAGGAGCAAGACTCAGCTGGCCCTGAAGCAGGAAGAGGCCACGCCCAGGAAACGGGGAGTAGTGGGGGATTCTGGGAAAACTCCGTGCAGAAGATCCTGGATGAGGAGGACACCCCTTGCTCAGAGGTGCAGAGCCAGCAGCTCAGTCAGTTCTGCTACCAGGAGGCCAAAGGACCCCAAGAGGTTTGCAGCCAGTTCTACCATCTTGACCATCAGTGGCTGAAGCCAGAAAGGCACACGAAATCTCAGATGCTGGACCTGGTGATCTTGGAGCAGTTCCTGGCTGTCCTTCCTCTGGAGATGGAGAACTGGGTGAGGGAATGCGGAGCGGAGACCACTTCCCAGGCGGTGGCTGTGGCCGAAGGTTTCCTCCTGAGTCAGGCAGAGGAGAGGAAGCAGGCAGAGCAGCAGGTGAGAGAGACTTTCCTCTGGATATTCCCAAGGGGCTCCAAAGAGGAGGGAGAGTATTCCCAAATCATTTCCTAATGGCCCATCCTTTTTTGGAAAGCATCTAGGAACAGATCTTCTTCTTCTCCTTCTTGCTCTTCTTCCTCTTCTTCTTCTTATTAATACCACACCCATGTGGCTGGGTGCCTTCCAGCACATATAAAAGCATAAGAAGACATCAGATGTCTTCTAAAGGTTATGCAGTTTTTTATCTCCTTCTCACCTGATGGGAGGGCATTCCCCAGGGTGGGGCCACTGTGGAGAAGGTCTTCTGCCTGGTTCCCTGTAACTTCACTTACCACAGTGAGGGAATCAGCAGAAGACCCTCGGAACTGGACCTCAGTTCATGGAGACGCTCCTTTGGGTATAGTGGGCCTTTCAGGCCGTTTAGGGCTTTAAGGTTCAGCACCAACACTTTGAATTGTGCTGGGAAACGTTCTGGGAGCAGTGAAGATCCTTGAGGACCAACGTTTCATGGTCCTGGCAGCCAACCCCAGACACCAGTCTAGCAGAAGCAGGAAGCAGCTTTCACCTCTGTCCCCCGAAAGCGCTTGCCTCTGCCATTCCTTCTCTAACCCTTCTCCCCATTCTCTGTTTTGAATCCTTGTTGCTCTTTCAGAGGAAGGATCTTTTGGCAGAAATGGGTCTTGATTCTTCTGAGGCAGAGAAGACTCCGCTGGACGCCAGAGTGAGGCCTCTGGGTAAGGAGGAAGGAGTGTTTTCTCCCCCGTTTTGTCACGTTCTCTTGGTTTTGAAACTAATCTGTGATTTCTTTACATCTTATGGGGGAAGACACCTGGAGCTCAGGGGGGGGGGAGATGTATTTTTGCACAACTATTATATGAAATTGGTACAAATGTCCAAATGTACTCAGCTGGGAAGACTTTTACTGCAGCTGGTTCAATTCCACAGCTTATTATCTCTTCCAGCAATGCCTGTACATTAGTCCAAATTGAGCTCTAATTGACAGGAGAACCTCTGCTTCTTAATGGCTGCAAAGGAGGGTTTTTGGCAGGCGAAGGGCTTTTGCACTCAGCGCCTCCCTGCCTCCCGCAATCCATGCCGGAGCCGGAGCCAGAGCCTGGTACTGAGACGAACTGGGAGTGAAGCCCATTCCCCCCTGTCCCTGGGGGCAACTTGCAAGGAGAATTACCCTCAATCATCCTTGTTTTTCCTTTGCCAACGATCTCCCGCTGCCTCCATTAAGGCAGAGTGGAACCGGAAGCTAGCAGGGGAGACTTGGACAAGCCCCATCTGCACTTAGAGATGCACTGTTTCACCTCTGAGAGAAGCAGGCGCTCACGGTTTCCACTTACCTTTGTCTCTCCCAGGTGACGGAATGATGCCACCAAGACCTGCTCCTTCATCTTTTCATGGTGGTGGAGGGGAGGCAGCAGCTGTGGACCCAGATCAGGTAGGGGGAAGGAGCCTTGTGGGGAAGGAGCGCTGGGATGCAGACTGGCTGGACACAGTTGGATGCAGAGGAATGGTGGGAGGAGCCAGAGAAGAGGGAGCCGACTGGGAGGAGGAGGAGGAGGAGGAGGAGGTGTCTGAAGCTGGAGAGGGAAGAGGGCTGAGGGAGCAGAGGGAGTCTGTGGCAGAGAGCAGCCCAGACTCCGAGGCAGAAGCTGCAGCAGGAGAGAGGGATGAGGAAGGCAGAGAGGGGTCCGGCCGCTGTAGAAAACAACAGAGCCAAGTGAATGTTCTCTAAGAGGACAGCCTTTTCCCTGTTCTGTTAGGGTCCAGTGTGCTTTGAAGATGTAGCTGTCCATTTCACTGATGAGGAGTGGGCGTTGCTGGATCCTGACCAGAGAGCTCTCCATAAGGAAGTCATGGAGGAGAATCGTGGGATCTTGGACTCTCTTGGTAAGGCTCCCTATTGGATCATCCTATCTGTTTTGTAATTCAAGACATCTCTCTAGATCATGGGTGTCAAACACAAGGCCCGCGGGCCAAATCCGGCCCACCAGACCTCGTCATGTGGCCCGTGTAGCCGCCGCCAGCCTTCACCTTTTATTCTCGCTTTTTTTTCCCTACAGTGTGTCGCTCTCTTTCCCCCCTTCTCCTCATTCCTATTGGCTTGGCTCCTGGAAGCCGGGCGACCAATGGCTGCGCTCAGAGGAGTCTCGCGGGGAAGCGGAGGTGTGGGGGCCCACGTGACTCGCATGCCGGCAGCCGGCTGAGCGAGCGCGTTAGGTACGGAAGCTGGGAGCCAAGATGGAGGAGTACGCGCGCGAGCCTTGGTGAGGAGCCGCATTTCCGCCTCCCGCTTCTCCCGGAAGAGACCAAAAGCGGAACAGAGGGGCAGCGGGTTTGGTTCTTAGGAGGCAGGGCTGGCAGACCCGCTTAGCTTTCCTTTTTTCGGGACCGGCGGCGGGCAAGTGACCTTGGGGAGCCGCGAGTGGGTCAGCCACTGCCGCCGCCTGACCGGTTGCAAGGGCTGGGGAAGCCTCTCTTGGCCGGGGCGGCGGGGAGCGCCTTGCTTCTGCCTTGGCCAGCTCCCTTGCGGGTGGATGAAGTACCCGATCCCAATGGATCCGAGAGACGCGGGGTGGGCTGAAGTTCCCTGTGCCCGGCAAAATGGGCAGGTTCATTTTGTCCTTTGGCGGAACGCAATTGCAGAAAGGAGGGTGTCTTTTTGCTAAATTGGAAGCTCCTCGGAGTGCCCTTTTAATCTCCCATTTAGCAACTCGGATTTACATGGCCATAACTGGCTATAAGTGAAGGTGCTCTGCAGGTCCATGGGGGCAATACTGGCCAGTTTCTCGTTCGTCCTTCACCTATGTTTCCAATTTGCTGAGGCTTTGTAGGAAATTGCTGGACTGATACCACCTGTGCATTATGTGTATTCTTCAGCAACATGGTGCATGCTCAGGTTACAATTAAAAGCGGGTTGGTTTAAGAGATGCTGAGTGTACACTTTTGCTTTATAAGATTAAAAACACATTGTAGGACTATGCAAACAAAAAATATAATACTGCAGAACAGTGGTATCACCTTGCTAGCACTTTATGGATGAGGTTGCTAGATCCACTGTACATGGGTTGGGGTGGGGAGATAATAAAGAGTGGACACATAGTCCTACAGATACAACCGGCCCTTTGAGGGTGACCAAACTGCTGATGCGGCCCCCGATGAATTTGAGTTTGACACCCCTGCTCTAGATGATGAACCTCTGATATTTTGATGGGGTTCAACAGCGCCACCCACAGCACCTGGGATGTTAACACTCCCACAGCAAACCTTGGATGGATGGCTATTGATTGTTTTCCCTGTGAATATTCTTCTTTCAGTTTTGCCGTTTAAAACCACAATCAGGCTGTCTGAACTGCCCAGGCCTTCTTAAATGTAGGATTCAGAGTGATGTGGGATGTTGAAGTAGCTTCAGTCAAGTTTCCTGCTTTTGTTCTTCCTTCTGGCTCTCTCTGGTTGACCAAAGAGTCGCTTGACATTGGAGATGGCACAGATTCCATGACTGAACCAAACAAACTTCATCCCAGAAAAGAGCCAGGCTTTTTGAATCTCAGGCAGTGAACCTTGTAGTAACAATAATGATAATTTTATTATTTTTACCCTGCCCATCTGACTGGGTGGCCCCAGCCAACAAATAGAAAAAACATAATAAAGCATCAAACATTAAAAACTTCCCTATACAGAGGTGCCTTCAGAAGTCCTCTAAAAGTTGCATGGTTATTTCCTTGACATCTGATGGGAGGGCGTTCCACAGGGTGGGTGCCCCTATCAAGAAGGCCCACTGCCTCGTCCCCTGTAACTTCTCACAGTAATGTAACGTTTAAGTACGGTGGTACTTCGGGTTAAGAACTTAATTCGTTCCGTAGGTCCGTTCTTAACCTGAAACTGTTCTTAACGTGAAGCACCACTTTAGCTCATGGGGCCGCCTGCTGCCGCTGCGCTGCCAGAGCACGATTTCTGTTCTCATCCTGAAGCAAAGTTCTTAATCTGAGGTACTATTTCTAGGTTAGCGGAGTCTGTAACCTGAAGCGTATGTAACCTGCGGTACAACTGTAAGGAAACTTGAATAATGATACTAATGCTGATATGAGAAGTTTCTGCTGCATTCTGTGATGTCGAGAATTTTAGAAAACATCCAAATTGGTTTAAGGTGATGCACATCATCATTAAATTTTTAGCCACTAAAGAAATTTAAATTTGGCAGCTGCTACACACATTTGTTCAATATATGAAAAGTGTTTTTCAGCACATAGAAGTGACGCGCAGCCTAAATTAATAATGCGGAGTTTTAAAGAATAAGAGCTTTACTGAGTTAAAATAAACTTCTTGATAAACAACATGGTTCCAAACAGTTTGACTGAGATTCCATACTGACTCTGCTCACAACTGAGGCAGACTGACTCTGACTGAAATCTTTCAGAGAACACACAGAGAAAATGGCTGCTAAGTCACATGTCAGAGTGACTCAACAGTTAGCAGTTAGGCCTGAATAACTTTAGTAGGCCCAAATGATTGTGCAGTCCCAGCACTTCCCAGCCTGCTTTGCTGCTTCTGCTCACATGTGTCTTTGTCACATGACACTCCCCCAAAGACCTAGAGAGCAGAAGTATAAACATGAAAAAGTAACTTTTCACCTGGTGGCAATTTGGCTAGTTTGTAAACCTTATTTTCTTTGAATGATCCCAACTCTTCTTTCTGTCGGAAATCAAGCCTATCTAGGGAGCAACTGGCAACACTCCCAGGCACCCGGCTTGGTCTCCTGTTGACCTCCCTGGCTGCATTCCCAGCAAGATCCAGGCTAGGTCGCGATAGGCGATTCTTCTCAGCGTGAGAAGAACACACCCCCTCCCTCCTGCTCTCCTGGCAGGGAAAAGGAGATAGACAGAAACGTTTTTACATGCTTTTATTTCTGTCTTTGAAGCATAACAGAAAACATGACTGCTCTCTTCAAGCTCCAGCAGTCCAGAGACAAAAACCTCCTGTACTTCCTGTACAAGAGCAAGAGAAAGAGCTCATATTACACTCTGAGCTAATTCCGGTGCATTGCCCTGTGAACTGACTGTCCCTCTGTTTCCCACGGAACAGTCCCAACATTCCATCATGTTTTGTTTTCAAGCTACCAGTTTGCAGCTGCATTGCTTCTATATCGTAACACTTTCATGGCATCAAACCACTGCGTTTGTTCCTTAGAAGGTAGTTTCAGAACTTGAGCAAAGTCCTGTGACTGTGTACAATTAACATGACACACTTTTGTTGTGCCAAAAGTCAATTTATCGGGGGAATACCCTTTGTAAAGGGAATTGGGGTTGCTCGTGCGTAAAGGGTGCTACAGCTCTAGGCAACGTTGCCTGGCTAAACCTTTCCCTGGCTGGACAGCCCTTTCTCCATGGCTGTGTCAGTCGCTGGCAGAATCCATCAGTGGGCGTTTTCTGAACTTCTTCCAACATAAAAACTCCTTGACCCCAAGTCTCCTCCTAGCCTCCCTGCGCGGAAGTCTCCTGCGCAGAGTGGGCGTGCCCAACGGAGGTCCTGGGCTCTCCCCGCTGGTCTCTGTGGAAGAGTCTTGGAGCCCTCTCTCCGCAGTCCCCCCTTGCTTCCTGGTGTCCCTCCTATTTCCTTCCTCAAAGGAAGCTTGCTCTCTCTCCCTGCTGGTCCCTTCTCCTGCATCGTTAGGGAGCCTTACCTCCACTCTAGGCTCCGATGGCAGTTCCCTGACATCCACCTCCCCTCCAGGACCCCCCTCACCTCCGTTCCGTTCCTTTGGCCTAAATTCCTCCCTTTCCCCTGACGGTGATGCGGGGAATCCCCGGAAGGAGCTATCTCCCTCCTCCGAAGATTCAAACATTGCTCTCCACCTGCTGCTATCTCTTCGCACAGGGTACTCTTCCCAGTCCGATTCCTCTCCCCCGGATACCTCTCCTCCCTCCTCTTCGGAGGCCGGAAACCCCATAAAATCTTCTTCCTCATCTGTGGTGCCAAATTGCTCCTCCTAGAACCTCGATGTGGGTTTGGGCTTCCTTGGGAACCTGCCGTGAAACTCCCCCCGGAGATACTCATCCCTGATGTTTTCCGCAGGAACCCACATGTTTTCCGATTCTGGTTCCCCCTCCCAAGCCACCAAATACTCCACTTGTCCCCCTCGCCATCTTGAATCGAGTATTTCCATGGCTTGACTACTGAATTCCCTCTCCTCTACGTGTGGGTGAGTGGGGACCTCTCTCTCTCGCCCCGGCAGTTCCAGTCCCTCCCTGTACGGAGAGAGTAGGGATCTATGGAACACCGGGTATAGTTTCATGCTGGTCGGCAACTTGAGTCTAAAGGCCACGGGATTAACCTGCTGTGTCACCTCGAAAGGTCCCAGCCGCCTTGGCCACAACTTCTTGCAATCCCCCTTGAACGGTAACCCTTGGGTTGACAACCACACCCGGTCCCCTACCCGTATGGTTTCTCCTTCCCTACGGTGTTTGTCGGCTTGCCTCTTATACACTTCCTTGGCCCGTTCCAAGTTCATCTTAAGTTGTTGGTGTAAGGCCTCCATTTCTTGCACAAACTGCTCCACTGCCGGTACACTCCACCTCTCCTCCCCTCCCCCTGGGAAGGCCCTGGGGTGACACCCATGATTGGCCATGAACGGGCTCATTCCCATGGACACATGTTCCGCATTATTGTACGCAAATTCGGCCAACGCTAGTTTCTCCACCCAATCGTTCTGTCTCTCGCTGACATAGCAGCGTAGGTATTGTTGGAGTATACTGTTCACTCTTTCCGCTTGCCCGTTGGTCTCCGGGTGTCTGGCCGTTGAGAAGCTTACCTCGACTTGCAGCAAGCTCATGAGCTTCCTCCAGAACCTGGAAGTAAATTGCTTCCCTTGGCCGGACAAAACCCTCAAGGGGGCGCCATGCAGCCTGAAGATGTGCTCCACAAACAGCCTGGCAGTTTCCTCTGCTGTCACCGCATGTGAGCAAGCGATAAAGTGGCACATTTTTGTTAACAGGTCGACAACCACCATGACGGCTGTTTTACCCCTTGACTTGGGCAAATCGGTCATAAAATCTATGGATACCACCTCCCATGGTCTTCCCGGTGTGGGTAAGGGTTCTAGTAACCCCGCGGGCGCCGCCCTCTCCCCCTTTGCTCGCTGGCAGCAGTCGCACCCTCGTACGTACTCCCGTACATCTTCCCTCACCCTTGGCCACCAGAACTGCCTGGTGACCAGCAACATGGTTTTGTGTTGACCAAACTGCCCCACCGTCGGGTTATCATGGAGCCGTTTGAGCACCCTTCTCCTCAAGTCATCCCCTGGTACGTACAGTGCTCCCCTGTAATACAGTACCCCTTCTTTCTCCTCAAAACCCCCATGGTTTTCCCCCTTGCTCCTGAGTTCCCTGATCTTGGTTTGGGCGAACTCGTCGTCCTTCGTCAGCCCGGCTAGTTCTCGTCTCTCTACTAATACTCCCACACACACCCATCGGTTCTCGGGGATCACATGTCGGGCTTCTGGTGGTCCTTCTCCTTCCATATACTCCGGCTTCCGGGAGAGGGTGTCTGCTCTGACGTTTTTCTCTCCCGGCACGTACCGAATCTCAAAGAAAAACTTGGAGAACTCCTGAGCCCATCGCACCTGTCGCTGGTTGAGTACTCGTGCAGTCCTCCAGTATTCGAGGTTCTTATGGTCCATGCACACCTGGATCTTGTGCTGCGCCCCTATTAACAAATGTCTCCCGCGTCGAAAGGCTTCATAAATTGCAAGCAGTTCCCGGTCATAGACCGTGTAGTTTTGCTCCGACTTGCTCAGCTTCCTCGAAAAGAACGCGCACGGTCTCCAGCTGGACTGGTCTCCCAGCTGGAGTAGCACCGCCCCTACGGCTCGGTCTGACGCGTCTGTCTCCAGCCTCATTGGCTTCTGCAGATCCACGTGCAAGAGCTGCTCTTCCGAAGCGAAGGCCTTCTTCAGCCTTTCAAAGGCCTGCTGTGCATCTTCCGTCCAGACGAATTTCTTTTTGCTACTGAGGCAATCTGTGATGGGCGCTGTCAAGTGGGCGAAGTTCTTGATGAACTTCCGGTAGAAGTTCCCAAACCCCAGGAACCTCTGTACGTCCTTCCGGGTCTTGGGGGTCTTCCATTTCAGCACCGCCTGCACCTTGCCTGGGTCCATAGCTAGGCCCTTGTCCGACAACCTGTATCCCAGGAACTCGACCTCTCGGGCGTGGAACTGGCACTTCTCCAGTTTGACCCACAACTGATGTTCCTGTAGCCTCTTTAGCACTTCCTGGACGTCTCTGACATGCTGCTCCTCGTTGTCCGAATAGATTAACACGTCATCTAAAAAGGCCACGCAATTCTTGTACAGCAGGGATCCCAACACGTGGTGCATGAAAGATTGAAAACAGGCGGAGCCTGATTGTAATCCAAAAGGCATAACGAGGTATTCAAAGGCCCCCAGAGGGGTGAACATGGTGGTTTTCCATTCATCCCCCTCCCTCATCCTAATCAAATTGTACGCACCCCGAAGGTCCAGCTTAGTAAAAATTTTCCCCTTCCTCACCCTGGTTAAAATATCGTCAATCCCGGGCATTGGGAAGGTCACTGGTTCCGATACAAGGTTCAAGGCCCTAAAATCTACGACCAATCTGGGCTGTTTGGTGTCTTTTTTGTCCACAAAGAACACCGGACTGCCTCCCACCGCCCTTGATTCTCTTATGAAACCTCTTTTCAGGTTCTTGTCAATAAACTCCCGCAACTCCTGCATCTCCCTGTCCGACATGGCATACAGTTTACCCACTGGTAGCTGAGCCCCTGGGAGTAGGTTGATTTGACAGTCGAAGGGTCTATGGGGGGGTAGTTTATCCGCTTCCTTCTCGCTGAAGACATCCTGCAGGTCAGCGTATTGTGGCGGTACCTTCCCCTTTTCCCCCACCGCCATCCCTGCCACCCTGGCTACAGCCATCCTCGGGGTTTCCCCACCGTGACAGTGTTCCAAGCAGTGAGCTGACCCAAAAGAAACTGTCCGCTGGTGCCATGCCACTACTGGATCATGTAGTGCCAACCAGCTCATTCCCAGTATGATGGGTGGTCCTGCCAGTGTGGCTACGTGAAAGGCAATGGTCTCTGTGTGTCTGGAAACCCTCATTCTCATGGGGGGAGTCTGGTGCGTCACTTCCCCTCCCAAGAGTTCTCTGCCATCAATGGTCGTTACTTGTAAGGGACAGTCTAGAGGCAGGAGGTACAGCTGGTGCTCCAGGGCGAAATCCTTGCTGAAAAAATTACAGGAACTACCTGAATCCAGCAGTGCTTTAACCTTGATTGGGTGCCCATTGGGGAGTTCTAGCACCACCTCTAAGGCTATGGCTGCTTGGGGGGGGTCTGGCTTGGGCACTTTTACTGGTTGCTGGCCTGGCTGCTGTGCCCGCTGATCGGCAGCCAAGCGTTGGCTTTTCACTGCTCCTCCTCTCCCCCCTCCTCACAGCCAGCAGCCCCCACCATTCCTTGCCATGCTTTCCTTTGAGGGCAGACCCTGGCAAAATGTCCTGGCTGTTGGCAGAGGAAACACTTCTTGGCTGTTTTCCCCTCCTTTCCCTCCTTCTTTCGAACTTCGCTGGAGTTTGAAACCCGCGCGCGCGCGCGCGCGCTCCCCCAATCTCCATTGGTTCCACTGGCTGGGAAGGTTGGTCCGGTATTTCAGGAATGCGGTTGTCATGCCAACGCTCTCCTCTCCCCTCCCGCTTCTCTAAAGCGCGCGCTTCTTGGCGCGCTCCAATCGCAAGTACAGCCTTAGTCAGCTGATCCATCGATTGAGGGCGGGGCGCACGGGAGAGTTCGTCCTTCACTGAGGGGGATAAGCCTTCCTCAAACAACATTTGCACTGGTTCCGAGCCCAGTTCCCACCCAAGTCTATGGCAAAACGCGACCAGTACTCTCTAACTGACTGGCCCCCTTGCTTGCACGCCATCAGTTCCCTGCGAACCACACTCTGCTCCACTCCACTTGAGAACATGGCGTCCATGGCGCCAAAAAATTTCCTAAGGTCCTTTAGGGCAGCATTCTGCGTTGCCATTAATGGCCGGATCCATTCCCTGGCAGCGTCTTGAAGATGCCCGATAACATAAGCGACCCTCACCCCATCCTCCGCAAAGTCATCATACTGCAGTTCCAGCGCGTACTGTACCTCAGTCCTGAATGCATTATAATCCCTGGGGTCTCCCCCAAACTTGTGCACCAGTCCTGGTACCTTCCTTGCGATGGGGGTGGGCTTCCCCTGGGCATCCTGAGTCCTCCTTTCATCTAGCCGCGCCGCTAACAGAGCCACCTGCTGTTCCAAATCTCGGTTTCTCTCCTCCAGATTTGGCGCTGCCGCTGCTCCCTCTCCGGCGCCTGCTCCTCCGGTTTGACTCATGATGCTGCCTGTCTTGTCTTTGTGCACAAGCAACGTCAAGGACTGATGGATTGCTGTAAAGGGAATTGGGGTTGCTCGTGCGTAAAGGGTGCTACAGCTCTAGGCAACGTTGCCTGGCTAAACCTTTCCCTGGCTGGACAGCCCTTTCTCCATGGCTGTGTCAGTCGCTGGCAGAATCCGTCAGTGGGCATTTTCTGAACTTCTTCCAACATAAAAACTCCTTGACCCCAAGTCTCCTCCTAGCCTCCCTGCGCGGAAGTCTCCTGCGCAGAGTGGGCGTGCCCAACGGAGGTCCTGGGCTCTCCCCGCTGGTCTCTGTGGAAGAGTCTTGGAGCCCTCTCTCTGCAGTCCCACCTTGCTTCCTGGTGTCCCTCCTATTTCCTTCCTCAAAGGAAGTTTGCTCTCTCTCCCTGCTGGTCCCTTCTCCTGCATCGTTAGGGAGCCTTACCTCCACTCTAGGCTCCGATGGCAGTTCCCTGACACCCTTGGTAGTCCATGTGGACCTTCTAGGAATAACCACTGGGCTTTCCTTCTCTTGTTGCTCCTCCAACTCATCATTTTGTTGTTCCTCTGATTCACTGCTTGTGGCACTTTGCAAAGTGTCAGTGCCTGAGGGCAAATTTTCCCCACTTCCTATCCTTTCCTCAGCAGCTGGCTGCCTGAGAGGCTCCTGTGGCTGTCCTGAGAGAGGAATTAAAATACTAGGATTGGCATGAACCTGTTCTCACCTATCCTGTTCAGCAAATTCAGCATTTTGTGAAATGACTACTTGGCCACATCCCAAAGCAAAACGATAAGACCTGCTAGAATAGCCCTGATAGCCAATGAAACGTAGCACTCTGGTTTTAGGCTAACCTTTGCGTCTCAGAGACTTGGGGATATGAACAGAAGCCCAAGTCCCCCACACATGTAAACCTGTGTAATCCGGTTCCTTCCCAAAAAGCATTCTGTAGGGAATATCACCCGTGGCAGTAGTGCAAGTACGGTTCACTAAAAAATTGGCAGTCAGGAGAGCTTTTCCCCAGAGCTTTGCATCATTTTGCAATCCAGCATCAGTTAACAAGCTGTCCTTTACAATTTGCATGACACCCACACGTCTCTCTGCAATTCCATTTTTCCAGGGACTATTTGGACATGTGAGACGATGCGTTATTCCATGGCGTTTAAGCCATGCCTGGAAATGATTACTTAAATATTCGCCTCCTCGGTCGGTTTGGAGTTGAATAACTGGCCTTTGAAAACATCTTTCTGCCCATACCTTCCAGGACTTAAAAGCATCTGCACATTCTGATTTGTTTCTCAATAGATATAGCCATGAATACCTTGTTTTATCATCCACAATAATTGAGAGCCAGTGTGGTGTAGTGGTTAAGAGCAATAGACTCGTAATCTGGGGAATCGGGTTCGTGTCTCTGCTCCTCCACATGCAGCTGCTGGGTGACCTTGGGCCAGTCACACTTTTCTGAAGTCTCTCAGCCCCACTCACCTCACAGAGTGTATGTTGTGGGGGAGGAAGGGAAAGGAGAATGTGAGCCGCTCTGAGACTCCTTCGGGTAGTGATAAAGCGGGATATCAAATCCAAACTCTTCTTCTTCTAGGCCATATCTAGATCCTCCCTCACTCTTTGGAAAAGGACCAATTAAGTCAGAATGAACAAGTTGCAAAGCAAGTGTAGAAATTCTATCACTTCTACCTGGTATTGGTTGCAACTTTGATTTTGCTTGCTTGCAAATAGCACAATCAAGGTATGTGCTACACTGGTTAACATTTAAATCTTGACATATTTTTTGCATGTTCTCCAGATATTTGAAACTTGCATGCCCCATTTTTCTATGCAAAGCATGGATGCAGTTTTTATGCGGGCAATTAGAGTTTTGCTGACATAGTTCAGTTATCAATACATCATTTTTTCCAGCTTTAGGTCTCTCTGTGACCCCATCACTTGGCGGAGAGTGCTGTAAAGGGTACAAACCATCCACCATTTTTGTAGAAGCAATTTCCTTGCCCTGCTTCTTAATAAAACACTCATCACCCACAAATATAAATTCAAAACCAACATTTGTAAGGCATGAAATTGACAATAAAGAAAATTCTAGTTCTTCAACAAACAATACATCCCTCAGTTCTGCATCTAGGCATGGCAAATAACACGTACCTATACCTGAGATTGGGCAATGCCGCCCATCAGCAAGACAAATGCTTTCCTTGCCTTTTGGCAAATTGCTGAGTGTTGTAAAGCAGTCAGGGCTGCTCATTATGATTCTGGCAGAGCCAGAGTCCAAAATGTAGCTGTCTGGAGAATTTTTCTTTTCTTTTCTTGCGGCAGATGAGACAAAATGCATCCGATTTTCTGTCTCACAGGGATCGCTCGCTTTTCCTGGGTTTTTTCACGTGGCAATCTTTCTTCATGTGCCCGAGTTTGCCACACTGATAGCATTTCTTTGCCAACATGGCACGATCCGTGGAGCATTCTTCGGTCCCATCTCCTCCTGAGAATCTGGGTTTCTGGATAGCAGGGCGACGCAAACTCCTCTGGTCTGCCTTCTCACTCAGCTTTTCCACGCGCTTTTCAGATTCCTCCTGTAGACGGGCTGTTACATACGCCATCGATAAATCTTCTTGCCTCATGCTTTCAAGAGAGGCTATCACAATATTAAAGCTTGGTGGGAGACTGGATAGCAGGATATAGACTTGATCCAGGTCTGGAAATCTTTTACCACTCCTTTGCAACTGGACGAATAACATGCGCAAAGTCTGGAGGTGTGTAGTTAAACATCTGCCTTCAGGCAGCACTGTTCTATACAGTCTCCTAGTTAGTCCAATTATTGAACCAGCACTGTCAGACAGGTGTATCTGACGTAGACGATCCAAATATTGTTTGGCAGAGTCCAGTTCTGCAATGTGCAGGACCTGTGGTTCGTCTAGAGCCAACAAAATGTGCGCTCAGGCTCTATCATCCTCTTCACGTTCCTGCTCAGAGGGTTGTGGATTCAAACCAGTTTCCACACAGTACCAAAGTCTATCACATTTTAGAACCAGTTCAAGCTTGAGAGCCCAAGTCAGGTAGTTCTTACCATTCAGATGTTCCATCTGGGCAGTGTTGCCAAGATTAATAAACTGCGCAGGTTTCTGAGCTGACGTGGCTTCTGCTCCTTGCTGCACCGGGTCTGCTTCTTTGGTACACGGCCTCACCACTGGACCTTCAGTCCCTTTGAGGTCCTCACCAACATCACCCTGATTCTCCAGCTTTAGCAATTGGCCATCCATAAAACACTGGGCCCCATGACCTGACACGAAACATAAATTAATAACGCAGAGTTTTAAAGAATAAGAGCTTTACTGAGTTAAAATAAACTTCTTGATAAACAACATGGTTCCAAACAGGTTGACTGAGATTCCATACTGACTCTGCTCACAACTGAGGCAGACTGACTCTGACTGAAATCTTTCAGAGAACACACAGAGAAAATGGCTGCTAAGTCACATGTCAGAGTGACTCAACAGTTAGCAGTTAGGCCTGAATAACTTTAGTAGACCAAAATGATTGTGCAGTCCCAGCACTTCCCAGCCTGCTTTGATGCTTATACTCTCATGTGTCTTCGTCACATGACAAGAAGTTCACGTTTGCCATTTTTATTCCCCTACTCTTACATCGCCCACCACAAGGCAGCTGACTATGACCAAGTCAGTCCAGAGTCAATGTTCCCAAATATTTCTCCAGCTCTTAAAATTTGTTTAGATTTTTTACTGCATACTGAACAACTTAGCATATTGAATATATCTTAATTTTAACAGGGAACTTTCCCGCATTGGCCACCTTTTTCAATAAAAGCACATTTTATTTATGAATATAGTACAGATCCATATTTAAATTTGAACAAAATGAAAGTACCAGGTTAAGCTGTACTTTTAAAAACTTGAGAGAGAAAACATCTAATATTCAACTTGATTTGTATACGAAACCAGACATTTTTACAAAACAAAAGGAACATTATAACATCTAACTCCCTTCAGTTCTTCCCCTGTCCCAAGCATTAATGAGCATTGTTCCATAATTTGGGAGTGCACTTCTTCCGAGACTCTAATCCATTGGCCTCTTAGTTTCAGGTGGTGATGAATTGGAAATGAAGAACAAGGGAGACCGCAACGAAATCCACACAGTGGAGGAGCCATATCAGGATTCAGACGGTGGAGAGAGCTTCAGTCAGAGCTCCCATTCCACTTCCCATCAAAGAAATCCGCTTGAGAAGAAACCCTATCAGTGCTTGGAATGTGGAAAAAGCTTCACCTGGAAACAGAGTTTGGCTGCCCATCAAAGAATTCATACAAAAGAGAAACCCTATCGCTGCTTGGAGTGTGGAAAGAGCTTCAGTCACAGTCACAATCTCACTACCCATCGTAGGATTCATACAGGAGAGAAACCTTATCACTGTGTGGAATGTGGAAAGAGCTTCAGTCACAGCTCCCATCTCACTGCACATCAAAGAATTCATACAGGGGAGAAACCATATCACTGCTTAGAGTGTGGAAAGAGCTTCAGTCAGAGGGCTAAGCTCACTTCCCATCAAAGGATTCATACAGGGGAGAAACCCTATCAGTGCTTGGAATGTGGAAAGAGCTTCAATCACAGGGCCAAGCTCACTTCCCATCAAAGGATTCATACAGGGGAGAAACCCTATCAGTGCTTGGAATGTGGAAAGAGCTTAACTCGGAGTGCCCATCTCACTTCTCATCAAAGGATCCATACAGGGGAGAAACCCTATCAGTGCTTGGAATGTGGAAAGAGCTTCAGGCAAAAAAGCAGTTTTACTTCCCATCAAAGAATTCATACAGGGGAGAAACCCTATCAGTGCTTGGAATGTGGAAAGAGCTTCCGTCAAAAAAGCAGTTTCACTTCCCATCAAAGAATTCATACAGGGGAGAAACCCTATCAGTGCTTGGAATGTGGAAAGAGCTTCAATCAGAGGGCCAAGCTCACTTCTCATCAAAGGATTCATACAGGGGAGAAACCCTATCAGTGCTTGGATTGTGGAAAGAGCTTCACTCGGAGTGCCCATCTCACTTCTCATCAAAGGATCCATACAGGGGAGAAACCCTATCAGTGCGTGGAATGTGGAAAGAGCTTCAGTCAAAAAACCAGTTTCACTTCCCATCAAAGAATTCATACAGGGGAGAAACCCTGTCAGTGTGTGGAATGTGGAAATAGTTTCAGCCAGAGCTCCCATCTCACTGCACATCAAAGAATTCATACAGGGGAGAAACCATATCACTGCTTGGAGTGTGGAAAGAGCTTCAGTCACAGCCACAATCTTACTTCCCATCGTAGAATTCATACAGGAGAAAACCCCTTTCAGTGCCTGGAATGTGGAAAGAGCTTCACTCGGAGTACCCATTTCACTTCCCATCAAAGAATTCATACAGGGGACGAACCCTATCAGTGTGTGCAATGTGGAAAGAGCTTCACCAGGAAAGAATATCTAACTGTTCATCAAAGAATTCATACAGGGGAGAAACCGTATCAGTGCTTGGAATGTGGAAAAAGCTTCACCTGGAAAGAAAGTCTAACTGTCCATCAGAGAAATCATACAGGCGAGAAACCGTATCAGTGCTTGGAATGTGGAAAGAGCTTCAGTCACAGCTATACTCTCACTTCCCATTGTAGAATTCATACAAGGGAGAAACCCTATCAGTGCGTGGAATGTGGAAAGAGCTTCAATCTGAGGGCCCATCTCACTTCCCATCAAAGGATTCATACAGGGGAGAAACCCTATCAGTGCATGGAATGTGGAAAGAGCTTCAGTCACAGCTACAGTCTGACTTCCCATCGTAGAATTCATACAGGGGAGAAACCCTATCAGTGCATGGAATGTGGAAGGAGCTTCACCAGGAAAGAAAGTCTTACTTCCCATCAAAGAATTCATACAGGAGAAAACCCCTTTCAGTGCCTGGAATGTGGAAAGAGATTCATTAACAGCTCCACACTCACTTCCCATCAAAGAATTCATACAGGGGAGAAACCCTTTAAGTGCTTGGAATGTGGAAAGAGCTTCACCTGGAAAGAAAATCTCACTTCCCATCAAAGGATTCATACAGGGAAGAAACCCTTTAAGTGCTTGGAATGTGGAAAGAGCTTCACCTGGAAAATAAGTTTCACTTCCCATCAAAGAATTCATACAGGAGAAAACCCCTTTCAGTGCCTGGAATGTGGAAAGAGCTTCACCAGGAAAGTAGGTCTCACTGCCCATCAAAAATTACACACAGTCGAGGAATCATATCAGTGTTAGGAATGTGGAAAGAGCTTTAGTCAAAAAGGAAATCTCATTTCATCAAAGAATACATACAGGGGAGGAATCATATCAATGCCAAGAGTGTGATCGGAGGGATTTATGAAAGTCTCATTTTTCAAGTTCTCTAAAAAAATACAGTTGTAGCTCTTAAAAGGACTTAGAGCTAGCTGAAAACGCTAAAATCAAGACAGGCTTCGACAAGTTTGTTTCTCTTTGAAGGAAAATATTTCTTCTACTCTGAGCCACTTAAAGAGAATTGGATTCCTGCAAGACAACCACTCTTATCTGGACACCTAAATTGCTAGGTCCTCTTGGACACATTCTTTCTTTTTTCTGTTTTATGGTTCCTCTCTTAAAGTAATTATTTGGTTTATTTGTTTAATTCGAATCTTAATTTGAGAAATTGGATTTTATGTTAAACATCTTATGTGTGTTGGGTATCAGGCTGGAAGGAAGAGGGAGGGCTGGAAAAATGCAGGAAACAGGATCTCTTGGGAAAGAGTTATTCTGTGACCTTGACAAACTGATAAGGTGCTGTTGGAAAATAGGTTGCTTTGAGAACAAGGGAGAGGGAGATTTTGAATATGGCAGTTCAAAAACAGTTTACACCAGGCCTGTGTTAAATTTGGAGAAGCTATTAGCCCGAATTGATAAAAATAATGAAATGGAGACAAATTTGACCACTAAAGTAGAGACACTGACAAAGGAAACAGAAGCACTAGATGTCTCCATGAAAGGAAGGGAGGTGAAGTCTGAAAAGCTGGAAAAGAAGACAAAAAATGGAAAACAGAACAGGAGACGCTTAGGATTGATGTGGACGGTTTGGGTGGGAGATAAGAGGCAATTGCGGGCGCTTTGGCGGTTCTTGAGATGAGACAGAAAGCCCAGCCTCTGAGACGGAGAGGAGGGAGGAGAGCAGGATTTTAGCAAAGGTTTGAGCGGAGTGGCTGGGAGTGGAAGAGGAATTCATGGAGGAGGCGCCACTCTCCTCACAGCCGGGGGTGGTGGCTTTTGGGTAGAAAACCAATGTGAATAAATTCCCCCAGTGAAACCCCCTGGCCGGTCTTCCTATATTCAGAGTCTTCTTTCCCTGTGCCCCCACCCCGCCCCAATCAAAGTCCCAGCCAGCAGCTGCCCCCCAGGCCTTCCTCCGCCCATCTTGGGGCCTCAAGGCATGCAGGCAGAATTTGGTGGGGGGCCAGGCTGGGCTCAGAGGTCTGCTTTCCTCTCCTTCCACTGGGAAGCTTGTCTACTAACTAATGGATAAAGGGTTGTTTGGAAGACTAAGCCATCTCTACCCCCCACCCTGTTTTGAAATAAAGCCAATTTAAGAATTGGGGGCACAGAGGAAGGAGAATGTTATGTTCTAAGCTTGGATCCTAGAACAACAGGCAAGTAGGTTCCTAGAATGCAACAACTGATTGACTTGCAGGAAAAGACCAATCAGGCTCCAGGAGGGAAGCAGAATCAGCCAGTCAGACAGGACTAATTGTGTAATTAATGTATACAAAAGCCTGAGGTTTGGGGGGCAATTAAATCACTGTTTTACAAGCTTCAATAAAGAGCATGAAATCACTACAGGACTCCGAATATATTTCACTGGCGATGAAGGTGGGATCCTGCTGAGCTGTCTGCCAAGCACCGCATACAGCCGCCCCAGGCAGCACAGCATTGCACTGCGCATCCAGGCTACAGCTCCAGGACCCAAGGACCCAGAATGGCGACAGACAACCGCTTCATGCCGTTCAGCCCAGCCTCAGGAGACTGGGAAGAATACGCCACCCGCTTCCCGTTCCTCCTGGAGGCAAAGGACGTCATGAGACACAGCCAAGAAGAGGGCAACCTTCTTCAGCATCTGTGGAGAAGAAACGTTTAAGATCGCCCGAGCCCTCCTCATTCCCACAAATATTGCGACCGTTCCCTATGACACGATAATAGAACGGCTGAAGGGGCACTTCTCGCAACAACCCTCGGGGGTAGCGTGTCGAAATGCCTTCTAGGCAAAGCGGCAGGTCTCTGGAGAAACCATAACCGGGTATGTGACCTCCCTCTGCTAGGCTGCCAGGCTCTGCAACGTCACAAAGCTGGAGAACATGCTCGGCGACAGCCTTGTGGGCGGCCTGAGGGACGAGAAGCTGCAGTGGCGCCTCTACGCCAAGAAGGACCTGACGTTCCAGGCTGCCCTAGAGGAGGCTTTAGCAACTGAAGCTGCCGAGAGGTCAGCGCAAGGATTCCAGTCAAACATGTCGTCCCAACCAACGACCGGGAGGACGTGCACTGAGTGCAGCAGCGCACATAAGCTGCACGCCCACCATGACAGCCTCGTCCGGAAAACGGGAACTGCGCAACTTGCAGGGAGAGCCACGAGCAGAGGACTTGCCATTTCCGCAACGCAGAATGCCAACAATGCAGAAAAGTGGGACACATCGCCCGGGTGTGCCGTGCCTGCCCTGCCCGACACCTCGAACCAGATGGCCGACCCAAGAGTCCCAGGCCCCGTGGTCTGACACACCAAGGCAACTCGACGAAGACCACAGACTGTCAGGTATACCAGTTGCCTCATTCGAATGCGGACAAAATTTGCATCGAGGCACAGATAGAGGCAGCCCTGTGCCGTCTGGAGCTTGATACAGGCTCAACCCTGTCCATAATTTTGGCATGGACATTAAGGAAATTGTGTCCCAGTGGCGGCTCCAAGTTTGGCCAGCCCCATTCACCCTCCGGGAGACTTCCACAAATGCAAGGTCCCCACGATGGGGGTGGGAACCTTCAATGTACAATGTCGAGGGCGGAAGTGGCGGTTGGACTTGATCGTGGTCAAGGGGTGCTACGTTAGCTTACTGGGGTTGGCGTGGTTTGGGCCACTGGGGCTAGCCATCACTGGGGTAAACTGCACCAGCTCCCATGTGGAAGTGGACGCCATGTGCAAAGAGTTTCCAGAGGTTTTCGATGGGGCATTGGGATGATATACTGCCCCCCCGCTGGCCTACAACTAGACCCCGCCATACGACCCATCAGGTTCAAGGCCCACCAGGTCCCGTTCACCCTCAAAGCCCCGCATTGACGAGGAATTAGACTGGCTTGTGGAGCAAGGAGTGCTCTAGCCCGTGCCTAATGCCCCCTGAGAAACCCCAATCATCACACCCGTCAAGCCCAATGGATCAGTCCACATCTCTGCAGACTACAAATGTACCATAAAGAAGGCCCTTACGGCTCATGCATACCTGGTGTCAATGGTCAGCCATGTCCTCGCCACCCTGGCAGGGTCTAAGAATTTTGGCAAGCTGGCCCTGGCCCAGGCCTATCAGCAGTCGTCACTGGACGAGGCCACTGCGGAGGCACAGACGATTGTAACGCACGGGGGTGCGTTCCGTGTCAAGTGACTGAAATTTAGTGTCTGCGTAGCCCCAGGCATATTCCAAAATCTAATGGACTCTCTCCTCAAAGGAATTCCCAGCGTCACACTCTTCTTCGATAATGTGTTGCTCACCGCGGCCACGCTGGGGGTGTTTGGGGACACACTCTGCACCGTCCTGCACTGTTTCCAGATGGCCAGCCTCAAGGTGAAGCAGGAAAAGTGTCTGCTAGGAGTTCAACAGGTGGTTTTTCTAGGATTTACAGTAGATGTAGACAGAGTCCACCTGACCGGGGACAAGATGAGGGCTATTTGCAACGCCCCTGCACCTAAGGGTAAGGCGGAACTCCAAGCCTTCTTGGGACTATTGAACTTTTACCATGCCTTCTTACCCCACAAGGCAGCAGTAGCAGAGCCCCTAGACAGACTGTTAGATAAGCGGGCCCCGTGGGTGTGGGGGCAGTGCCATGAGGCTGCGTTCCAAGCAGTCAAAGATCTGCTCGTCTTGAACTCAGTCCTGGCGCACTTTGACGAGAGGTTGCCGGTGGTGCTGGAATGCCACACCTCACCCTATGGTGTCGGTGCTGTACTAGGGCACCAACTTCCGGATGGAAGAGAGGTGCCGGTGTCTTCCTTTTCCCAGACCCTCTCCACAGCCGAGAGGAACTATTCGCAAATAGACAAAGAGGGCCTGGCAATTGTGAACGGAGTAAAGAAATTTCACGATTTCTTGTTTGGGCTCCCCTTTACCGTCATGACCGACCATAATTCGCTGCTTGGCCTATTCACACCCGAGAAGCAGACCCCTCAAATACTGTCACCCTGCGTTCTCAGGTGGTTGATTTTCCTCACCGGCTACCAGTATACACGGTCCACCAGCCTTGGAAGGCAATGGGCCACGCAGACACCCTCAGCAGACTGCCACTACCTGGACCTGACCCAGCACCCACGCATGAGGTCATGAGCCTGGAACAGCTTCCTGACTGCCCCATTCAGGTGCTGGAAGTAGCACGCCACTCCATGAAGGACAGGGTCATCTCCCGGGTCCTGGACTGGGTGTGGTGGAGATGGCCCAGTAGCAACCCTGGGCCGGAATCTGCGGGCTATACAACCCGCAAACACAAGTGGTCAGCCCACAAGGGGTGCCTGTTACGGGGAAGCAGAGTGGTCGTTCCCCAGCATCTGTGCCGAAAGGTCCTCACAGCCCTACATGAAACACACCCAGGGGTAGTGAGGCCCTTAAGCTATGTGTGGTGGCCAGGAATTGGCGGGGAGATAGAGGCCTGGCTTAAATACTGCCAGACCTGAAAGGAGTCCTGCCCAGATCCCCCAAGGGCCCCCATCCAACCCCCGAGCACTGTGGTCCCACCTGCATGTGGACTTCGCTGGCCCCTTCCAGGGAAGGACATTCTTCGTAGTGGTGGACTCCTACTCCAAATGGCTGGAGGTCGTCCAGGTACCGTCCACTTCCACGGCTGCGGTCATCCAAGTACTATGCAGGCTGTTCACAACCCACGGACTCCCTGACACCCTCGTCTCCGACAACGGAACAGCATTCACGTCACACGAGTTCCAGACCTTTGCAACAGAAAATGCCATCCGCCATGCACGATCAGTGCCGTTCCACCCCACCACCACTGGCCAAGCAGAGTGCATTGTGTGGACCACCAAGGACACCCTCCGCCGCATGACACAAGGGGACTGGGAGTATCGCCCAGCTGTATTTGTCCTAGCCCAGCATAGCACCCCCAGCACAATGATGGCCGGAGCCCAGCGGAACTCCTCATGGGCTGGCGCCTCACAACAAGACTGGACTGCCTTCACCCCAACAGGGCCCATGAGGAGGCAGCAGTGGGGGAAGGTAGGAACCCCCGGACCTTCCAGCTCCGCGACACAGTGTACGCAAAGAACTTCGGGGAGGGACTGGCATGGGTACCCGCCACAGTCACCAGGGCGACTGGCCCCGTGTCATACGAGGTGCTAATGAAGGGGGGGAAGCTTGGCGCCGCCACTGCGATCAACTGCTGTGATGATTCCTGGGGGGGGGACTGCAAGGAGGGCTGGACAGAGGAATCCCAAGGGGATAGCAGAAGGGTGAGGCCCATAGAGCAGGAGGAGCGGGTAAGGGAGGCATAACTAGGAAGTCCCGAAGTGGCCGAGGCCGAGCAGCCACAGGAACCAGAACCACAACCGAGTGGACCAGCGGCGTCCAACCCAACGACCCCGTCACAGCCAGCAGCCCTGGAACAAGAGCCAGAACCAGGAACCAGGAACTACGAATGCTAACCTGGGCGCAACGGGAACATAGAGGGGAGGGGGCTTATGTACTAAGCTTTAATCCTAGAACAAAAGGCAAGTAGGATCCTAGAATGCAACAACTGATTGGCTTGCAGGAAAAGAGCAATCAGGCTCCAGGAGGGAAGCAGAATCAGCCAATCAGACGGGACTAATTGTGTAAATAATGTATATAAAAGCCTGAGGTTTGGGGGGCAATTAAATCACTGTTTTACAAGCTGCAATAAAGAGCATGAAGTCACTACAGGACTCCTGAGTAGATTTCAGAGAATCTAATGCATCTTTGGTTGGGATTGTCCAGCAAGGAGATTGGAGATGGTTGCCAGTCAAAGGGTAGTTTAAGACGCAGGGGGGGAAAGACCTCCTTGTGAAAGGGGGGGCAGTTTTGGGAGACATTCCAGACGTGGCATTGGCAGCCAGATGAGGAACCCTGGAAGAGGACACTCCAGGCTCATCTAGTCCAACCCCTGCAATTCAGGAAGCCCGGTTCTTAGTCCCGCCAGCTCCCTTGAACTGGGCAACTCAGATGCCTGGAGCAGCGCCCGTTGGAGAGCAGCCTTGGGTCGCCTCTGGAGCTGGCTGGACCTTTTGGACGGCTGTTTCCATCCCCCCTGCCTTCTGCTGGCAGGCCCGGTTGGGAGTTGTAGTGCAAAGCCCATTGAGGGTGCCTGGTCCTGGAGGTGGTTTTCAAGTTGGAACTATGTTTTGACCCTTTGCCAAATTCCACTGTCGAACAGCTCTTACTGTCAGGAAGTTCTTCCTAATGTTTAGGTGGAATCTTCTTTCTTGTAGTTTGGATCCATTGCTCCGTGTCTGCTTCTCTGGAGCAGCAGAAAACAACCTTTCTCCCTCCTCTATGTGACATCCTTTTATATATTTGAACATGGCTATCATATCACCCCTTAACCTCCTCTTCTCCAGGCTAAACATGTCCAGCTCCCTTAGCCGTTCCTCATAAGGCATCGTTTCCAGGCCTTTGACCATTTTGGTTGCCCTCCTCTGGACACGTTCCAGTTTGTCAGTGTCCTTCTTGAACTGTGGTGCCCAGAACTGGACACAGTACTCCAGGTGAGGTCTGACCAGAGCAGAATACAGTGGCACTATTACCTCACTTGAAGTAATCGGGAGGGTGTCTTTTCAGTGCCAGGATACAAGGTGCTCTCTTGACCTGGGAACCCAATCCCTCTCCCCCACCCCTAGAAAAGGGGGTCTTCCCCTCATCCTCCCCTTGCAGGACCCTCTTTTCCTTCCTCTTTGCTCAGAGAGTCGGAACCAACTCTCTCTCAAGGGACCCTGGAGCCAAACACTTGCAGAGTTTTACTTCTCAAGCAAAGGGTGGGAAGGAATACATTCTTGTTGCTCTTGAGATGTACAGAAATCTCTTCTCCTGATTTTTAACACCGCAGGCCTGCTGTGATGGGTTTCCTTGTCCCCCTTGCCACTGAAAAATTCCATTTCACTGCCTCTTTGCCAATTGTTACGTTTAATTACTTCTTTTAAGGTAAAGATGTTACGCTGCATCTTTGAGACACTGCACTTACTGCTTTTTTCTGTTCTGGGTCTGAATAAAACTTAATCTTATTGCTTTTTGTGGGGTCTTTTCCTGTTGCTTGATATACAACGGACGCTTCTTTCTTTAGTTGTCTGTGGCATTTCCATCCAGGTGCCAGAGACCTGGTTCTCCCCCTTGGCAGCCCCAGGCCGAGAGAGGGGCTCCTCCTCCGGGACACGGGTTCCCCCTTCCCACGCACACGCGCCCAGTCCGGCTTCTTCCCGGCCAGGCGCCCCCTCCCAGGCCCCCCTCTTGCTGGGACACGGCTCTCTGCCCCCCCAGACCCGCCCAGGAGCCCCCAAGAGAGACACCCCCGGGACCCCCATGTTAGGATATTTCCGTTCCACCTTAAAAGGGAGCAGGATGTTTGTATAACAGCCTGCGTAAGTTCCTGTCTCACAGGATGTTTATGTTGTAAGTTCGTTTCGTTTTTGCCTGTTTTGCCTGAGCAGTCGGAGGAGACGGTCATGATTTCTTTGTTCTGACCAATGCCTAATAAACTGTAAATATGCATGTTCTGCTCTCTGCTTGTGCAACTTCCTGCTGTGTGAATTCTGCTGATATAGTGTGCACTAAGCCTGAGGCTTAGTGTCGCTGAATTGCTGATATTGCCTGACTACGGGAGGTCGATGGATCGTCCGGCACCGAGCTTGGGGGCTCAAATGGACTCTTATCTCCCTGGCAGTATCCCAACAACAGGTTTCGGGCCCAGATTCACGGCACTTGCAGAAGAGTAAGACAGCGACAGACTGCTGAAAGGTATGTGCTGGGAAAGTGAAAGCAGAGGCTTTTCTGCCGCGGAAGAAGTCTTTGATGTCCGGCACAATTAATTGGCCTGGGAGCCGAGCCAGAGGCATCGTGATTAATGAGCTGCCGAGATAAGAAGTCTTAGAAGGCAATAAAGGCTCACGGCTAAAGCAAAAAGCTGGAATGGAGATTTTCCAAGCTTCTGAAGCTGCTGAGTGTCCTAAATTAAATCGGGACAATTATGAGACCTGGGCAAGATGGTGTGAGAGTTTGCTGCGTCAGTTTGGAGTCTGGCATACTGTATTTGAGGCCACTCCAGTTCCTCGGACAGAGAAATGGCAGGGCCAGGATTCGAAGGCCATGGATATTATTGTCTTATCCGTCTCTCTGGAGGAAATAAAGACGCTTGCTGGAAATCTCACGGCACGTGACATGTGGGATGCTTTGAAAAAAGCCCATCTGCCAGCCATCCCAGCCCAGAGTTTGACTGCATCGGAGGTCCTGGCTGTTTCCCAGAATGCGAGTGAATGCACGGATGCCGAGGGCACCGGTTGCAAGCTGCAGGGGGAGCTGACTGTGATGTCATCCCAGGCAGCATTCCAGCCTCCAGGGGGAGCCAAGGAGTCGGCAGCTGAGAGCTCTGTTTCCCGTGAGAACCAAGGTCAGAGCCTTTGCAGAGGCCGGAAGACCAGATGTAAACAGAGCAAGATGCTTGCAGGTGGCCAGGAGCAGGGGGGCAAGTTGCAACAGCCCACGCCAGTGGAAAACAAGGCTATGTTTGCTGGCACAGCTCCACCAAAGGCTAAAGGCACGTCTGATGGCCAGGAGCGGGGGGGCAAGTTGCAAAAGCCCACGCCAGTGGAAAACAAGGCTATGTTAGCTGGCACAGCTCCACCAAAGGCTAAAGGCACGTCTGATGGCCAGGAGCAGGGGGGCAGGTTGCAAAAGCCCTCGCCAGTGGAAAACAAGGCTATGTTTGCTGGCACAGCTTCACCAAAGGCTAAAGGCAAGCTGCAAAAGCCCACGCTGGTGGAAAACAAGGTTTTGTTTGCCAGCAAATCTGCTTCGAAGGGGAAGGCCAGGTTTATTGTTGACTCTGCGGCCATGCGCCATCTCACCAAAGACCGCCATCTGTTCATCTCCTTCACACCTCAAGATGGAGAGGTCCAGCTGGCTGATGGAAGGACTTTGCAAGCTACAGGAGTTGGGACTGTGAAACTTGAAAGTCTGCATACTACGATTAGTAATGTTCTTTTTGTTCCAGGAGCTGTGGACAATTTGATAAGTGTACCACAGCTGACTGGGCGTGGTTTTGAGGTATCCTTCAAGAAGACTATCTGTGTCATCAGAAAAGGCAAAGAGGACATGTGGCATGCAAAGTTGATGGATGGTTTGTTCTGTCTAACTTATGATGACAATGCTGTTATATCTAATGCTGATTCTTGTTGTGTTGCACAAACTAACAAGGTTCTTCATGCAGGATGCATTCACGATGCACATCGCAGATTTTGTCACCTCTCTTGGCAAGCGCTAGCCAAGATGCCTGAGTTGGTTGAAGGTTTGGACATCAAACCTTGTAAGTTTCACATGAAATGTGTATCTTGTGCAGAGAACAAGGTGAAGGTTGCTCCAAAAGGCAAGGAGTCTAGCAGGCAGGCTTCCAAACCCTACCAGCTAGTTCACGCAGACCTGGTAGGTCCTCTAGCGCCCTCTTTGGGAAGAGCAAGGTACTTCATGGTTCTAATTGATTCTTTTTCCAGGTACATTCATGTGTTTATGCTCGAGCAGAAATCGCAAGCATTTCCTAAGTTCAAGGCATTCTGTGCTTGGTTGGAGAATGCTCATGGTAAACGTATTGGTTGTCTGTTTACTGATCGAGGCGGGGAATTCACTTCTCAGCAGTTTGAAGCTTTCCTGACTGAGAAGGGAATCCAGCATGATTTGTCAACGCCTAGATCGCCATGGATGAATGGGCTTGCGGAGAGAGCAAATCAAACGTTGCTGCAAGGGATAAAAACCTTGTTGCATGATGCCAACCTCCCTGAGAAGTTTTGGGGGGAGGCTCTCTCGAATTTTGTTTACAGTTTTAATCGCAGACTGTCATCACCTATTGGCTGCACTCCCTATGAGAAAATGTTTGGTAAGAAACCTAATGTCAAACACATGAGAATCTTTGGTTCTGACATGTGGGTACACACCCCACAAAGCAACAAGCTTGGGAAGCGTGGGGCACATGGTTTGTTCATGGGGTACGAAAAAGGTGCATACAGGGTATGGATGACTAACTCTAAATCCATAAAGTTCACAAGGAGTGTTGAGTACAATCCTAAGTGGGGGGAAAATGTGGGAATTTTCCAGAGTTACCCAGAGGAGGATGAAGGTGATGTGAAGAAAGCAGATCATGCTGAGAAAGCTGAGGAAACTGAGGATGAGGATGAGGATGATGATGATCAGAGTTCGGATTCCAGTTCAGTGGGCGGCGCTGCTGCTGCTGTCAGCGACAGTGATGACACAGCAGACTACAAGAGCGCAAAGGCCTCAGTCAGACCATCTGATGCGTCTGACAATGAACTGGAAGAACCACTGTTCACCATTGGTCACTTTTCTCCTAAGAAGGAGGAGATGAGTCCAGAAGACTTGCGTCTGGTTCGCAGGTCTGAAAGGGCGACCAAAGGCAAACCTCCTAAGAGATTTGCTGATGAGTTTGCTAAGATGGCAACTGCTGTTCTTAGTAGCTCGGAGAAGGTGTGGGAACCTTCTAGCTTCAAAGAGGTCCAGGAGTTAACCTCTAAAGATGCTGAGCCTTGGCTTAATGCCATGAAGGCTGAAGTTGATTCCTTAAACAGGAACCAGACTTGGGAATTGGTACCGGTAGTCCCAGGGATGAGACTGGTTGGCAGCAAATGGGTCTTCAAGGCCAAGACAGACCAGAATGGCAAGGTTGTCAGACACAAAGCCAGATTGGTTGCCAGAGGTTTTTCACAGGTACCAGGGCAGGATTACCACGAGACCTACTCACCCACGGTCAAATATGAGAGCATTCGGCTGATGCTCAAGATCGCTGCGGAGGAGAAACTGCATGTTTCCCATCATGACATTAATACAGCTTTTTTGTACGGGATTTTGAACGAGCAGCTGTACATGCTTCCACCTGACGGGATGCAGATACAGAAGGGAATGGTCTGTAAACTGCGGAAATCCTTATATGGTCTCAAGCAGAGTGCCAGGTGTTGGAACACAAAACTCACTGAAACGTTGCTTTCTCTAGGTTTTCACCAGGGCAAAGCTGATCCGTGTGTGTTTGTCAAGGAGGAGGGGCAAAACAAACTGTATTGTTTATGTTTTGTTGATGATCTTCTGATGTTTTGGAAGAATCAGGCTTTTTACCAAAGCACCCTAGCTCAGCTGAAGGAGCACTTTGACATGAAGGATCTTGGTGAGGTATCCAACTATCTTTCTCTGCAGGTGGAGAGGGACCAAGCAGGTAATTTTCTGGTACACCAAACACAGAAAATTGCTGATGTATTAACCAGGTTGAATTTGGTTGATGCAAACCCAGCAGACACACCGATGGTGACAGGTTACCAGGTAGACAGTACTGCTGAAGCGTTTTCTGACACAACGCTATACAGATGCATTCTAGGCAAGTTGAATTTCATTGCTAGATGTTCGAGACCTGACATTGCTGTAAGCACTAACCTGCTTAGCAGACATGCTAACAATCCTACTGTTCAGGATTGGAAAGCTCTGAAGCGCATAGCCCGGTATTTGAAAGGGACTTTGCACTACAGGCTGAGGTTTACCAGTCAGAAGACTGGAGGTCTTGAAATCTTTGCAGATGCAAGTTTTGGAAGTGACACCACGGATGGTACAAGCACTTCTGGAGTATGCTACATGTACAACCACTGCCTGTTTGACTGGTTGTGCAAAAAGCAGACGACAGTTAGCCTAAGTTCCTGTGAAGCAGAACTCAATGCTCTGTCATTTTCACTCATGGATTGTGAATGGTTGATGCAACTGTTTAAGGACATTGGGGTTTCTGTGAAATGTCCTATACAAGTGTATCAAGACAATAGATCTTGTTTGGCTTTGCTAAACTCAGAGAGTTGCAAGCAAAGAACCAAGTACTTGCAGATTAAGCTACATCGTGCAAGAGAGTGTATTCAGAAAGGACTCATTCAGGTGTCCTATATGCCAGGAAATGAAATTCCTGCTGATCTGTTGTCTAAGGTTGTTAACAGAGAACAACTGAAGGTTTACGCACAAAGGTTGCAATTGGGTTGAACCACAGGTACTACTGGTTACACGGAAAGGGGGAGGATGTTAGGATATTTCCGTTCCACCTTAAAAGGGAGCAGGATGTTTGTATAACAGCCTGCGTAAGTTCCTGTCTCACAGGATGTTTATGTTGTAAGTTCGTTTCGTTTTTGCCTGTTTTGCCTGAGCAGTCGGAGGAGACGGTCATGATTTCTTTGTTCTGACCAATGCCTAATAAACTGTAAATATGCATGTTCTGCTCTCTGCTTGTGCAACTTCCTGCTGTGTGAATTCTGCTGATATAGTGTGCACTAAGCCTGAGGCTTAGTGTCGCTGAATTGCTGATATTGCCTGACTACGGGAGGTCGATGGATCGTCCGGCACCGAGCTTGGGGGCTCAAATGGACTCTTATCTCCCTGGCAGTATCCCAACACCCCATAGACCCCCCTGGAAGGCTCCCCCGCCCAGACGCCCCAGGCAGAGAGAGGGGCTCCTCCTCCGGGACACGGGTTCCCCCTTCCCACGCACACGCGCCCAGTCCGGCTTCTTCCCGGCCAGGCGCCCCCCTCCCAGGCCCCCCTCTTGCTGGGACACGGCTCTCTGCCCCCCAGGAGCCCCCAAGAGAGACACCCCCGGGCCCCCCACCTGGCCCCCCCAAGACCCCCCTGGAAGGCTCCCCCGCTCCAGGCCGAGAGAGGGGCTCCTCCTCCGGGACACGGGTTCCCCCTTCCCACGCACACGCGCCCAGTCCGGCTTCTTCCCGGCCAGGCGCCCCCCTCCCAGGCCCCCCTCTTGCTGGGACACGGCTCTCTGCCCCCCCAGACCCGCCCAGGAGCCCCCAAAAGAGACACCCCCGGGCCCCCCACCTGGCCCCCCAAGACCCCCCTGGAAGGCTCCCCCGCCCAGACGCCCCAGGCAGAGAGAGGGGCTCCTCCTCCGGGACACGAGTTCCCCCTTCCCACGCACCCGCGCCCAGTCCGGCTTCTTCCCGGCCAGGCGCCCCCTCCCAGGCCCCCCTCTTGCTGGGACACGGCTCTCTGCCCCCCCAGACCCGCCCAGGAGCCCCCAAGAGAGACACCCCCGGAACCCCCAAGACCCCCCTGGAAGGCTCCTCGCTCCCCCGCCCAGACGCCCCAGGCCAAGAGAGGGGCTCCTCCTCCGGGACACGGGTTCCCCCTTCCCACGCACACGCGCCCAGTCCGGCTTCTTCCCGGCCAGGCGCCCCCCTCCCAGGCCCCCCTCTTGCTGGGACACGGCTCTCTGCCCCCCCAGACCCGCCCAGGAGCCCCCCAGAGAGACACCCCCGGGCCCCCCACCTGGCCCCCCAAGACCCCCCTGGAAGGCTCCCCCGCCCAGACGCCCCTTGGCAGCCCCAGGCCGAGAGAGGGGCTCCTCCTCCGGGACACGGGTTCCCCCTTCCCACGCACACGCGCCCAGTCCGGCTTCTTCCCGGCCAGGCGCCCCCCTCCCAGGCCCCCCTCTTGCTGGGACACGGCTCTCTGCCCCGCCAGACCCGCCCAGGAGCCCCCAAGAGAGACACCCCCGGGACCCCCATAGACCCCCCTGGAAGGCTCCCCCGCCCAGACGCCCCAGGCAGAGAGAGGGGCTCCTCCTCCGGGACACGGGTTCCCCCTTCCCACGCACACGCGCCCAGTCCGGCTTCTTCCCGGCCAGGCGCCCCCCTCCCAGGCCCCCCTCTTGCTGGGACACGGCTCTCTGCCCCCCCAGACCCGCCCAGGAGCCCCCAAGAGAGACACCCCCGGGCCCCCCCAGGAAGGCTCCCCGCTCCCCCGCCCAGACGCCCCAGGCAGAGAGAGGGGCTCCTCCTCCGGGACACGGGTTCCCCCTTCCCACGCACACGCGCCCAGTCCGACTTCTTCCCGGCCAGGCGCCCCCCTCCCAGGCCCCCCTCTTGCTGGGACACGGCTCTCTGCCCCCCCAGACCCGCCCAGGAGCCCCCAAGAGAGACACCCCCGGGCCCCCCCAGGAAGGCTCCCCGCTCCCCCGCCCAGACGCCCCAGGCCGAGAGAGGGGCTCCTCCTCCGGGACACGGGTTCCCCCTTCCCACGCACACGCGCCCAGTCCGGCTTCTTCCCGGCCAGGCGCCCCCCTCCCAGGCCCCCCTCTTGCTGGGACACGGCTCTCTGCCCCCCCAGACCCGCCCAGGAGCCCCCAAGAGAGACACCCCCGGGCCCCCCCAGGAAGGCTCCCCGCTCCCCCGCCCAGACGCCCCAGGCCGAGAGAGGGGCTCCTCCTCCGGGACACGGGTTGCCCCTTCCCACGCACACGCGCCCAGTCCGGCTTCTTCCCGGCCCCGCAGCCCCCCAGGAGCCCCCAAGAGAGACACCCCCGGGCCCCCCACCTGGCCCCCCAAGACCCCCCTGGAAGGCTCCCCCGCCCAGACGCCCCAGGCCGAGAGAGGGGCTCCTCCTCCGGGACACGGGTTCCCCCTTCCCACGCACACGCGCCCAGTCCGGCTTCTTCCCGGCCAGGCGCCCCCCTCCCAGGCCCCCCTCTTGCTGGGACACGGCTCTCTGCCCCCCCCAGACCCGCCCAGGAGCCCCCAAGAGAGACACCCCCGGGCCCCCCACCTGGCCCCCCCAAGACCCCCCTGGAAGGCTCCCCCGCCCAGACGCCCCAGGCAGAGAGAGGGGCTCCTCCTCCGGGACACGGGTTCCCCCTTCCCACGCACACGCGCCCAGTCCGGCTTCTTCCCGGCCAGGCGCCCCCCTCCCAGGCCCCCCTCTTGCTGGGACACGGCTCTCTGCCCCCCCAGACCCGCCCAGGACACACCCGGGCCCCCCACCTGGCCCCCCCAAGACCCCCCTGGAAGGCTCCCCGCTCCCCCGCCCAGACGCCCCAGGCCGAGAGAGGGGCTCCTCCTCCGGGACACGGGTTCCCCCTTCCCACGCACACGCGCCCACTCCGGCTTCTTCCCGGCCAGGCGCCCCCCTCCCAGGCCCCCCTCTTGCTGGGACACGGCTCTCTGCCCCCCCAGACCCGCCCAGGAGCCCCCAAGAGAGACACCCCCGGGCCCCCCACCTGGCCCCCCCAAGACCCCCCTGGAAGGCTCCCCCGCCCAGACGCCCCAGGCCGAGAGAGGGGCTCCTCCTCCGGGACACGGGTTCCCCCTTCCCACGCACACGCGCCCAGTCCGGCTTCTTCCCGGCCAGGCGCCCCCCTCCCAGGCCCCCCTCTTGCTGGGACACGGCTCTCTGCCCCCCAGGAGCCCCCAAGAGAGACACCCCCGGGCCCCCCACCTGGCCCCCCCAAGACCCCCCTGGAAGGCTCTCCGCTCCCCCGCCCAGACGCCCCAGGCCGAGAGAGGGGCTCCTCCTCCGGGACACGGGTTCCCCCTTCCCACGCACACGCGCCCAGTCCGGCTTCTTCCCGGCCAGGCGCCCCCCTCCCAGGCCCCCCTCTTGCTGGGACACGGCTCTCTGCCCCCCAGGAGCCCCCAAGAGAGACACCCCCGGGCCCCCCACCTGGCCCCCCCAAGACCCCCCTGGAAGGCTCCCCCGCTCCAGGCCGAGAGAGGGGCTCCTCCTCCGGGACACGGGTTCCCCCTTCCCACGCACACGCGCCCAGTCCGGCTTCTTCCCGGCCAGGCGCCCCCCTCCCAGGCCCCCCTCTTGCTGGGACACGGCTCTCTGCCCCCCCAGACCCGCCCAGGAGCCCCCAAAAGAGACACCCCGGGCCCCCCACCTGGCCCCCCAAGACCCCCCTGGAAGGCTCCCCCGCCCAGACGCCCCAGGCAGAGAGAGGGGCTCCTCCTCCGGGACACGGGTTCCCCCTTCCCACGCACCCGCGCCCAGTCCGGCTTCTTCCCGGCCAGGCGCCCCCTCCCAGGCCCCCCTCTTGCTGGGACACGGCTCTCTGCCCCCCCAGACCCGCCCAGGAGCCCCCAAGAGAGACACCCCCGGAACCCCCAAGACCCCCCTGGAAGGCTCCTCGCTCCCCCGCCCAGACGCCCCAGGCCGAGAGAGGGGCTCCTCCTCCGGGACACGGGTTCCCCCTTCCCACGCACACGCGCCCAGTCCGGCTTCTTCCCGGCCAGGCGCCCCCCTCCCAGGCCCCCCTCTTGCTGGGACACGGCTCTCTGCCCCCCCAGACCCGCCCAGGAGCCCCCCAGAGAGACACCCCCGGGCCCCCCACCTGGCCCCCCAAGACCCCCCTGGAAGGCTCCCCCGCCCAGACGCCCCTTGGCAGCCCCAGGCCGAGAGAGGGGCTCCTCCTCCGGGACACGGGTTCCCCCTTCCCACGCACACGCGCCCAGTCCGGCTTCTTCCCGGCCAGGCGCCCCCCTCCCAGGCCCCCCTCTTGCTGGGACACGGCTCTCTGCCCCCCCAGACCCGCCCAGGAGCCCCCAAGAGAGACACCCCCGGGCCCCCCATAGACCCCCCTGGAAGGCTCCCCCGCCCAGACGCCCCAGGCAGAGAGAGGGGCTCCTCCTCCGGGACACGGGTTCCCCCTTCCCACGCACACGCGCCCAGTCCGGCTTCCTCCCGGCCAGGCGCCCCCTCCCAGGCCCCCCTCTTGCTGGGACACGGCTCTCTGCCCCCCAGACCCGCCCAGGAGCCCCCAAGAGAGACACCCCGGGCCCCCCACCTGCCCCCCCAAGACCCCCCTGGAAGGCTCCCCCGCCCAGACGCCCCAGGCCGAGAGAGGGGCTCCTCCTCCGGGACACGGGTTCCCCCTTCCCACGCACACGCGCCCAGTCCGGCTTCTTCCCGGCCAGGCGCCCCCCTCCCAGGCCCCCCTCTTGCTGGGACACGGCTCTCTGCCCCCCCAGACCCGCCCAGGAGCCCCCAAGAGAGACACCCCGGGCCCCCCACCTGGCCCCCCCAAGACCCCCCAGGAAGGCTCCCCGCTCCCCCGCCCAGACGCCCCAGGCCGAGAGAGGGGCTCCTCCTCCGGGACACGGGTTCCCCCTTCCCACGCACACGCGCCCAGTCCGGCTTCTTCCCGGCCAGGCGCCCCCCTCCCAGGCCCCCCTCTTGCTGGGACACGGCTCTCTGCCCCCCCAGACCCGCCCAGGAGCCCCCAAGAGAGACACCCCCGGGCCCCCCCAGGAAGGCTCCCCGCTCCCCCGCCCAGACGCCCCAGGCCGAGAGAGGGGCTCCTCCTCCGGGACACGGGTTCCCCCTTCCCACGCACACGCGCCCAGTCCGGCTTCTTCCCGGCCAGGCGCCCCCCTCCCAGGCCCCCCTCTTGCTGGGACACGGCTCTCTACCCCCCCCAGACCCGCCCAGGAGCCCCCAAGAGAGACACCCCCGGGCCCCCCACCTGGCCCCCCCAAGACCCCCCTGGAAGGCTCCCCCGCCCAGACGCCCCAGGCCGAGAGAGGGGCTCCTCCTCCGGGACACGGGTTCCCCCTTCCCACGCACACGCGCCCAGTCCGGCTTCTTCCCGGCCAGGCGCCCCCCTCCCAGGCCCCCCTCTTGCTGGGACACGGCTCTCTGCCCCCCAGGAGCCCCCTAGAGAGACACCCCCGGGCCCCCCACCTGGCCCCCCCAAGACCCCCCTGGAAGGCTCTCCGCTCCCCCGCCCAGACGCCCCAGGCCGAGAGAGGGGCTCCTCCTCCGGGACACGGGTTCCCCCTTCCCACGCACACGCGCCCAGTCCGGCTTCTTCCCGGCCAGGCGCCCCCCTCCCAGGCCCCCCTCTTGCTGGGACACGGCTCTCTGCCCCCCAGGAGCCCCCTAGAGAGACACCCCCGGGGCCCCCACCTGGCCCCCCCAAGACCCCCCTGGAAGGCTCTCCGCTCCCCCGCCCAGACGCCCCAGGCCGAGAGAGGGGCTCCTCCTCCGGGACACGGGTTCCCCCTTCCCACGCACACGCGCCCAGTCCGGCTTCTTCCCGGCCAGGCGCCCCCTCCCAGGCCCCCCTCTTGCTGGGACACGGCTCTCTGCCCCCCCCAGACCCGCCCAGGAGCCCCCAAGAGAGACACCCCCGGGCCCCCCACCTGGCCCCCCCAAGACCCCCCTGGAAGGCTCCCCCGCCCAGACGCCCCAGGCCGAGAGAGGGGCTCCTCCTCCGGGACACGGGTTCCCCCTTCCCACGCACACGCGCCCAGTCCGGCTTCTTCCCGGCCAGGCGCCCCCCTCCCAGGCCCCCCTCTTGCTGGGACACGGCTCTCTGCCCCCCAGGAGCCCCCTAGAGAGACACCCCCGGGCCCCCCACCTGGCCCCCCCAAGACCCCCCTGGAAGGCTCTCCGCTCCCCCGCCCAGACGCCCCAGGCCGAGAGAGGGGCTCCTCCTCCGGGACACGGGTTCCCCCTTCCCACGCACACGCGCCCAGTCCGGCTTCTTCCCGGCCAGGCGCCCCCCTCCCAGGCCCCCCTCTTGCTGGGACACGGCTCTCTGCCCCCCAGGAGCCCCCAAGAGAGACACCCCCGGGCCCCCCACCTGGCCCCCCCAAGACCCCCCTGGAAGGCTCTCCGCTCCCCCGCCCAGACGCCCCAGGCCGAGAGAGGGGCTCCTCCTCCGGGACACGGGTTCCCCCTTCCCACGCACACGCGCCCAGTCCGGCTTCTTCCCGGCCAGGCGCCCCCCTCCCAGGCCCCCCTCTTGCTGGGACACGGCTCTCTGCCCCCCAGGAGCCCCCAAGAGAGACACCCCCGGGCCCCCCACCTGGCCCCCCCAAGACCCCCCTGGAAGGCTCCCCCGCTCCAGGCCGAGAGAGGGGCTCCTCCTCCGGGACACGGGTTCCCCCTTCCCACGCACACGCGCCCAGTCCGGCTTCTTCCCGGCCAGGCGCCCCCCTCCCAGGCCCCCCTCTTGCTGGGACACGGCTCTCTGCCCCCCCAGACCCGCCCAGGAGCCCCCAAAAGAGACACCCCGGGCCCCCCACCTGGCCCCCCAAGACCCCCCTGGAAGGCTCCCCCGCCCAGACGCCCCAGGCAGAGAGAGGGGCTCCTCCTCCGGGACACGGGTTCCCCCTTCCCACGCACCCGCGCCCAGTCCGGCTTCTTCCCGGCCAGGCGCCCCCTCCCAGGCCCCCCTCTTGCTGGGACACGGCTCTCTGCCCCCCCAGACCCGCCCAGGAGCCCCCAAGAGAGACACCCCCGGAACCCCCAAGACCCCCCTGGAAGGCTCCTCGCTCCCCCGCCCAGACGCCCCAGGCCGAGAGAGGGGCTCCTCCTCCGGGACACGGGTTCCCCCTTCCCACGCACACGCGCCCAGTCCGGCTTCTTCCCGGCCAGGCGCCCCCCTCCCAGGCCCCCCTCTTGCTGGGACACGGCTCTCTGCCCCCCCAGACCCGCCCAGGAGCCCCCCAGAGAGACACCCCCGGGCCCCCCACCTGGCCCCCCAAGACCCCCCTGGAAGGCTCCCCCGCCCAGACGCCCCTTGGCAGCCCCAGGCCGAGAGAGGGGCTCCTCCTCCGGGACACGGGTTCCCCCTTCCCACGCACACGCGCCCAGTCCGGCTTCTTCCCGGCCAGGCACCCCCCTCCCAGGCCCCCCTCTTGCTGGGACACGGCTCTCTGCCCCCCCAGACCCGCCCAGGAGCCCCCAAGAGAGACACCCCCGGGCCCCCCATAGACCCCCCTGGAAGGCTCCCCCGCCCAGACGCCCCAGGCAGAGAGAGGGGCTCCTCCTCCGGGACACGGGTTCCCCCTTCCCACGCACACGCGCCCAGTCCGGCTTCCTCCCGGCCAGGCGCCCCCTCCCAGGCCCCCCTCTTGCTGGGACACGGCTCTCTGCCCCCCCAGACCCGCCCAGGAGCCCCCAAGAGAGACACCCCCGGGCCCCCCACCTGGCCCCCCCAAGACCCCCCAGGAAGGCTCCCCGCTCCCCCGCCCAGACGCCCCAGGCCGAGAGAGGGGCTCCTCCTCCGGGACACGGGTTCCCCCTTCCCACGCACACGCGCCCAGTCCGGCTTCTTCCCGGCCAGGCGCCCCCCTCCCAGGCCCCCCTCTTGCTGGGACACGGCTCTCTGCCCCCCCAGACCCGCCCAGGAGCCCCCAAGAGAGACACCCCCGGGCCCCCCCAGGAAGGCTCCCCGCTCCCCCGCCCAGACGCCCCAGGCCGAGAGAGGGGCTCCTCCTCCGGGACACGGGTTCCCCCTTCCCACGCACACGCGCCCAGTCCGGCTTCTTCCCGGCCAGGCGCCCCCCTCCCAGGCCCCCCTCTTGCTGGGACACGGCTCTCTACCCCCCCCAGACCCGCCCAGGAGCCCCCAAGAGAGACACCCCCGGGCCCCCCACCTGGCCCCCCCAAGACCCCCCTGGAAGGCTCCCCCGCCCAGACGCCCCAGGCCGAGAGAGGGGCTCCTCCTCCGGGACACGGGTTCCCCCTTCCCACGCACACGCGCCCAGTCCGGCTTCTTCCCGGCCAGGCGCCCCCCTCCCAGGCCCCCCTCTTGCTGGGACACGGCTCTCTGCCCCCCAGGAGCCCCCTAGAGAGACACCCCCGGGCCCCCCACCTGGCCCCCCCAAGACCCCCCTGGAAGGCTCTCCGCTCCCCCGCCCAGACGCCCCAGGCCGAGAGAGGGGCTCCTCCTCCGGGACACGGGTTCCCCCTTCCCACGCACACGCGCCCAGTCCGGCTTCTTCCCGGCCAGGCGCCCCCCTCCCAGGCCCCCCTCTTGCTGGGACACGGCTCTCTGCCCCCCAGGAGCCCCCTAGAGAGACACCCCCGGGGCCCCCACCTGGCCCCCCCAAGACCCCCCTGGAAGGCTCTCCGCTCCCCCGCCCAGACGCCCCAGGCCGAGAGAGGGGCTCCTCCTCCGGGACACGGGTTCCCCCTTCCCACGCACACGCGCCCAGTCCGGCTTCTTCCCGGCCAGGCGCCCCCTCCCAGGCCCCCCTCTTGCTGGGACACGGCTCTCTGCCCCCCCCAGACCCGCCCAGGAGCCCCCAAGAGAGACACCCCCGGGCCCCCCACCTGGCCCCCCCAAGACCCCCCTGGAAGGCTCCCCCGCCCAGACGCCCCAGGCCGAGAGAGGGGCTCCTCCTCCGGGACACGGGTTCCCCCTTCCCACGCACACGCGCCCAGTCTGGCTTCTTCCCGGCCAGGCGCCCCCCTCCCAGGTCCCCCTCTTGCTGGGACACGGCTCTCTGCCCCGCAGCCCCCCAGGAGCCCCCAAGGAAGACACCCCCGGGCCCCCCATAGACCCCCCTGGAAGGCTCCCCCGCCCAGACGCCCCTTGGCAGCCCCAGGCCGAGAGAGGGGCTCCTCCTCCGGGACACGGGTTCCCCCTTCCCACGCACACGCGCCCACTCCGGCTTCTTCCCGGCCAGGCGCCCCCCTCCCAGGCCCCCCTCTTGCTGGGACACGGCTCTCTGCCCCCCCAGACCCGCCCAGGACACACCCGGGCCCCCCACCTGGCCCCCCCAAGACCCCCCTGGAAGGCTCCCCCGCCCAGACGCCCCAGGCCGAGAGAGGGGCTCCTCCTCCGGGACACGGGTTCCCCCTTCCCACGCACACGCGCCCAGTCCGGCTTCTTCCCGGCCAGGCGCCCCCCTCCCAGGCCCCCCTCTTGCTGGGACACGGCTCTCTGCCCCCCAGACCCGCCCAGGAGCCCCCAAGAGAGACACCCCGGGCCCCCCACCTGGCCCCTGGGCCCCCCCTGGAAGGCTCCCCCGCCCAGACGCCCCAGGCCGAGAGAGGGGCTCCTCCTCCGGGACACGGGTTCCCCCTTCCCACGCACACGCGCCCAGTCCGGCTTCTTCCCGGCCAGGCGCCCCCTCCCAGGCCCCCCTCTTGCTGGGACACGGCTCTCTGCCCCCCCCAGACCCGCCCAGGAGCCCCCAAGAGAGACACCCCCGGGCCCCCCACCTGGCCCCCCCAAGACCCCCCTGGAAGGCTCCCCCGCCCAGACGCCCCAGGCCGAGAGAGGGGCTCCTCCTCCGGGACACGGGTTCCCCCTTCCCACGCACACGCGCCCAGTCTGGCTTCTTCCCGGCCAGGCGCCCCCCTCCCAGGCCCCCCTCTTGCTGGGACACGGCTCTCTGCCCCCCAGACCCGCCCAGGAGCCCCCAAGAGAGACACCCCGGGCCCCCCACCTGGCCCCTGGGCCCCCCCTGGAAGGCTCCCCCGCCCAGACGCCCCAGGCCGAGAGAGGGGCTCCTCCTCCGGGACACGGGTTCCCCCTTCCCACGCACACGCGCCCAGTCCGGCTTCTTCCCGGCCAGGCGCCCCCTCCCAGGCCCCCCTCTTGCTGGGACACGGCTCTCTGCCCCCCCCAGACCCGCCCAGGAGCCCCCAAGAGAGACACCCCCGGGCCCCCCACCTGGCCCCCCCAAGACCCCCCTGGAAGGCTCCCCCGCCCAGACGCCCCAGGCCGAGAGAGGGGCTCCTCCTCCGGGACACGGGTTCCCCCTTCCCACGCACACGCGCCCAGTCTGGCTTCTTCCCGGCCAGGCGCCCCCCTCCCAGGTCCCCCTCTTGCTGGGACACGGCTCTCTGCCCCGCAGCCCCCCAGGAGCCCCCAAGGGAGACACCCCCGGGCCCCCCATAGACCCCCCTGGAAGGCTCCCCCGCCCAGACGCCCCTTGGCAGCCCCAGGCCGAGAGAGGGGCTCCTCCTCCGGGACACGGGTTCCCCCTTCCCACGCACACGCGCCCAGTCCGGCTTCTTCCCGGCCAGGCGACCCCCTCCCAGGCCCCCCTCTTGCTGGGACACGGCTCTCTGCCCCCCCAGACCCGCCCAGGAGCCCCCAAGAGAGACACCGCCGGGCCCCCCACCTGGCACCCCCAAGACCCCCCTGGAAGGCTCCCCCGCCCAGACGCCCCTTGGCAGCCCCAGGCCGAGAGAGGGGCTCCTCCTCCGGGACACGGGTTCCCCCTTCCCACGCACACGCGCCCAGTCCGGCTTCTTCCCGGCCAGGCGCCCCCCTCCCAGGCCCCCCTCTTGCTGGGACACGGCTCTCTGCCCCCCCAGACCCGCCCAGGACACACCCGGGCCCCCCACCTGGCCCCCCCAAGACCCCCCTGGAAGGCTCCCCCGCCCAGACGCCCCAGGCCGAGAGAGGGGCTCCTCCTCCGGGACACGGGTTCCCCCTTCCCACGCACACGCGCCCAGTCCGGCTTCTTCCCGGCCAGGCGCCCCCCTCCCAGGCCCCCCTCTTGCTGGGACACGGCTCTCTGCCCCCCAGACCCGCCCAGGAGCCCCCAAGAGAGACACCCCGGGCCCCCCACCTGGCCCCTGGGCCCCCCCTGGAAGGCTCCCCCTCCCAGACGCCCCAGGCCGAGAGAGGGGCTCCTCCTCCGGGACACGGGTTCCCCCTTCCCACGCACACGCGCCCACTCCGGCTTCTTCCCGGCCAGGCGCCCCCCGGGCAGGCCCCCCTCTTGCTGGGACACGGCTCTCTGCCCCCCAGGAGCCCCCTAGAGAGACACCCCCGGGCCCCCCACCTGGCACCCCCAAGACCCCCCTGGAAGGCTCTCCGCTCCCCCGCCCAGACGCCCCAGGCCGAGAGAGGGGCTCCTCCTCCGGGACACGGGTTCCCCCTTCCCACGCACACGCGCCCAGTCCGGCTTCTTCCCGGCCAGGCACCCCCCTCCCAGGCCCCCCTCTTGCTGGGACACGGCTCTCTGCCCCCCCAGACCCGCCCAGGAGCCCCCAAGAGAGACACCCCGGGCCCCCCACCTGCCCCCCCAAGACCCCCCTGGAAGGCTCCCCCGCCCAGACGCCCCAGGCAGAGAGAGGGGCTCCTCCTCCGGGACACGGGTTCCCCCTTCCCACGCACACGCGCCCAGTCCGGCTTCTTCCCGGCCAGGCGCCCCCCTCCCAGGCCCCCCTCTTGCTGGGACACGGCTCTCTGCCCCCCCAGACCCGCCCAGGAGCCCCCAAGAGAGACACCCCCGGGCCCCCCCAGGAAGGCTCCCCGCTCCCCCGCCCAGACGCCCCAGGCAGAGAGAGGGGCTCCTCCTCCGGGACACGGGTTCCCCCTTCCCACGCACACGCGCCCAGTCCGACTTCTTCCCGGCCAGGCGCCCCCCTCCCAGGCCCCCCTCTTTCTGGGACACGGCTCTCTGCCCCCCCAGACCCGCCCAGGAGCCCCCAAGAGAGACACCCCGGGCCCCCCACCTGCCCCCCCAAGACCCCCCTGGAAGGCTCCCCCGCCCAGACGCCCCAGGCAGAGAGAGGGGCTCCTCCTCCGGGACACGGGTTCCCCCTTCCCATGCACACGCGCCCAGTCCGGCTTCTTCCCGGCCAAGCGCCCCCCTCCCAGGCCCCCCTCTTGCTGGGACACGGCTCTCTGCCCCCCCAGACCCGCCCAGGAGCCCCCAAGAGAGACACCCCCGGGCCCCCCCAGGAAGGCTCCCCGCTCCCCCGCCCAGACGCCCCAGGCCGAGAGAGGGGCTCCTCCTCCGGGACACGGGTTGCCCCTTCCCACGCACACGCGCCCAGTCCGGCTTCTTCCCGGCCCCGCAGCCCCCCAGGAGCCCCCAAGAGAGACACCCCCGGGCCCCCCACCTGGCCCCCCAAGACCCCCCTGGAAGGCTCCCCCGCCCAGACGCCCCAGGCCGAGAGAGGGGCTCCTCCTCCGGGACACGGGTTCCCCCTTCCCACGCACACGCGCCCAGTCCGGCTTCTTCCCGGCCAGGCGCCCCCCTCCCAGGCCCCCCTCTTGCTGGGACACGGCTCTCTGCCCCCCCAGACCCGCCCAGGACACACCCGGGCCCCCCACCTGGCCCCCCCAAGACCCCCCTGGAAGGCTCCCCGCTCCCCCGCCCAGACGCCCCAGGCCGAGAGAGGGGCTCCTCCTCCGGGACACGGGTTCCCCCTTCCCACGCACACGCACACGCGCCCAGTCCGGCTTCTTCCCGGCCAGGCGCCCCCCTCCCAGGCCCCCCTCTTGCTGGGACACGGCTCTCTGCCCCCCCAGACCCGCCCAGGAGCCCCCAAGAGAGACACCCCCGGGCCCCCCACCTGGCCCCCCCAAGACCCCCCTGGAAGGCTCCCCCGCCCAGACGCCCCAGGCCGAGAGAGGGGCTCCTCCTCCGGGACACGGGTTCCCCCTTCCCACGCACACGCGCCCAGTCCGGCTTCTTCCCGGCCAGGCGCCCCCCTCCCAGGCCCCCCTCTTGCTGGGACACGGCTCTCTGCCCCCCAGGAGCCCCCTAGAGAGACACCCCCGGGCCCCCCACCTGGCCCCCCCAAGACCCCCCTGGAAGGCTCTCCGCTCCCCCGCCCAGACGCCCCAGGCCGAGAGAGGGGCTCCTCCTCCGGGACACGGGTTCCCCCTTCCCACGCACACGCGCCCAGTCCGGCTTCTTCCCGGCCAGGCGCCCCCCTCCCAGGCCCCCCTCTTGCTGGGACACGGCTCTCTGCCCCCCAGGAGCCCCCAAGAGAGACACCCCCGGGCCCCCCACCTGGCCCCCCCAAGACCCCCCTGGAAGGCTCCCCCGCTCCAGGCCGAGAGAGGGGCTCCTCCTCCGGGACACGGGTTCCCCCTTCCCACGCACACGCGCCCAGTCCGGCTTCTTCCCGGCCAGGCGCCCCCCTCCCAGGCCCCCCTCTTGCTGGGACACGGCTCTCTGCCCCCCCAGACCCGCCCAGGAGCCCCCAAAAGAGACACCCCGGGCCCCCCACCTGGCCCCCCAAGACCCCCCTGGAAGGCTCCCCCGCCCAGACGCCCCAGGCAGAGAGAGGGGCTCCTCCTCCGGGACACGGGTTCCCCCTTCCCACGCACCCGCGCCCAGTCCGGCTTCTTCCCGGCCAGGCGCCCCCTCCCAGGCCCCCCTCTTGCTGGGACACGGCTCTCTGCCCCCCCAGACCCGCCCAGGAGCCCCCAAGAGAGACACCCCCGGAACCCCCAAGACCCCCCTGGAAGGCTCCTCGCTCCCCCGCCCAGACGCCCCAGGCCGAGAGAGGGGCTCCTCCTCCGGGACACGGGTTCCCCCTTCCCACGCACACGCGCCCAGTCCGGCTTCTTCCCGGCCAGGCGCCCCCCTCCCAGGCCCCCCTCTTGCTGGGACACGGCTCTCTGCCCCCCCAGACCCGCCCAGGAGCCCCCCAGAGAGACACCCCCGGGCCCCCCACCTGGCCCCTGGGCCCCCCCTGGAAGGCTCCCCCGCCCAGACGCCCCAGGCCGAGAGAGGGGCTCCTCCTCCGGGACACGGGTTCCCCCTTCCCACGCACACGCGCCCACTCCGGCTTCTTCCCGGCCAGGCGCCCCCCGGGCAGGCCCCCCTCTTGTTGGGACACGGCTCTCTGCCCCCCAGGAGCCCCCTAGAGAGACACCCCCGGGCCCCCCACCTGGCACCCCCAAGACCCCCCTGGAAGGCTCTCCGCTCCCCCGCCCAGACGCCCCAGGCCGAGAGAGGGGCTCCTCCTCCGGGACACGGGTTCCCCCTTCCCACGCACACGCGCCCAGTCCGGCTTCTTCCCGGCCAGGCACCCCCCTCCCAGGCCCCCCTCTTGCTGGGACACGGCTCTCTGCCCCCCCAGACCCGCCCAGGAGCCCCCAAGAGAGACACCCCGGGCCCCCCACCTGCCCCCCCAAGACCCCCCTGGAAGGCTCCCCCGCCCAGACGCCCCAGGCAGAGAGAGGGGCTCCTCCTCCGGGACACGGGTTCCCCCTTCCCACGCACACGCGCCCAGTCCGGCTTCTTCCCGGCCAGGCGCCCCCCGGGCAGGCCCCCCTCTTGCTGGGACACGGCTCTCTGCCCCCCCAGACCCGCCCAGGAGCCCCCAAGAGAGACACCCCGGGCCCCCCACCTGGCCCCCCCAAGACCCCCCTGGAAGGCTCCCCCGCCCAGACGCCCCAGGCCGAGAGAGGGGCTCCTCCTCCGGGACACGGGTTCCCCCTTCCCACGCACACGCGCCCAGTCCGGCTTCTTCCCGGCCAGGCGCCCCCTCCCAGGCCCCCCTCTTGCTGGGACACGGCTCTCTGCCCCCCCCAGACCCGCCCAGGAGCCCCCAAGAGAGACACCCCCGGGCCCCCCACCTGGCCCCCCCAAGACCCCCCTGGAAGGCTCCCCCGCCCAGACGCCCCAGGCCGAGAGAGGGGCTCCTCCTCCGGGACACGGGTTCCCCCTTCCCACGCACACGCGCCCAGTCTGGCTTCTTCCCGGCCAGGCGCCCCCCTCCCAGGTCCCCCTCTTGCTGGGACACGGCTCTCTGCCCCGCAGCCCCCCAGGAGCCCCCAAGGGAGACACCCCCGGGCCCCCCATAGACCCCCCTGGAAGGCTCCCCCGCCCAGACGCCCCTTGGCAGCCCCAGGCCGAGAGAGGGGCTCCTCCTCCGGGACACGGGTTCCCCCTTCCCACGCACACGCGCCCAGTCCGGCTTCTTCCCGGCCAGGCGACCCCCTCCCAGGCCCCCCTCTTGCTGGGACACGGCTCTCTGCCCCCCCAGACCCGCCCAGGAGCCCCCAAGAGAGACACCGCCGGGCCCCCCACCTGGCACCCCCAAGACCCCCCTGGAAGGCTCCCCCGCCCAGACGCCCCTTGGCAGCCCCAGGCCGAGAGAGGGGCTCCTCCTCCGGGACACGGGTTCCCCCTTCCCACGCACACGCGCCCAGTCCGGCTTCTTCCCGGCCAGGCGCCCCCCTCCCAGGCCCCCCTCTTGCTGGGACACGGCTCTCTGCCCCCCCAGACCCGCCCAGGACACACCCGGGCCCCCCACCTGGCCCCCCCAAGACCCCCCTGGAAGGCTCCCCCGCCCAGACGCCCCAGGCCGAGAGAGGGGCTCCTCCTCCGGGACACGGGTTCCCCCTTCCCACGCACACGCGCCCAGTCCGGCTTCTTCCCGGCCAGGCGCCCCCCTCCCAGGCCCCCCTCTTGCTGGGACACGGCTCTCTGCCCCCCAGACCCGCCCAGGAGCCCCCAAGAGAGACACCCCGGGCCCCCCACCTGGCCCCTGGGCCCCCCCTGGAAGGCTCCCCCGCCCAGACGCCCCAGGCCGAGAGAGGGGCTCCTCCTCCGGGACACGGGTTCCCCCTTCCCACGCACACGCGCCCACTCCGGCTTCTTCCCGGCCAGGCGCCCCCCGGGCAGGCCCCCCTCTTGCTGGGACACGGCTCTCTGCCCCCCAGGAGCCCCCTAGAGAGACACCCCCGGGCCCCCCACCTGGCACCCCCAAGACCCCCCTGGAAGGCTCTCCGCTCCCCCGCCCAGACGCCCCAGGCCGAGAGAGGGGCTCCTCCTCCGGGACACGGGTTCCCCCTTCCCACGCACACGCGCCCAGTCCGGCTTCTTCCCGGCCAGGCACCCCCCTCCCAGGCCCCCCTCTTGCTGGGACACGGCTCTCTGCCCCCCCAGACCCGCCCAGGAGCCCCCAAGAGAGACACCCCGGGCCCCCCACCTGCCCCCCCAAGACCCCCCTGGAAGGCTCCCCCGCCCAGACGCCCCAGGCAGAGAGAGGGGCTCCTCCTCCGGGACACGGGTTCCCCCTTCCCACGCACACGCGCCCAGTCCGGCTTCTTCCCGGCCAGGCGCCCCCCGGGCAGGCCCCCCTCTTGCTGGGACACGGCTCTCTGCCCCCCCAGACCCGCCCAGGAGCCCCCAAGAGAGACACCCCGGGCCCCCCACCTGGCCCCCCCAAGACCCCCCTGGAAGGCTCCCCCGCCCAGACGCCCCAGGCCGAGAGAGGGGCTCCTCCTCCGGGACACGGGTTCCCCCTTCCCACGCACACGCGCCCAGTCCGGCTTCTTCCCGGCCAGGCGCCCCCTCCCAGGCCCCCCTCTTGCTGGGACACGGCTCTCTGCCCCCCCCCAGACCCGCCCAGGAGCCCCCAAGAGAGACACCCCCGGGCCCCCCACCTGGCCCCCCCAAGACCCCCCTGGAAGGCTCCCCCGCCCAGACGCCCCAGGCCGAGAGAGGGGCTCCTCCTCCGGGACACGGGTTCCCCCTTCCCACGCACACGCGCCCAGTCTGGCTTCTTCCCGGCCAGGCGCCCCCCTCCCAGGTCCCCCTCTTGCTGGGACACGGCTCTCTGCCCCGCAGCCCCCCAGGAGCCCCCAAGGGAGACACCCCCGGGCCCCCCATAGACCCCCCTGGAAGGCTCCCCCGCCCAGACGCCCCTTGGCAGCCCCAGGCCGAGAGAGGGGCTCCTCCTCCGGGACACGGGTTCCCCCTTCCCACGCACACGCGCCCAGTCCGGCTTCTTCCCGGCCAGGCGACCCCCTCCCAGGCCCCCCTCTTGCTGGGACACGGCTCTCTGCCCCCCCAGACCCGCCCAGGAGCCCCCAAGAGAGACACCGCCGGGCCCCCCACCTGGCACCCCCAAGACCCCCCTGGAAGGCTCCCCCGCCCAGACGCCCCTTGGCAGCCCCAGGCCGAGAGAGGGGCTCCTCCTCCGGGACACGGGTTCCCCCTTCCCACGCACACGCGCCCAGTCCGGCTTCTTCCCGGCCAGGCGCCCCCCTCCCAGGCCCCCCTCTTGCTGGGACACGGCTCTCTGCCCCCCCAGACCCGCCCAGGACACACCCGGGCCCCCCACCTGGCCCCCCCAAGACCCCCCTGGAAGGCTCCCCCGCCCAGACGCCCCAGGCCGAGAGAGGGGCTCCTCCTCCGGGACACGGGTTCCCCCTTCCCACGCACACGCGCCCAGTCCGGCTTCTTCCCGGCCAGGCGCCCCCCTCCCAGGCCCCCCTCTTGCTGGGACACGGCTCTCTGCCCCCCAGACCCGCCCAGGAGCCCCCAAGAGAGACACCCCGGGCCCCCCACCTGGCCCCTGGGCCCCCCCTGGAAGGCTCCCCCGCCCAGACGCCCCAGGCCGAGAGAGGGGCTCCTCCTCCGGGACACGGGTTCCCCCTTCCCACGCACACGCGCCCACTCCGGCTTCTTCCCGGCCAGGCGCCCCCCGGGCAGGCCCCCCTCTTGCTGGGACACGGCTCTCTGCCCCCCAGGAGCCCCCTAGAGAGACACCCCCGGGCCCCCCACCTGGCACCCCCAAGACCCCCCTGGAAGGCTCTCCGCTCCCCCGCCCAGACGCCCCAGGCCGAGAGAGGGGCTCCTCCTCCGGGACACGGGTTCCCCCTTCCCACGCACACGCGCCCAGTCCGGCTTCTTCCCGGCCAGGCACCCCCCTCCCAGGCCCCCCTCTTGCTGGGACACGGCTCTCTGCCCCCCCAGACCCGCCCAGGAGCCCCCAAGAGAGACACCCCGGGCCCCCCACCTGCCCCCCCAAGACCCCCCTGGAAGGCTCCCCCGCCCAGACGCCCCAGGCAGAGAGAGGGGCTCCTCCTCCGGGACACGGGTTCCCCCTTCCCACGCACACGCGCCCAGTCCGGCTTCTTCCCGGCCAGGCGCCCCCCGGGCAGGCCCCCCTCTTGCTGGGACACGGCTCTCTGCCCCCCCAGACCCGCCCAGGAGCCCCCAAGAGAGACACCCCGGGCCCCCCACCTGGCCCCCCCAAGACCCCCCTGGAAGGCTCCCCCGCCCAGACGCCCCAGGCCGAGAGAGGGGCTCCTCCTCCGGGACACGGGTTCCCCCTTCCCACGCACACGCGCCCAGTCTGGCTTCTTCCCGGCCAGGCGCCCCCTCCCAGGCCCCCCTCTTGCTGGGACACGGCTCTCTGCCCCCCCCAGACCCGCCCAGGAGCCCCCAAGAGAGACACCCCGGGCCCCCCACCTGCCCCCCCAAGACCCCCCTGGAAGGCTCCCCCGCCCAGACGCCCCAGGCCGAGAGAGGGGCTCCTCCTCCGGGACACGGGTTCCCCCTTCCCACGCACACGCGCCCAGTCCGGCTTCTTCCCGGCCAGGCGCCCCCCGGGCAGGCCCCCCTCTTGCTGGGACACGGCTCTCTGCCCCCCCAGACCCGCCCAGGAGCCCCCAAGAGAGACACCCCGGGCCCCCCACCTGGCCCCCCAAGACCCCCCTGGAAGGCTCCCCCGCCCAGACGCCCCAGGCCGAGAGAGGGGCTCCTCCTCCGGGACACGGGTTCCCCCTTCCCACGCACACGCGCCCAGTCCGGCTTCTTCCCGGCCAGGCACCCCCCTCCCAGGCCCCCCTCTTGCTGGGACACGGCTCTCTGCCCCCCAGGAGCCCCCAAGAGAGACACCCCCGGGCCCCCCACCTGGCCCCCCCAAGACCCCCCTGGAAGGCTCTCCGCTCCCCCGCCCAGACGCCCCAGGCCGAGAGAGGGGCTCCTCCTCCGGGACACGGGTTCCCCCTTCCCACGCACACGCGCCCAGTCCGGCTTCTTCCCGGCCAGGCGCCCCCCTCCCAGGCCCCCCTCTTGCTGGGACACGGCTCTCTGCCCCCCAGGAGCCCCCTAGAGAGACACCCCCGGGCCCCCCACCTGGCCCCCCAAGACCCCCCTGGAAGGCTCCCCCGCCCAGACGCCCCTTGGCAGCCCCAGGCAGAGAGAGGGGCTCCTCCTCCGGGACACGGGTTCCCCCTTCCCACGCGCACGCGCCCAGTCCGGCTTCTTCCCGGCCAGGCACCCCCCTCCCAGGCCCCCCTCTTGCTGGGACACGGCTCTCTGCCCCCCCAGGAGCCCCCAAGAGAGACACCCCCGGGCCCCCCACCTGGCCCCTGGGCCCCCCCTGGAAGGCTCCCCGCTCCCCCGCCCCAGGCCGAGAGAGGGGCTCCTCCTCCGGGACACGGGTTCCCCCTTCCCACGCACACGCGCCCAGTCCGGCTTCTTCCCGGCCAGGCGCCCCCCGGGCAGGCCCCCCTCTTGCTGGGACACGGCTCTCTGCCCCCCCAGACCCACCCAGGAGCCCCCAAGAGAGACACCCCCGGGCCCCCCACCTGGCCCCTGGGCCCCCCCTGGAAGGCTCCCCGCTCCCCCGCCCCAGGCCGAGAGAGGGGCTCCTCCTCCGGGACACGGGTTCCCCCTTCCCACGCACACGCGCCCAGTCCGGCTTCTTCCCGGCCAGGCGCCCCCCTCCCAGGCCCCCCTCTTGCTGGGACACGGCTCTCTGCCCCCCAGGAGCCCCCTAGAGAGACACCCCCGGGCCCCCCACCTGGCCCCCCAAGACCCCCCTGGAAGGCTCCCCCGCCCAGACGCCCCTTGGCAGCCCCAGGCAGAGAGAGGGGCTCCTCCTCCGGGACACGGGTTCCCCCTTCCCACGCGCACGCGCCCAGTCCGGCTTCTTCCCGGCCAGGCACCCCCCTCCCAGGCCCCCCTCTTGCTGGGACACGGCTCTCTGCCCCCCCAGGAGCCCCCAAGAGAGACACCCCCGGGCCCCCCACCTGGCCCCTGGGCCCCCCCTGGAAGGCTCCCCGCTCCCCCGCCCCAGGCCGAGAGAGGGGCTCCTCCTCCGGGACACGGGTTCCCCCTTCCCACGCCCCTCCTCTCCCCCCTGGCGGGCCCAAGGGCGGCCTCTTCCCCTCCGAGGGAGCAGCTCTGCGCCTGCGCGACGCCCCGGACGGCTCCGCGGGAGAGAGAAGGGTTAAGGGGCGCCGAGCTGGCTTCCTAGAGAGGACAGGAAAGGAAGGAAGGAAGGCAGGCGGGCCGCTGCTCCCCCCTCCCCCTCTGACGTCCCTTCCGGCCTGGCCCTCGCCTGCCGGGCTCTGGTGGGTCTCCTCTGGGGAAGCCTGCGGAACTCCCTGCCCCGCGGCGCTGAGGTAAACTCCTGGCTCTCGGCGAGAGAGAGAGGCGGGGCGGAGCCTGCCAGGGGACCCGGGCAGGGCGGAGGGAGGGAGGGAGGGAGGGAGGGAGGGAGGGAGGGGGTGGGGGGCCCCCCTGCCGCCCAAGCTTCCCCGGGGGTCTCCGAGGGACTCTCGGCATCCTTCACAAACGACGCTTCTTTTCTCCCCCCTCATTTTCCTTCCTGGCAATAGATGTGGTTCATGTTTGAAAGGAGGTGGGCGAAAGTGGCGTCCAGTGCCCCGTATCTTTTGATCAAAGATAAAGCCAAGTAATCTAAATCAGCGCACAAACAGAAAGGAGGGTTATTCCTGCTTCTCTTTCCTTGGCATCTTGCAAGAACCTTAATTTTAACTTGACATTTTCCCTGCCATGAAAAATGAGATAAATATTTCGGCATCTCCCACCTTGACATATGCTTTAATTTCAGCACATAATTATTTTGAAACAACATAAACTGGTATTTGTCACAGTAACACACAAATATTTCCTTTTCTGTTTGAAACCCTGTTTCCGCCACCAAAACCTTCTGGTCTTCTCCTATCATATTCTTTGATAACCTTTTCCTTTTCTGGTGATTAATTTAAAGCCTGCGAACATATCAGATGCAACACAGATGGAGCCTGTGTGTGTGTGTGTTGTTTCCTCTTGTTTTTTGAATAACTTTTTATTGGGTTTTATAAAGAAGGATCATAGGTATAATAAAGAATAGAATTAAATAAAGCAAGTCTTCTCATGCCATTTGTATATCACAAAAGCAGCATAATAACTTTGCCACATCAGGTTCATTATCAGTGGTCAGCATATGACTTTTGGGTTAATGCATTGGTTTGAACGCGACCAAAAATAAAGGGGAAACAGAACAGAGCGAACAGAGAGCATTCCACATGGCAAAGCCCTTGTGGTTGTGCTTCGATTAAGGGTGAGTCATGGGCCTTTCTCCTCTTCCATTGCCAACTAAACAATATAAAGTCTTGCTCTGTTGATGAACTTAGGCCCAGAAATGAACTGGCAACCAATGCAGGTCTTTAAAACAGGAACTACATGTATTCCAAAGGATTTTCGTGGCTCTTCAGTGAGGAGGGGTAGATGCCACCTGTCAGGCTTCCGGGAATCCCATCCCTCCCCCAGTGGCCAGCCAAGAAGTAGACAACAAGAAGAGTTCCGGCCGAGTCCTTTATTCAATATTTACAGAGAGAGACTTTGAACAGTGCCTCTCCATCGCAGTAATGGCGATGTTCTGAGTAAAGTCCCACACCTCTCTCTCTCCTACGTCATCCCTGCGTCGGCTGATCTGTGCTTTCTGCCTCTGAGCTTCCTGTTCTCCTACTCTCAATGCACGCTGGATCCTGGGAGAAGGAGGGTCAGGAATGCTTTCTGAAGACACAGAGTCTGTCAGCTGTCTCTCCCCTGGTGCTGCTGCTTCTTCCTCCTGCTGCTCTCACAATATTTCCCAGCTTCTCCCCTCTGCAGCCTCTGAACTATGACCTTCTGCAAACCACTGTTGTAAATCTATACTGTCCTCCTCGGGAAGGTTCAGGAGGAGGGAAGGGGGTCTCCAGCATTCCTCTTGGGTCCAGTCCCGGACACCACCTGGAGCCTGTTGGAGAAAAGGTGGGATAGAAATGCCATTAGTAAAAGAGGGAACCCAGTTGAGAACCCAACCGCTGCATTTGAGTCCAGTTTCTGAGGCGTCGTCCAGGGCAGTTCCACCCAGAGGGCATTGCAACCTTCCCGTCGGATCCAGAGCAGGAAGTCCCATGGCCACATCCTGTCTGTGCCAAAGGGACGGTGGCTGGAGCTAGACATGAGCCCTGCTGCTCACCAAGCCACCCAAGCAGATATGGCTGGGTTGGGGTGAAGCTCTGGACTATGAAGTGGGGTTGGGAGGGACCCCCACTATTGCTCTGGCTCCAAATTACACGTCATACAAATGACTCACTTGTCATTCACAGTTATGACTTCATACACCTTGCATTAGTACCCACAGAACTTGGCAGAGGACCAAGGGGCTCCTTCCGATCTCTTGGAGACTTCTGGAGAGCCCAGATGGATGAGCAATTCTCAGCTGGCCCTGAAACAGGAAGAGGCCACGCCCTGGAAACTGGGAGCAGTGGGGGATTGTGTGAAAACTCCATGCAGAAGATCCTGGATGAGGAGGACACCCTTTGCTCAGCTGTGCAGAGCCAGCAGCTCAGGCAGTTCTGCTACCAGGAGGCCAAAGGACCCCGAGAGGTTTGCAGCCAATTCTACCACCTTGACCATCAGTGGCTGAAGCCAGAAAGGCACACAAAAGCTGAGATGCTGGACCTGGTGATCTTGGAGCAGTTCCTGGCTGTCCTTCCAGAAGAGATGGAGATCTGGGTGAGGGAATGCGGAGCGGAGACCACTTCCCAGGCGGTGGCCCTGGCCGAAGGTTTCCTCCTGAGTCAGGCAGAGGAGAGGAAGCAGGCAGAGCAGCAGGTGAGAGAGACTTTCCTCTGGATATTCCCAAGGGGCTCCAAAGAGGAAGGAGAATATTCCCAAATCATTTCCTAATGGCCCATCCTTTTTTGGAAAGCATCTAGGAACAGATATTATTATTATTTATGACACCCATGTGGCTGGGTGCCTTCCAGCACATATAAAAGCATAAGAAGACATCAGATGTCTTTTAAAAGTTATGCATTTTCTTATCTCCTTCTCACCTGATGGGAGGGCATTCCCCAGGGTGGGTGCCACTGTGGAGAAGGTCTTCTGCCTGGTTCCCTGTAACTTCACTTACCACAGTGAGGGAATCAGCAGAAGACCCTCCGAACTGGACCTCAGTTCATGGAGACGCTCCTTTGGGTATAGTGGGCCTTTGAGGCCGTTTAGGGCTTTAAGGTTCAGCACCAACACTTTGAATTGTGCTGGGAAACGTTCTGGGAGCCAGTGAAGATCCTTGAGGACCAATGTTTCATGGTCCTGGCAGCCAACCCCAGACACCAGTCTAGCAGAAGCAGGAAGCAGCTTTCACCTCTGTCCCCCGAAAGCGCTTGCCTCTGCCATTCCTTTTCTAACCCTTCTCCCCATTCTCTGTTTTGAATCCTTGTTGCTCTTTCAGAGGAAGGATCTTTTGGCAGAAATGGGTCTTGATTCTTCTGAGGCAGAGAAGACTCCGCTGGACGCCAGAGTGAGGCCTCTGGGTAAGGAGGAAAGAGTGTTTTCTCCCCCGTTTTGTCACATTCTCTTGGTTTTGAAACTAATCTCTGAGTTCTTTGCATCTTTTGGGGGAAGACACCTGGAGCCCAGAGCTCGGGGGGGGGGGAGATGTATTTTTGCACAACTATTATATGAAATGGGTTGTTGTTGTTGTTTAGTCGTTTAGTCGTGTCCGACTCTTCGTGACCCCATGGACCAGAGAACACTAGTGACCTCTGTCCTCCACTGCCTCCTGCAGTTTGGTCAAACTCATGCTGGTAACCTCGAAAACACTATCCAACCATCTCGTCCTCTGTCGTCCCCTTCTCCTTGTACCCTCCATCTTTCCCAACATCAGTGTCTTCTCCAGGGAGTCTTCTCTTCTCATGAGGTGGCCAAAGTACTGGAGCCTCAGCTTCAGGATCTGTCCTTCCAGTGAGCACTCAGGGCTGATTTCCTTAAGAATGGATGCGTTTGATCTTCTTGCAGTCCATGGGACTCTCAAGAGTCTTCTCCAGCACCAGAATTCAAAAGCATCAATTCTTCGGCGATCAGCCTTCTTTATGGTCCAGCTCTCACTTCCATACATCACTACTGGGAAAACCATGGCTTTAACTATACGGACCTTTGTTGTCAAGGTGACGTCTCTACTTCTCAAGATGCTATCTAGGCCTGTCATTGCCCTTCTCCCAAGAAGCAGGCGTCTTTTAATTTCGTGGCTGCTGTCACCATCTGCAGTGATCATGGAGCCCAAGAAAGTAAAATCTCTCACTGCCTCCATTTCTTCCCCTTCTATTTGCCAGGAGGTGATGGGACCAGTGGCCATGATCTTCGTTTTTTTGATGTTGAGCCTCAGACCATATTTTGCGCTCTCCTCTTTCACCCTCATTAAAAGGTTCTTTAATTCCTCCTCACTTTCTGCCATCAAGGTTGTGTCATCTGCATATCTGAGGTTGTTGATATTTCTTCTGGCAATCTTAATTCCAGCTTGGGATTCATCCAGCCCAGCCTTTCGCATGATGTATTCTGCATATAAATTAAATAAGCAGGGAGATAAAATACAGCCTTGCCGTACTCCTTTCCCAATTTTGAACCAAATGAAATGGGTACAAATGTCCAAATGTACTCAGCAGGGGAGACGTTTACGATAGTAATTTGATTAGTTTAAAATTACAGTTCATTAATGGCCTCATTATAACAATGCGAAATTACAATACAATTAGTAATACCAATCTTTAAGATATCAAATTATATAATATAGGTGCCCTCCCCCGCATGCTAAAACTGATGGTTTGATGATTTTCTTGATTTCTGCATTCCAAAATCTTATTATTTTCAATTACGCTCTGTAATGGTTCTAGGGGTTGCTCGTGCGTAAGTCGTCGCCACACCTGGCTAGGTTACCTGGGTGAACCTTTTCTTTTCTTTCTTTCTTTCTTTTTTTTTTTTTGCTTTCAACTCTTTATTGGCATTTCAGCAATTCAAAATCTCAAGCTTTGAACAATGGTTTAGAGGCAGTTCTTGCTTCAACCCATTCGCCCTCTGCTTTGCTATAAAATGCAGATCAAGCTCAACAGGTAGAAACCCCAAAGCCGGGTGGGTGGGAGAGAGAATCGCGCTATGTATAGCTTCATACCTTTGCAGAAAGATGGAAATTGCAAACACAGTATTTTACGGATGCAAATGAAACCCACCTTCTCCAACAATAATGAATGAGGATAGGAAGAAAGAGTAAAGAAACAGCCTTGCCATGTAAAACTCTAAACGAAGGAAGGATTCTGTTTTGCGGCACAGTCCTGAGGAGCGGGGCAAGGGGGAGCCTCCCACCACAAGCCTCAAACACCCTGACAGCACCTCAGCAGATGGCGTAACGGACCAGGCGCAAGCCACGGATCTCTCACAGTCTCTGGCAATGTCGCAAAATGGTCAGGATGCTGTGGAAACGCTTGTCTGCCTTGAGCTGTGTAAATTCTTCCACATCGGCCTCCACGATGAAGAAGTGGCCTTTTGTATTCTTTGTTTCCTCTTCCTTGAATCTGAAGAAGAGGTTCCTCACAGCGCCGGACATTGTCTTAGGGGACTGGTGCATGATCTTGTACTTGCTAACCACAGCCTTGTTGATTTCCTGAAGGACTGCATTGACTTGGTTGTACGTCAGGCGGCCTCGCATGTACGCAGGAATGCTTTCAAACTCCTCTTCCGTTAACAAGGCTGCTTGTTTGATGCATCTGGGCTCTTTCACTGGCTTCTTCCCACCGGCAACCTCAGCATCTTTGCACTGTGCTTCATCCTTCACCGTGATGCCCTGGGTGCTGCTTGGGATTCCTCTGGGCAGGTGAATAGGCATGTTTTCCTCAAGATGCTGAGCTTCATTGTAGTACCTCTCAATCGTTTCCTGGAGCTCCTTGAGTTGACTCTGCTGGTTCTCCTGATGGTTGACTTCTGTCTCCAGTTTATTGAGGATGTTGTTTAAAAGCGATACCTCATGAATTATCTTGCTAAGCACTGTCTTCAAAGATGGTTCCTGGTCTATTTTTCTCAGCTGAAGTGACTTTTTGATATTTGAAATCTTTGTGTTCATGTGAGAACATAAGTCGTTAAAATCTGAAGTCAAATTATATTTTTCGTCACTGAGCTCCAGAGGTGCCCCCTCCTTGCCCTCCATATCCAGGCCCGCAGCAGAGGTGAAGACCCTCCTTCCCGCAGCGCCGCTAGAGGCTCTCTCTGGGTGAACCTTTTCTGTCTGGACAGCCCTTCACTTCGTGGCTGTCTCAGTCGCTGGCAGAATCCGTCAGTGGGCGTTTCTTGAACTTCTTCCAGCAAAGAAGTTCTTTGACGCCTAGTCTCCTCCTACTCTCCCTGCGCGGAAGTCTTCTGCGCAGGGAGGGTGTGGGCAGCGGAGGACCCGTGCTCTCCCCGCTGGTCTCCGGCGAGGAGTCATGGAGCCTCCTCTCCGATTCCCCCATCTGCCCCCCTTCTCCACTGGTGCTATGCTGATTTCCTTCCCCAGCAGATGGGCTGCCTCTCTCCCTACTGGGACCCTCTCCGGCATCCCTCTGGAGCCTTCCCTCCGCCTCTGGCTCCGATGGCAGTTCCCTGACACCCTCCTGTCAAGATAAGAATCCTTTATACAAATAATATATAAAACTACAAGTGAGGCACTCCAGCGATATCCTTACTCTTCCCATGTGTGGCAATCTTCCTGTTCGTGATGTTTTTTTCCTGTCCTTGGAAAATATTTTATCTTTTCCTGGTTGTTGCTGTTCTCCACCATTCCTTGGGCGGAGCTAATATCCCCTTGTGGTTTCAGAAATTCTCCATTGCTCTGTCCTGTGCTTCGTTGTTTGGCAACTTTAACAGCAGCTGCAAAAATCACACTGTCCCAATAAATAATTAGTTTTCGCCATTTTTATTCTCTGCCTGGGAAAGAGAGGGATCGGTCAAACTGCAATTGACTCAGTAATTAGCCTTATCAGCTCCTACACAACTTTCAGATTCCTTACATCCCTCTGTCTGGCCTAAGATAAATGTGCATTTATCCAATTAGATTAAATTCCAAGTCCTTTTAGCATTAATCAGTTCAGTCTGTATATAATAAAGGACGGGGAAGAGTCAGCTCTAATTTTCCATCGTAAATATTTTGCAAAATAGAGCTTCCCTCCCTTTTTCCTTTTTGTTTTTACACACACAGTTCCATTTGATGTTATATTCCATATCTGCAATCCAGTTTCATCCCTGCTCACCTGTACATATATATTTTGAACTAGTATTCAATCGCAGGCTGCCAATTCATTAGTGTAGAGAATAAAGCTTTATATAAAGAATCTGTAGGCTCCCCTCCCCCACACCGTCTTTTGCACCAAATGAAGTCTTCTGTCAGATTCAAATCTTAAAGACCTTGCAGCTGGTTCAGTTCCGCAGTTTATGATCTCATCTCTTCCAGCAACGCCTGTACATTAGTCCAAATTGAGCTCTAATTGACAGGAGAACCTCTGCTTCTTAATGGCAGCGAAGGTGGGTTTTCGGCAGGCGAAGGGCTTTTGCACTCAGCGCCTCCCTGCCTCCCGCAATCCATGCCGGAGCCGGAACCTGGTACCAAGATGAACTGGGAGTGAAGCCCATTCCCCCCTGTCCCTGGGGGCAACTTGCAAGGAGAATTACCCTCAATCATCCTTGTTTTTCCTTTGCCAACGATCCTCCATTAAAGCAGAGCGGAACCGGAAGCTAGCAGGGGAGACTTGGACGAAGCCCCATCTGCACTTAGAGATGCACTGTTTCACCTCTGAGAGAAGCAGGCGCTCACGGTTTCCACTTACCTTTGTCTCTCCCAGCTGACGGAATGATGCCACCAAGACCTGCTCCTTCATCTTTTCATGGTGGTGGAGGGGCTGCAGCAGCTGTGGACCCAGATCAGGTAGGGAGAAGGAGCCTTGTGGGGAAGGAGCGCTGGGATGCAGACTGGCTGGACACAGTTGGATGCAGAGGAATGGTGGGAGGAGCCAGAGAAGAGGGAGCCGACTGGGAGGAGGAGGAGGAAGAGGAGGTGTCTGAAGCTGGAGAGGGAAGAGGGCTCAGGGAGCAGAGGGAGTCTGTGGCAGAGAGCAGCCCAGACTCCGAGGCAGAAGCTGCAGCAGGAGAGAGGGATGAGGAAGGCAGAGAGGGGTCTGGCCGCTGTAGAAAACAACAGAGACAAGTGAATGTTCTCTAAGAGGACAGCCTTTTTCCTTTTCTGTTAGGGTCCAGTGTGCTTTGAAGATGTGGCTGTCCATTTCACAGATGACGAGTGGGCGTTGCTGGATCCTGACCAGAGAGCTCTCCATAAGGAAGTCATGGAGGAGAATCGTGGGATCTTGGACTCTCTCGGTAAGGCTCCCTATTGGATCATCCTATCTGTTTTGTAATTCAAGACATCTCTCTATGTGACGAACCTCTGATATTTTGATGGGGCTCAACAGCGCCACCCACAGCACCTGGGATGTTAACACTCCCACAGCAAACCTTGCAGGGATGGCTATTGATTGTTTTCCCTGTGAATATTCTTCCTCCAGTTCTGTCATTTAAAACCATGATCAGGCTGTCTGAACTGCCCAGGCCTTCTTAAATGTAGGATTCAGAGTGATTTTTGACCAAAGAGTTGCTTGACAGATTCCACGACTGAACCTAACAAACTCCATCCCAAAACAGAGCCAGGCTTTTTGAATCTCAGGCAGTGAACCCTGTAGTAACAATAATGATAATTTTATTATTTTTACCCAACATCAAACATTAAAAACTTCCCAATACAGAGGTGCCTTCAGAAGTCCTCTAAAAGTTGCATCGTTATTTCCTTGACATCTGATGGGAGGGCGTTCCACAGGGTGACTTCCCCTATCGAGAAGGCCCCCCGCCTCGTCCTCTGTAACTTCTCACAAAAATGTAACATTTAAGTAAGGAAACTTTAATAATAATAATAATATTAATGCTGATATGACAAGTTTCTGCTGCATTCTGTGATGTCAAGAATTTATGAAAATTGGTTTAAGGTGATGCACATCATCATTAAATTATTAGCCACTAAAGAAATTGGCCATGTTTTAGATAATAATGAAAGCACATTTTATTTATGAAGATAGTACAGATGCATATTTAAATCTGAACAAAATGACGTTACCAGGTTAAGATGTACTTTTAAAAACTTGAGAGAGAAAACATCTAGTATTCAACTTGATTTGTATATAAAACTATACATAACAAAAGGAATAGTATAACATCTACATCCCTTCAGTTCTTTCTCTGTCACAAGCATTAATTAGCATTGTTTCATAATTTGGGGCTGCACTTCTTCCCGAGACTCTAATCCGTTTGCCTCTTAGTTTCAGGTGGTGATGAATTGGAAATGAAGAACAAGGGAGACCACAACGAAATCCACACAGTGGAGGAGCCATATCAGGATTCAGACTGTGGAGAGGGCTTCAGTCAGAGCTCCCATTCCACTTCCCATCAAAGAAATCCCCTTGAGAAGAAACCCTATCAGTGCTTGGAATGTGGAAAAAGCTTCACTTGGAAACAGAGTTTCGCTACCCATCAAAGAATTCATACAAAAGAGAAACCCTATCACTGCTTGGAGTGTGGAAAGAGCTTCAGTCAAAGCCACAACCTCACTTCCCATCGTAGAATTCATACAGGGGAGAAACCATATCACTGCGTGGAATGTGGAAAGAGCTTCAGTCAGAGGGCCAAGCTCACTTCCCATCGTAGAATTCATACAGGGGAGAAACCATATCACTGCGTGGAATGTGGAAAGAGCTTCACTTGGAAAAAGTGTTTCACTTCCCATCAAAGAATTCATACAGGGGAAAACCCCTATCAGTGCCTGGAATGTGGAAAGAGCTTCACCAGGAAAGAAAGTCTCACTGTCCATCAAAGAATTCATACAGGGGAGAAACCGTATCAGTGCTTGGAATGTGGAAAGAGCTTCACCTGGAAAATAAGTTTCACTTCCCATCAAAGAATTCATACAGGGGAAAACCCCTATCGGTGCCTGGAATGTGGAAAGAGCTTCGTTAACAGCGCCACACTCACTTACCATCAAAGAATTCATACAGGGGAGAAACCGTTTAAGTGCTTGGAATGTGGAAAGAGCTTCACCTGGAAAATAAGTTTGACTTCCCATCAAAGAATTCATACAGGGGAAAACCCCTATCGGTGCCTGGAATGTGGAAAGAGCTTCATTAACAGCGCCACACTCACTTACCATCAAAGAATTCATACAGGGGAAAACCGCTATCAGTGCTTGGAATGTGGAAAGAGCTTCAATCAGAGTGCCCATCTCGCTTCTCATCGTAGACTTCATACAGGGGAGAAACCATATCAGTGTGCGGAATGTGGAAAGAGCTTCATTAGAAAGCACAGTTTCACTTCCCATCAAAGAATTCATACAGGGGAGAAACCATATCAGTGCATGGAATGTGGAAAGAGCTTCAGTCAGAGGGCCAAGCTCACTTCCCATCAAAGGATTCATACAGGGGAGAAACCATATCAGTGTGCAGAATGTGGAAAGAGCTTCAAACAGAGTGCCCATCTCACTTCTCATCATAGACTTCATACAGGGGAGAAACCCTATCAGTGTGCGGAATGTGGAAAGAGCATCATTCCAAAGCACAGTTTCACTTCTCATCGTAGACTTCATACAGGGAAGAAAGCCTATCAGTGCATGGAGTGTGGAAAGAGCTTCATGAGAAAGAACAGTTTCATTTCTCATCAAAGAATTCATACAGGGGAGAAACCCTATCAGTGCTTGGAATGTGGAAAGAGCTTCAATCAGAGGGCCCATCTCACTTCTCATTGTAGACTTCATACAGGGGAGAAACCATATCAGTGTGCGGAATGTGGAAAGAGCTTCACCAGGAAAGAGAGTCTCACTGTCCATCAAAGAATTCATACAGGGGAGAAACCCTATCAGTGCTTGGAGTGTGGAAAGAGCTTCACCTGGAAAGAAAGTCTCATTGCCCATCAAAGAATTCATACAGGGGAGAAACCATATCAGTGCTTGGAATGTCGAAAGAGCTTCACCAGGAAAGTGTTACGATAATGAAGCAATGCTGCTGCAAAGTCCTAGCTTGAAAAGTAAACATGATGGGAATGTTGGGACTGCTGTGGGAACAGAGGGACTGTCATTTCACAGTGCGCAGCACCAGAATTACTTCAGAGTGTATTATGAGCTGTACAGGATGTACAGGAAGTTTTTGTTACAACACTGCTGGAGTTTGAAGAGAGCAGTCATGTTTTTTGTAACGCTCCAAAGACAGAAATAAAAGCATGTAAATACGTTTCTGTCTATCTCTTTCCCCTGCCTGGGGGAGGCAGGAAAGAGGGGTGTGTTCTTCTCATGTTTGAGAAGAATCGCCGATCGAGACCTTGCCTGCGCTTGCTGGGGAATGCAGCCAGGGAGGTCAACAGGGAATCAAGCCGGGTGCCTGGGACTGCTGCCAGCTTCTCATGAGAAGGGCTTGAATTTCCCAACAGAAAGAAAGTCTCACTTCCCATCAGAGAAATCTTACAGGGGAGAAGCCCTATCAGTGCCAAGAGTGTGATCGGAGGGATTTATGAAAGTCTGGTCTCATTTTTCAAGTTCTCTAAAAAAATACAGTTGGAGCTCTTAAAAGGACTTAGAACTGGCTGAAAAAGCTAAAATCAAGACAGACTTCGACAAGTTCGTTTCTCTTTGAAGGAAAAGGAGAATGTTAGCCGCTTTGAGACTCCTTAAAGGGAGTGAAAGGCCGGATATCAAATCCAAACTACTCCTCTTCTTCTTCTTGCAGGACCCCCTTTTCCTTCCTCTTTGCTCAGAGAGTCGGAAACAACTCTCTCTCAAGAGACCCTGGAGCCAAACGCTTGCAGAGTTTTCCTCTAGCTTCTGAAGCAAAGGGTGTACAGAAATCTGTTCCCCACGGAGGGAGAAGCTCGCCAGGCCCCCAAGGTCCCTGGATGAAGCAGCTCTGTGCCCTCACCACGCCCGGGGTGTTGGAAAAACGCCTGGGAAGGCCGCCACCTTCCCAAGACACCGAGACATCTCTCCGGTGGTCACCCTCTGGCTGTAAATCTTCCTCAGTCCCGAGAGACTGGTAATAAGCAACCCCTTCCTCCTGAGAGGAGCACACTCGTCTTCTGGCATCTCATTGCAGAAGAAAGAGACAATCAGTAGCTATAAACTACTTTATTCATTGTCTATACACAGAGAATCCACCAGCATGTCTGCTCTCTCTGAGCAGCAGAACAGAAGAGCGCACTTCACACAGAAGCGAAAGTAACTTTTCACAGTACTGAGACTGTGCTGAGACTTCCTGTCTCACACTCTCAGACACTCACATGATGTAAACAACCATTGAGCTGCTCTCTGAGCAGCTGGTGAGATAAAAATCCGCAGGGAAAGAGGACCAGCAAAAGGGTTAAGTGGCACCGAGCTGGCTTCCTAGAGAGGAATAAAGGGAGGAGGCTCCCCAGAGCACAAGCTCCGCCCCCATCTGGGCTTTTGTCTCTCTGCTCCGCAAGTGCTGCCTGGGGGCGCCTTCTGGGATCCGGTGAGTGGCCTTGGGGAGATGGGGGGTCCCAGGGCTGCAGGGGAGGGTCCCCCCCAAGAAGACCCCTCTGGGGCCCTGGCTCCTGAGAGAGAGAGAGAGATAGAAGGGAGCAGGGCGAGCTCCGCTTTGCAAGGGCTCAGGAGAACAGCCACGAGGGCCAGGGAGTCATGATGAGGGACCCCCAAAGTCATCTAGCCCACTCCCAGCCAGCCAGGAATCTTCTGCCCAGCCTGGGGCTTGAACCCAGGGCCCTGAGATCAAAGAGACTCGTGCTCTACCCACTGAGCTCTCCTGCCTTGTTCGGGTTCATTTCTGGAAGAGTCTGACAGAGAGAATGTGAGCTTGGTTTGTTCCACCTTACAAGGGTTAAAAGGAACTGAGCTACATTCCTAGAGAGGACAGGGAATAAGGGGGGGGGACGAGGTCCTCCCAAGCAAATGCCCCTTCCTCCTTCCCAGGATCCTCCCTGCAAGAGGGGTAGGGGGCTTTCATTTCCTCTGCAGGAGCTGCCTCAGTTTCCCTTCTGGCATCTGGTGAGTTTCCTCTCTTTTCTGCCCTAGGGTGCATTGGGGAGAAGTGGGGTGGGGGTGTCCCAGGGCTAAGAGGGAGGCTGCAAGTAACAAGAGGTCTGAAAGTCTTCCTTCGCATTCAAGAGACCGCTTGCTACAGTCACAGAAAATTGCTGATGTGTTAACCAAACTAAACCTGATGGATGCTAACCCTGTAGACACACCGATGACAACAGGTTATCAGGTAGATGATACTGAAGAAGCATTTTCTGACACTACACTGTACAGAAGTGTGCTAGGCAAACTAAACCTCATTGCTAGATGTTCAAGACCTGACACTGCAGTAAGCACAAATTTGCTAAGCAGACACATCAACAATCCTACTGTTAAGGACTGGAAAGCTCTGAAACGCATAGCACACTATTTGAATGGCACTATGCACTACAGACTGAGATTTAACAATCAAAAGTCAGGCGGTCTTGAGATATTTGCTGAAGCAAAACAGCAAGCTGGCTGGCAATCGCTTCCCAACTTGAACCCAAAGAATGTAGAATCATGAAGGCATACACAGCCTCTGGAAAGGTGATTCCACGCTGTTGCAACTCATGCCTTAGATTCTGCATTTCCATGAGGTGAGCACGTACATCTGCTCCATCAGCAAGTGCCATATCATGCAACTTGGCATAAAAGAACAAAGAAACGCCCACCTCTCTTCTTAAATGTGACTGTTGGAGACTGTCCCACATCTCTCTGGCTGAGGCCTTGTCACACAAAAGACACAACTCTTCAGGGGACACAATAAGCATCAGAGTTCCCCTTGCTTTGGAATCCTTAGCCTCCCATTCTCCGGTTACTGGAGCTGGGGGGGGGGGGCGTCTCATATCACATGAAACAGACCCGCTTTTCTTAGCAAAGCTTCTGCATACTGCACCCAGTCCTAATAATTCCCTTTTGAGAGCTTTGGAATTCCCATCGCAAATTGAAGAGCCTCTGTCACTCTTGCACTGGCCATCTGTATTCCAAAAGCACACTGCATGAGCCTTTTGCTTTCTGAGCTTCTGCTGCAGCCGATCAGAGCTTTTGGCTAAAAGTTCAAAGTCCACCCTTATTGCCATTAATTAGGGACTGGCAGGCTTCCTGGGGCTGGAGCACACACCTCTCATCAATCTTCTTGACACGCAGAGAAGATAACCTGCATTCTGTTCTTCTGCCGTTCTTCTAGGCCCAAAGCCAAAAATGTCGGGGAGACTTCCGGGTTAGCGCCATCGGCTAATGGCGGATTCCCTCCGAGCTCCGGAGGGAATCAGCTCCGCAGGATTGGGTCTTGACCGCTGCGGCGACGCGGGGATCCTCAAAAATCACAGGTGGTGAAGCCTGTGAACCTGGTGACTCGGCAGGCACCATTTGCGCCCCCCCGACCTGTGAAGGAGCCTTTTTAAAGGCTTCGGAGCGGGGGACGGAGTGAGCGGTGCGGTGCTGAGAGTCGACTGCTTCTCCTGTGGAGTGCAGCCGCATTGCCATGGTCGGAGAGCGCTGACTTCTTTTTGTGAACAATTGGACTTTAAAGCAACAACCCGTGAGTAGTACGGAAATCGGAAAGATTTTTTTTTTTTTAATTAGGCACGATCGGGGAAGGCGCAAACAGGAAGTCCGTCTCCCCGTCTTGTAAATAATTTAAAGCAAGGACCTGCTAACTAAGGTCGAGAGAACCCTTTCTTTTTTACTTGGTAAAAGACATTAATTTCACGATTTGGCAATATAAGTAATCTTACTGGAGGATAAAGAGCTAATCTTGGGAGCTGAAGTGCCACCCCCCCGGACCCGGGAGTGCTCCGTGAGAGAGCCTGCTGATGAGGTATTGAAGAGTTTGACAGCTGTCAAATTTAGCTGTCAAGACGGGAAAAGAGAACTTTGTTTCTGTTGTTTCTGCTGGCTATATTTGTTACAATTTGGTTACAATTTGTTGAAAACAAGGAAGAACTGTTACAAACTAACTTGATTTTTGGATTTGAATTGGAAGGAATATTAAGTTACCAAAATCCCTCTAGAGGGGGATTTGGGACATTACAAGAATGGCTGGAGGAGGGAAGATTCAGGCTGGGTTGGACAAAGTTTTTGTTCTCTTGGGAAAGTTACAAGGCCAAATTGATGTTTTGGCTACAAATGTTGCAACTCTGAACTTAACAGTAAATAACATCACTGAATTTGATAAGGATTTGACTCAGGAAGCCCACGCAGCTGGACAAAAAGAGAAACTTGAGAGCTTTGAGAGTATGGAGAAGGAGATATGTGTTGTTCCTGAGGAAAAGGAAGGAGGAGCTGTAACTTTGCAGATGATAAAGGTGAGCCAGAGGCCTGACATGATGGCTACAAAGGAAAATAAGAACTTGATGTCGAAAATCTGGCTTGAATTGGAGATTGAAGAATGGAGAGATCTCCTCATGTTGAGATCTGAAGACCCAAGGATTACAAATTTGCTTAAGGTGGAAGTTGGAGCTTTGGGGACATTTGGACTTGAAAGGAATAAGAAACATGATTCGGGCTCCACTTTTAAGTATGGAGGTCTGGCTGAAAGAAACATGGATTCCGTTGGGCCAGAGCTTCTCCGAGATCTGGTGTTTAATATTAAGGACTATAAAAAAAACCGGCAGAGAGGAATTGAGAGAGAATTAAGAGCCTCGGACGTGAGATCTCCAGGCTGATAGTAGACTAAGACTGATGGACATTTGTTGGGGATTGAAACCGGGAAGGGGGGGGTGGAGTTTGGGAATCCAAAGGGTGTATAATTACAATCTGTTTTATTTTTATTTTATTTTGTTATTTGTATGAAAATTGGGGAATTCGTGGAAGGGAAATTGGGTCGACGTTAGAAAAATGTTTTAAGAACGAGTATTGATGCATAAGTATTGTGTTTAAGTTTGGATAAGGCAAAATTGCTTTTTTAAAATGAACTAAATAGAAAAAGGTTAAAATTAGGGATAAGAACTTGCTGAACTAACATTTTGAATTGGAATATAAGAAGGGGAGGTGTGGGGAAGTCAGGGAAATATGTTATAGAAAAATAAGGATTGTGAACTTTATGTGTTTTTAAACCTTTTTGTTTTTCCTTTTTTGATTCTTTTTTAATGTATTAAAGTTGAAAATTTCAATAAATATCTTTTTTTTAAAAAAGCCAAAAATGTCGGAACCTGTGTTCGGCCAAGGTGATAAAGCTCATCCTCCTCCGGCCGAGTCCTCCGGAATCGCCTCCGACGTGATTGATGACCTGAGCCTCTGATAAGGCTCCAGGCACATCCCCCATTCAGCAGAGAACCAAAGCAGCACGCAGAAGTGATGAGATTTATCATAGCTACACCGCTATGCTTCAGTTCTTACTACGCAGACAGAAAAAAACATCCTCTCTCTGTGAAAGCAGAGAGCAACTGAACAACAAAGGAACAAGAAACCAGTACGTCACACTTTGGGGAAGGGTCACTGAGTCAGGAAGAAAAGGGCCTGCAAAGGAACCCTGATGGGATTGAGGAATCAGCCACATTCCTTAGCCCAGGTGGCAGCCAGATGGAAACATCTGGAGGCAGAAATAAAAACTTGGCCTCTGTGATAAACAAAGTCCTTCCATCTCGCAGTGCGCAGTTTGTGTTATGTACTGAAGTTCTCACCCTGGGCCAGCAGGGGGATACTGTAGATAGTTTTCACTCAGGTCCACATATGCAAATAAGGGATTGAAAGTGATGTTCAGTGATTGGATAGTTACAGAAAGTGGTTACCGTTGCATTGTAGTGGAGCTCTATATAAGCAGGCTGGCTGAACCCTTCAGCTCAGTTCTGTTCTGGCCTGTGAATAAACAAGAGCTGTTTGACGAATTACTGTGTCGTCTGATGTGTTCACCCACAACTTAACAGACCCATGGAACTCCCTCCCACAGGAGGAAGAGATGGCTTGAGAAGAGGATGAGGCCCATTCAGGGAGGAGCAGAGGGCTAGCGATGGCTCCAGGCCCCCCAGTTGGAGGCAGCCATGCTTCTGAAGGGGGAGAGAGTTGCCCTCAGAACAAAGACAGAAGTCTGCCTTAAGAATATGGGAATATAGTGCTTGAACTCCGAGTCTGGGCTGTGATTCAGACTCATCCATGCTGGCCCAGGTGAAATATACTCAGAGTCACAAAGTGATTTCATGCTCTTTATTCAGCTCATAGTGGTGAGGAGGAATGAATGAATGTCCCCTCAAAGTATCTGCTTTATATATATTATTTACACAATGGGCTGCACATGATTGGCTAATTCCAGAATTCTACTGTAAGCCAATCAGGTTGTGCATTCACTTCTATCTGGAGCATGATTGGGTAGTTCCTGCCAACCAATCATACTGCTGCATTGTTCTAGGACCAATCAGACTGCTGCATTCTGAATCCTATTGTTCTAGGACCAATCAGACTGCTGCCTTTTGGATCCTATTCCCCAGGCAAGCCCCTGGGGAAACCATAACTGAGTTTGTGACCTCTCTCCGCCAAGCCGCCCGGTTCTGCAACTTCTCAGAGCTGGAGAACATGCTTCGGGACCGCCTCGTCGGTGGCCTGAAGGATGAGAAGCTGCAACGACGCCTCTACGCTAAGAAGAACCTAACGTTCCAGGTCGCTCTGGAGGAGGCCCTGGCAACGGAAGCTGCCGAGAGGTCAACCAAGAGGCACGGCCGAGCCAGCCGTCCCAACTGAGGGTCCACCACGAAGACCTCACCAACGACTCAGGATCCAACAGGGAGGAGGTGCACTGAGTACAGCAGCGCACTCAAGCAGCCCACATACCACAGCTGCCTCGGCGAGAAGCAGGGAACTGCGCAAGCTGTGGAGAAAGTCACGAGAGGAGGACCTGCCGTTTCCACAACGCAGAGTGCAGGCAGTGCAGAAAATCGGGACACATCGCCCGGGTGTGTCGGGCTCAGCCCACCGGACGCCAGGCATCAGATGACCAATCCAAGAGCCCCAGGTTCCGGGGCCCAACGCACCAAGGCAACTCGACGGAGCTCACGGACTTCCAGGTATACCAGTTGCCCCACCCCAACGTAGAGAAAATTTATGTAGAGGTACAGATAGAGGGGGCCCCATGCCGCATGGAGCTTGACACGGGTTCAACTCTATCCATAATCTCGGCAAGGACCTTAAGGAAACTGTGTCCTACTGGGGGTCCCAAACTCAGGCCGGCTCCATTCACCCTCCGGGACTTCCAGAAACGTAAGGTCCCCACAATGGGTATGGGGACCTTCAGGGTGCAATACCGAGGGCGGACGCGGCAACTGGACTTGCTTGTGGTCAAGGGCCCCTACATTAGTTTACTGGGATTGCCATGGTTTGGACCACTGGGGCTAGCCGTCACCGGGGTGAACCACACTAACTTACAAGTGGACGTGGATGCCATATGCAAGGAATTTCCGGGGGTTTTCGATGGGAAATTGGGACAGTATACGGGCCCCCCCATTGCTCTACAGCTTGACCTCGCAGTACGACCGGTCAGGCTGTAGGCCCGCCGGGTCCCGTTCGCCCTGAAACCACGTATAGACGAGGAATTGGACCGGCTCGTGGAGCAAGGAGTGCTGGAACCGGTGCCTAATGCCCCCTGGGAAACCCCAATCGTCACACCCATCAAGCCTAATGGTTCGGTCCGCATCTGCGCAGACTACAAATGTACCATAAACAAGGCCCTCACGGCCCATGCATACCCAGTGCCAGTGGTCAGCCATGTCCTTGCCAACCTGGCTGGGTCGAAAATTTGTGGCAAGCTGGACTTGGCCCAAGCATATCAACAGCTGCCAGCAGATGAGGCCACAGCAGAGGCACAGACGATTGTGACGCACAGAGGAGCATTCAGGGTAAAGCGGCTGCAATTCGGTGTCAGCGTGGCACCAGGCATATTCCAGAATCTAATGGACTCTCTACTTAAAGGGATTCCTGGCGTCACCCCCTTCTTCGATGATGTGTTGATTGCCGGGCCCACACCAGAGGAGTTTGAGGACCGCCTCCGCACCGTTCTGCACCGTTTCCAGACGGCGGGTCTCAAGGTGAAGCGGGAAAAATGTCTACTAGGAGTGCCTCAGGTGGACTTTCTGGGATTTATGGTGGACGCAGAACGGGTCCACCCGACTGGGGACAAGGTACGGGCCATTTGTGATGCCCCAGCGCCCAAGAACAAGACTGAACTTCAGGCCTTCTTGGGACTATTGAACTTTTACCATTCCTTCCTTCCCCACAAGGCGGCGGTAGCGGAGCCCCTACACAGACTCCTGGACAAGTGGGCCCCTTGGGTGTGGGGCCAGCGCCAGGAGGCCGCATTCCAGGCAGTCAAGGACTTGCTTGTCTCAAACTCGGTCTTGGCACACTTCGACGAGAGGCTGCCGGTGGTGCTAGCATGCGATGCCTCGCCCTATGGAATTGGCGCTGTCCTGGGACACCAACTCCCGGATGGAAGAGAGGTACCGGTAGCATACTTTTCCCAGACACTCAACGCAACCAAGCGGAACTACTCGCAAATCGACAAGGAGGGTCTGGCAATCGTGGAGTAAAAAAATTCCATGATTTCTTGTACGGGCGGCCCTTCACCGTGGTGACTGACCACAAGCCGTTGCTTGGCTTGTTTGCCCCCGAAAAGCAGACCCCCCAAGTGCTGTCTCCTCGCGTCCTCAGGTGGTCAATTTTCCTTGCCAGCTACCAGTATGCACTGATTCACCGCCCTGGGAAGGCGATGGGCCATGCGGACGCCCTCAGCAGACTACCACTACCAGAAACAGGCCCCGACCCAGCACCTGCACAAGAGGTTATGAGCCTGGAGCTGTGTCCCAACCGCCCCATTCACAAGAAGTTGCACACCATTTGAAGAAAGATAGGGTCATCTCCCGGGTCCTGGACTGGGTGTGGAGGGGATGGCCCAGCAGCAGCCCCGGGCCAGAATTCGCCGGCTACACAACCCGCAAACATGAACTGTCGGCCCACAAGGGGTGCCTGTTATGGGGAAGCAGGGTCGTTGTTCCCCAGCCCCTCCGCAAAAGGGTCCTCACAGCCCTACACGAGACACACCCAGGGGTAGTAAGAATGAAGGCCCTTGCCAGGAGTTATGTGTGGTGGCCTGGCCGGGGATCGACGGAGAGATAGAGGCCTGGGTCAAACACTGCCAGACCTGCCAAGAATCCTGCCCAGATCCCCCAAGGGCCCCAGTCCAGTCCTGGGAGTCCGCCCGAGTACCATGGTCACGCCTGCATGTGGACTTCGCTGGCCCCTTTCAGGGGAAAACATTCTTCATAGTGGTGGACTCCTACACCAAATGGCTGGAAGTCGCACTGGTACCGTCCACTTCTACGTCCGCAGCCATCCGGGTACTACGCAGGCTGTTTGCAACCCATGGGCTCCCTGACACTCTCGTCTCAGACAATGGGACTGCATTCACGTCAGGAGAATTCCAAACCTTCACAGCGCAGAACGCCATCCGCCACATCCGTTCGGCGCCATTCCACCCTGCCACCAATGGCCAAGCAGAACGCATGGTGCGGACCACCAAGGACACCCTTCGCCGCATGACGCAAGGGGATTGGGAGTACCGCCTTGCCACATTCCTTCTAGCACAGCACAGCACCCCCAGCTCAACGACTGGCCGGAGCCCCGCTGAACTACTAATGGGTCGGCGCCTTGCAATCAGATTGGACCGCATTCACCCCGATAGAGCTCAGGATGAGGTAGTGGTGGGGGAAGGCAGGAACCCCCGGACCTTCGAGGCCCAGGACCCAGTGTACACAAAGAATTTTGGGGCAGGCCCTGCATGGGTACGCGCCACAGTCACCAGGGTCACTGGCCCTGTGTCGTACGAGGTGCTAACAGATGGGGGGCAATGCTGGCGCCGCCACTGCGACCAGATACGGCGACGATTCCCTGGAAAAAACCAGGAGGAGGAGGACAGATCAGAGGAGTCCCAAGGGAACAGTGGGGCAGTGAGGCCCATAGAGCAGCAGGGGCCAGCAGGAGAGGCAGAATCAGTAAATACAGAGAGGACCCGTGAAGCCGAAAGGACACCGGAACCAGAACCACGACTGAGTGAGCCGGTTGCGCCAGACCAAACAGCCCCATCACAGCCAGCATCCTTGGAACACGAGCCAGAACCTGAACCCCGGACCAGGGAACACCCCAGGCCGCAACGCACACGTAGGCCGCCGGCGTACCTTGAGGACTATGAATGCGACCTCCCGGGCAGGACTGGAACTTAGAGGGGAGGGGTGTTATGTACTGAGTTGAATAGGCTCCAAACTGCAGCAGTCTGATTGGTCCTAGAACAATAGGATTCAGAATGCAGCAGTCTGATTGGTCCTAGAACAATGCAGCAGTATGATTGGTTGGCAGGAACCACCCAATCATGCTCCAGATAGAAGTGAATCCACAACCTGATTGGCTTACAGTAGAATTCTGGAATTAGCCAATCATGTGCAGCCCATTGTGTAAATAATGTATATAAAGCAGATACTTTGAGGGGACTTTCATTCATTCCTCCTCACCACTATGAGCTGAATAAAGAGCATGAAATCACTTTGCGACTCTGAGTATATTTCCGACAGCCAATCAACTGACAGCATTCTGACCCTGCACTTGCATAGAAAGAATTGCAGGCTGATTGCATCAGCCAGTTGCATCAGCTAGCAGACTCAAGCCTGCAGACTTACTATCTCACACAGCATTCTGGGATCCCAACACTCCCCACCCGGCAACAACAGCACAGAGGGACAGAAGAAGGCATCCTTCCATGTGGCAAACGGGAATGTTTGTGCACAGGATTAGAAGAATGATTTGAAGAACAGCAGTTTCTTAATGCCCCTCATTAAAATACACAACGAACAATTCCATTAACACATCAAAATATGCATCCATAAAATGTGCAGGAAAAAAATCCAGTGAATACAGAACATCAATTAAGAGGCAGAAAACAACAAAGTGTAACAGTTCACCTTTTTCTTTTAGGGTCCAGTGTGCTTTGAAGATGTAGCTGTCCATTTCACAGACGTGGAATGGGCATTGCTGGATCCTGACCAGAGAGCCCTCCATAAGGAAGTCATGGAGGAGAATTGGGGGATCTCGGACGCTCTCAGTAAGGCTTAATATTATGCCTACCCCCCTCCAAGATGGCCCCCTTTTGCTCTTGAAGGGCTGGTCTGTCTGCAGCCCCCACCGCCTCCCATCAGGGCCCCTTCATGGGGGCAGAAGCAGAGGAAAGGCCTCAGGAAAGCAGCCATGGCTCTGGCCAGATGCACAGGAGGAGGAGGGGCGCTGACCGCTCTCCTTCCCCCTCAGACTCCATCCATCAGCAGCCCTCATCCCCTAATAGGGGCAGGGCCACCAGAGGTGCAAGGTGCTGAGCAGGGGGGAAGATCCTCCAGGGCAGATAAGACCCCCCCCCCAATATTTATTTCAGGCTCCTCTAAACTGCCCAGGCCTTCTTAAATGTATCTTCAAAGTGATTCAGGAAGTTGAAGTGGCTTCTGTCATCATCAGGGGAGAAACCCTATCAGTGCTTGAAATGTGGAAAGAGGTTCATTGAGAAGGCCAAACCCACAATCAATGAAAGAGTTCCCAGTGGGGGGCAATGATTTCAGTGCCAAGAGTGTGGAAAGAGCTTCAGTCACAGGGCCTGTCTTGCTTCCCATAAACAAGCAGGACACACACGCCTGTTTGTTGGCATCAGGCTGCAAGAAGCTCAGGGCGGCACCCGGACAACGTCCTTGCCGTGCGTCTTGATCTATCAGAAAAGAACATGGAGAAGTGGCAGGTTTGGGCAGCTAGGAGAATATCCTACACCCAAAGACACCCCATGTGGTTTAGCGGACGGACTAAGAGCCCTGGAGTGGGGAGACCTGGGCCCATTTGACCCCATGGCTAGGAGCTTTGGAGGGAGGTGGGGAAGATGGGGAGTGAGAGGAGCTGGTTCTGGGTGGAAAGATCCACTCTGAGGAAAAGATCACCAGCTAGAGAAAGGAGTCTCTGAGCCTAGTGGGAAGGACAGTGTGTGGAGTCCTGGGAGAGTAAATCAGGCCAGGAATGAACTGGGAGGCTGAGCCAGGAGAAGGAGGAGCTGGAAAGAGACCGGCTGCTGAGCTCTCATCCCAGTCAGGAGGGGAGAGATCCTTCTAGAAAGAGAAGACTCCCAAACCAGAGATCCCTTGGGTCTTTGGCTTGGAGTACCTCGGGAGTAGGGTAACTGGCAGAAAGTGCCACCTTGTTAAGAGCCAAAGTCTTAAGTGTGAAACAACTGAGAAAACCTTGAAGGGAAATAACATTGTAAACTGAGGTATCCTAAGTTTTATCCACTTGTGTCATAAACTTCCTTGTTAAATAAAATCGTTAATGTTTATTTGAAGAAATCCTGCCTGACACTCCCAATTAGTAAATTTTACCTCACGCAAATCCCCCACAAGATAATCTGAGGTAATTGGAGGGAATTTGTGGAAATTGTGTTTTGTGAGGTGGGTGCACTATATTTAAGAGAGAGAACGGGCCCAAGGCTGCCGGGGGGGGGGGGGAAGAGCCCTTGCGTCATCGCATATTAATTGGGGGCAGAGGTGGGATAGGAAGTTAAAACCCACACAGAAACGTACCCAGAGACACAGAACAACCAGTTTAATAAAGGAGTGAAGTTATTTGATTAAGAAGAGAAAAAAATCCTGTCAGAAAATGACCAGCAAGCGCCAAGCCAAGGAGACTCAGGATGACCCAGCTGCTGCGCCTGAGGAGAATCCTAATATATTGCGTTAGAGATGATGAGGCTAAGATTGGAATTGTCTAAGGTGGAAGCAGAGAAAGAAAGAGAAGAGGCCAGAATGGCAGCTGCCCTTCATCTAGCAGAGAGAGAGAGAGAGAGAGAGAGAGAGAGAGAGGGAGGGAGAGAGAGATGAGCCCAAGAAGAAAGAGACAGGCAGGCCAAGATGGCCCATGAGAAAGAGATGTTTCCTTTAAAAATGGAGGAGATTAAGGCGAGGGCAGAACTGCCGCAAGCAATGTTGGGGGTGGAGATTTTACCTCAGCAAATGTAAAGTATGTTGTAAGGGACTCAGGAGCAGAAGCACAGGGGAGAGAGGAAATGGAGAGCGAAGGGGAAGAATCTGAGGGGAGCGTAGGGGAGTATGACAGTGACCCGAGAGATTCCATGAGCTTCTCCAGCGAATCAGAAGATTCCCAGAAGGGGGCGCCGATGGTCAGGGCAAGGGGGGTCCCAGGGGGGACGCACCAGAAGCAGGGGGCCAGCGGGGACTCCCAAGGGAGCAGCGGAGGATCAGGACCAGCTCCCCCACCAGAGCGCAGTGGGGGGGAAGAGTCACATGAGTCAGGACCAGCCTTTCCTCCAGCGGGGAGAGAAGATGAGTCAGGGCTGACCACGCCCCCATCGGAAAGTGGGGAAACGGAGGGGAGGTCAGTTCCAGCTAGCCTCCCCGAAGGGGGGAGCAGTGACAGCAGCAGTGCAAAGGTCAGGAGGAAGGTTGCAGGCTGGGCGCGCACGCCAAGTTCAAATGTACAGGCACGCAGGACAACAGGAAACCCGGATTGGGAACCAGGTCCTAAAGCCCGCCGGAGGGAGGGGGAAGATTCAGGGGACTCAGCGTCAGAAGAGTCTAGGAAGGGCGAGACCCCGACGGACAGGCGGAACCAGAGGAGGAAAGAGCAGAGGAAGAGGTGGAGCAAGGCTAGAGTCTTAAACTGGTGTCTGGGGGGAGGAGATTCAGACGGAGCTTCAGCAGTCTAGAGTTTGAGACGTAGGGCTGCACGCTGCGGCTGTGGAAGTGAAACTGAACTTCAATAAAGACTTTTATACTTAACAACGAAGCGGCGTTGGTCCTTTGTGAGCTGGGACCTCGGGCAGCTCTGACATATGTACAGTGGTACCTCGGGTAACAGACGCTTCAGGTTACAGACTCCGCTAACCCAGAAATAGTACCTCGGGTTAAGAACTTTGCTTCAGGATGAGAACAGAAATCATGTTCCGGCGGCACATGAACAGTTTCAGGAGGCCCCAGAACAGTTTCAGGTTATAAATGGACCTCCAGAGCGAATTAAGTACTTAACCCGAGGTACCACTGTAAAAGGTGATGGTGTGCAGGCCTAATGGTCAAAGCTTCAAAATGCCAGTTTTCAAAATGAGGCAAGTCAAATATTTCGGTCCCGTCCCAAGGGGTGGAAATCTACAACCTGATTGGAGCAAGGCAAAGGTCCTTCAAGAGGGGCCTGGACCCTCCACAGAAAGAGAAAGAAGAGCTTTTCTGGGGGGACAGGGATATTGTCCTCCATTTATTCCTCCTTTTAGCCCCCATGCTGCTCCTTGACATGACTGGGAGAAGAAAGACCAGCCAGACAAGAGCATTTGGAGGGACCAGTGCCAGGCAGCGTTGGGACATTTAAAAACAGCCCTAGATCCGGGGTCAGCAAGCTTTTCCAGCCGGGGGCCAGGTCACCGTCCCTCAGACCTTGTGGGGGCCGGACTATATTTTTTTGGGGAAATGAATGAATTCCTATGCCCCACAAATAACCCAGAGATGCATTTTAAGTAAAAGGACACATTCTACTCATGTAAAAACACGCTGATCCCATTTATGAAATTGAGGTTTTGCTGAAATATAGACACAAAACAACATATGCTAAAACATAAGAAGTGTTGTGGTCAGATCACTTCCTGGTGCAACTAGACTAGAGGGCATTGCGTAGAAGCCCCCAAAGATGCGCCTGAATTTTGGGGTGTTTGGCACCTGCAAACCTATAACAATGTCACCAGAGGGGGAATAAAAGGCTTCCTAGGAAAACCCCCTTGGCTGCTCCTGTGTTGCTTCCAAGGCGACTTCGCTAACAGAGAAGAACATAGGATCTTGATGGCTGAAATACAGACACAAAGCAGCAGATGGGACAACACAGAATGGCCCCCCCAGCCATGTCTGGCAATGTCTCCCCCCTCCAGCCCCCCCGGGACCCCCTCTTGCTGGGACAGGGCTCTCTGCCCCGCAGGCCCCCCAGAGGCCCCCAAGAGAGACTCGCCCCCCCCCCGGAGAAGAGACACCCCGGGTCCCCCATCTGGCCCCCCCAAAGACCCCCCTCTCCCCCGCCCAGACGCCCCTTCGCAGCCCCAGGCAGAGAGACGGGCTCCTCCTCCCGGACACGGGTTCCCCCTTCACACGCACACGCGCCCAGTCCCGGGTTCTGGGTCCGGCTTCCTCCCTGCCCCCCCCCGAAGGGGAAGCTCTGCGCCTGCGCGACGCCCCGGGCTCCTCCGCAGGGAGAGAGAAGGGTTAAGGGGAGCCGAGCTGGCTTCCTAGAGAGGACAGGAAAGGAAGGCGGGCCGCTCCTCCTCCTCCTCCTCCCCTCTGACGTCCCTTCCGGGCAGAGCGGCCTCGCCTTCGCCTGCCGGGCTCTGGTGGGTCTCCTCTCGGGGGAAGCCTGGGGAACTCCCTGCCCCGGGAGGCGGGAAGGGGAGGGAAGAGAGGCTGGGGGTCCGGGAGGGAGCAGAGGGACCTCAGGCCCTGGCCAGGGAGGTGGGACTGGAAGACAGTGAGGAGGGAGAAGGACATTAGGAGGGACATAATTATGAGGGAGAAGGATATTAAGAGGGACATAATTATGAGGGAGAAGGACATTAAGAGGGACATAATTATGAGGGAGAAGGACATTAGGGGGGACATTATTATGAGGGAGAAGTGTATTAAGAGGGACATTATTATGAGGGAGAAGTGTATTAAGAGGGACATAATTATGAGGGAGAAGTATATTAAGAGGGACATTATTATGAGGGAGAAGTATATTAAGAGGGACATTATTATGAGGGAGAAGTATATTAAGAGGGACATTATTATGAGGGAGAAGTATATTAGGAGGGAAAGACCATGAAGGAGAAGTACAGTAATAACCCGGGAGGCGGGAAGAGAGGCTGGGGGTCCGGGAGGGAGCCAGAGGGACCTCAGGCCTTGGCCAGGGAGGTGGGCTGGAAGACAGTTAGGAGGGAGAAGGACATTAGGAGGGACATAATTGTGAGGGAGAAGGATATTAAGAGGGACATTATTATGAGGGAGAAGTATATTAAAAGGGACATGAGGGAGAAGTATATGAAGAGGGACATAATTATGAGGGAGAAGTATATTAAGAGGGACATAATTGTGAGGGAGAAGGATATTAAGAGGGACATGAGGGAGAAGTATATTAAGAGGGACATTATTATGAGGGAGAAGTATATTAAGAGGGACATAATTGTGAGGGAGACGTATATTAGGAGGGACATGAGGGAGAAGGACATTAGGAGGGACATGAGAGAGAATTATATTAAGAGGGACATAATTGTGAGGGAGAAGTATATTAAGAGGGACATGAGGGAGAAGTATATTAAGAGGGACATAATTATGAGGGAGAAGTGTATTAAGAGGGACATTATTATGAGGGAGAAGTATATTAAGAGGGACATAATTGTGAGGGAGAAGTATATTAAGAGGGACATAATTATGAGGGAGAAGTATATTAGGAGGGACATTATTATGAGGGAGAAGTACATTAGGAGGGACATAATTATGAAGGAAAAGTATATTAAGAGGGACATTATTATGAGGGAGAAGTATATTAAGAGGGAAATACCATGTAGCTTCCCTTCTCTCTCTATTACTAAATCTCCTTATGTCGGCCATTTTCCCTCCCTAATTCTTTATTTGATGGAAAGTCCAGTTTCTGAGGCGTCTTCCAGGGCAGTTCCACCCAGAGGGCCTTGCCACCGTCCCCTCGGATCCAGAGCAGGAAGTCCCCAAGGGATGGTGGCTGGAGCTAGACATGAGCCCTGCTGCTCCCCAAGCAGATATGGCTGGCTTGGGGCGAAGCTCTGGACTATGAAGTGGGGTTGGGAGGGACCCCCACTATTGCCCTGGCTCCAAATTACACTTCATACAAATGACTCACTTGTCATTCACAGTTATGACTTCTCCCTCCCCCTTTTCCCCCCATACAGCTTGGAGTCTGAGCTGTGGTGCAATCCAGCCCTGGTTCCTAGCAAGACTCAGCCACGCTTCCTCAGGAAACATTCTTCTCCTCTTCATCTTACAATAGAATAGTGTGTTTGATTCAGACGATTTTCTGCACCTCGCATTAGTACCCACAGAACTTGGCAGAGGACCAAGCGGCTCCTTCCAATCTCTTGGAGACTTCCGAAGAGCCCAGATGGAGGAGCAAGACTCAGCTGGCCCTGAAGCAGGAAGAGGTCATGCCAAGGAAACGGGGAGCAGTGGGGGATTCTGGGAAAACTCTGTGAAGAAGGAACTGGGTGAGGAGGACACCCTCTGCTCAGAGGTGCAGAGCCAGCAGTTGAGGCAGTTCTGCTGCCAGGAGGCCAAAGGACCCCGAGAGGTTTGCAGCCAACTCTACCACCTTGACCATCAGTGGCTGAAGCCAGAAAGGCACACGAAAGCTGAGATGTTGGACCTGGTGATCTTGGAGCAGTTCCTGGCTGTCCTTCCTCTGGAGATGGAGAACTGGGTGAGGGAATGCGGAGCGGAGACCACTTCCCAGGCGGTGGCCCTGGCCGAAGGTTTCCTCCTGAGTCAGGCAGAGGAGAGGAAGCAGGCAGAGCAGCAGGTGAGAGAGACTTTCCTCTGGATACTCCCAAGGGGCTCCAAAGAGGAAGGAGAGTATTCCCAAATCATTTCCTAATGGCCCATCCTTTTTTGGAAAGCATCTAGGAACAGATATTATTATTATTTATGACACCCATGTGGCTGGGTGCCTTCAAGCACATATAAAAGCATAAGAAGGCATCAGATGTCTTCTAAAAGTTATGCAGTTTTTTATCTCCTTCTCACCTGATGGGAGGGCATTCCCCAGGGTGGGTGCCACTGTGGAGAAGGTCTTCTGCCTGGTTCCCTGTAACTTCACTTACCACAGTGAGGGAATCAGCAGAAGACCCTCGGAACTGGACCTCAGTTCATGGGTATAGTGGACCTTTGAGGCCAACACTTTGAATTGTGCTGGGAAACGTTCTGGGAGCCAGTGAAGATCCTTGAGGACCAATGTTTCATGGTCCTGGCAGCCAACCCCAGACACCAGTCTAGCAGAAGCAGGAAGCAGCTTTCACCTCTGTCCCCCGAAAGCGCTTGCCTCTGCCATTCCTTCTCTAACCCTTCTCTCCATTCTCTGTTTTGAATCCTTGTTGCTCTTTCAGAGGAAGGATCTTTTGGCAGAAATGGGTCTTGATTCTTCTGAGGCAGAGAAGACTCCGCTGGACGCCAGAGTGAGGCCTCTGGGTAAGGAGGAAGGAGTGTTTTCTCCCCCGTTTTGTCACATTCTCTTGGTTTTGAAACTAATCTCTGAGTTCTTTGCATCTTTTGGGGGAAGACACCTGGAGCCCAGAGCTCGGGGTGGGGGGAGATGTATTTTTGCACAACTATTATATGAAATGGGTACAAATGTCCACATGTACTCAGCAGGGGAGACATTTACGATACTAATTTGATTAGTTTACAATCACAGTCCAATAATAGCCTACTTATAACAATGTGAAATTACAATACAATTACTAATACCAATCTTATACAAAATTATATAATATAGGCGGCCCCCTCATGCTAAAACCGATGGTTTGATGATTTTCTTGATTTCTCCATTCCAAAATCTTATTAATTTCAATTACACTCCTGTCAAGATAACAATCCTTTATACAACAACTGCAGTATTAATGACTTCCATTCGTATGGAAACATCAAATAATATATAAAACTACAAGTGAGGCACTCCAGTGATATCCTTACTCTTCCTGTGTGTGGCAATCTTTCTGTTCGTGATATTTCTTCCTGTCCTTGTAAAATGTTCTGTCTATCTTTTCCTGGTTGTTGCTGTTCTCCACCATTCCTTGGGCGGAGCAAATATCCCCTTGTGGTTTCAGAAATTCTCCATCACTCTGTCCTGTCCTTCGTTGTTTGGCAACTTTAACAGCAGCTGCAAAAATCACAGTCCAAATAAATAACCTCTTTTTGCCATTTTTCTTCTCCGCCTGGGAAAGAGAGGGATCTGTCAGAACTGCAAATGACTCAGTAATGAACCTTATCAGCTCCCTCACAACTTTCAGATTCCTTACATCCCTCTGTCTGGCCTAAGATAAATGCGCATTTATCCAATTAGATTAAATTCCAAGTCCCTTTAGCATTATTCAGTTCAGTCTGTATATAATAAAGGATGGGGAAGAGTCAGCTCTAATTTTCCATCATAAACATTTTGCAAAATAGAGCTTCCCTCCCTTTTTCCTTTTTGTTTTTACACACACAGTTCCATTTGATGTTATATTCCATATAGGCAATCCAGTTTCATCCCTGCTCACCTGTACATATATATTTTGAACTATTATTCAGTGGCGGACTGCCAATTCATTAGTGTAGAGAAGAAAACTTGATATAAAGAAGCCATAGGCTCCCCTCCCCCCACTCACTGTCTTTGGCAGCAAATGAAGTTTATTCTCAAATTCAAACCTTAAAGATCTTGCAGCTGGTTCAGTTCCGCAGTTTATGAGCTCATCTCTTCCAGCAACGCCTGTACATTAGTCCAAATTGAGCTCTGATTGACAGGAGAACCTCTGCTTCTTAATGGCAGCGAAGGAGGGTTTTCTCTTGTTGCCTCCATTAAGGCAGAGCGGAACCGGAAGCTAGCAGGGGAGACTTGGACAAGCCCCATCTGTACTGAGAGATGCACTGTTTCACCTCTGAGAGAAGCAGGCGCTCACGGTTTCCACTTACCTTTGTCTCTCCCAGGTGACGGAATGATGCCACCAAGACCTGCTCCTTCATCTTTTCATGGTGGTGGAGGGGAGGCAGCAGCTGTGGACCCAGATCAGGTAGGGGGAAGGAGCCTTGTGGGGAAGGAGCGCTGGGATGCAGACTGGCTGGACACAGTTGGATGCAGAGGAATGGTGGGAGGAGCCAGAGAAGAGGGAGCTGACTGGGAGGAGGAGGAGGAGGAGGAGGAGGTGTCTGAAGCTGGAGAGGGAAGAGGGCTGAGGGAGCAGAGGGAGTCTGTGGCAGAGAGCAGCCCAGACTCCGAGGCAGAAGCTGCAGCAGGAGAGAGGGATGAGGAAGGCAGAGAGGGGTCCGGCCGCTGTAGAAAACAACAGAGCCAAGTGAATGTTCTCTAAGAGGACAGCCTTTTCCCTGTTCTGTTAGGGTCCAGTGTGCTTTGAAGATGTGGCTGTCCATTTCACAGACGAGGAGTGGGCGTTGCTGGATCCTGACCAGAGAGCTCTCCATAAGGAAGTCATGGAGGAGAATCGTGGGATCTTGGACTCTCTCGGTAAGGCTCCCTATTGGATCATCCTATCTGTTTTGTAATTCAAGACATCTCTCTAGATGATGAACCTCTGATATTTCGATGGGGCTCAACAGCGCCACCCACAGCACCTGGGATGTTAACACTCCCACAGCAAACCTTGGATGGATGGCTATTGATTGTTTTCCCTGTGAAAACAATCTTCCTCCAGTTCTGTCGTTTAAAACCATGATCAGGCTGTCTGAACTGCCCATGCCTTCTTAAATGTAGGCTTCAGAGTGATTTGGGATGTTGAAGTAGCTTCAGTCAAGTTTCCTGCTTTTGTTCTTGCTTCTGTCTCTCTCTGGTTGACCAAAGAGTTGCTTGACAGATTCCACGACTGAACCGAACAAACTCCATCCCAGAAAAGAGTCAGGCCTTTTGAATCTCAGGCAGTGAACCCTGTAGTAACAATAATGATAATTTTATTATTTTTACCCAACATCAAACATTAAAAACTTCCCAATACAGAGGTTCCTTCAGAAGTCCTCTAAAAGTTGCATGGTTATTTCCTTGACATCTGATGGGAGGGCGTTCCACAGGGTGGCTTCCCCTACCGAGAAGGCCCCCCGCCTCGTCCCCTGTAACTTCTCACAAAAATGTAACATTTAAGTACAGTGGTACTTCGGGTTAAGAACTTAATTCGTTCCGGAGGTCTGTTCTTAACCTGAAACTGTTCTTCACCTGAAGCACCACTTTAGCTAATGGGGCCTACTGCTGCCGCTGCGCTGCCAGAGCACGATTTCTGTTCTCATCCTGAAGCAAAGTTCTTAATCTGAGGTACTATTTCTAGGTTAGCGGAGTCTGTAACCTGACGCGTATGTAACCTGCGGTACAACTGTAAGGAAACTTGAATAATAATAATAATACCGATATGACAAGTTTCTGCTGCATTCTGTGATGTTGAGAATTTAAGAAAACATCCAAATTGGTTTAAGGTGATGCACATCATAATTAAATGTTTAGCCACTAAAGAAATTTTAATTTGACAGCTGCTACACACATTTGTTCAATATATGAAAAGTGTTTTTCAGCACATAGAAGTGACGCGCAGCGTAAATTAATAATGCAGAGTTTTAAAGAATAAGAGCTTTACTGAGTTAAAATAAACTTCTTGATAAACAACATGGTTCCAAACAGGTTGACTGAGATTCCATACTGACTCTGCTCACAACTGAGGCAGACTGACTCTGACTGAAATCTTTCAGAGAACACACAGAGAAAATGGCTGCTAAGTCACATGTCAGAGTGACACAACAGTTAGCAGTTAGGCCTGAATAACTTTAGTAGGCCCAAATGATTGTGCAGTCCCAGCACTTCCCAGCCTGCTTTGCTGCTTCTGCTCTCATGTGTCTTTGTCACATGACAAGAAGTTCACGTTTGCCATTTTATTCCCCTACTCTTACATCGCCCACCACAAGGCAGCTGACTATGACCAAGTCAGTCCAGAGTCAATGTTCCCAAATATTTCTCCAGCTCTTAAAATTTGTTTAGATTTTTTACTGCATACTGAACAACTTAGCATATTGAATATATCTTAATTTTATTTTTTTATTTATTAAATATTTATTGGGATTTTCAAAAAACACAGAACAAACAAGAACAAAAAATAGACAAAACAAAAAAAAACACAAAAATACATAATATTCAAAACTAAACAACAATAAAAAATAGAAAAAACACATAAAGTTTCTGATACTTATTATTCTTAACCTTATTTCTCAGACCTCCTCACACCTCCCCTTCTTGTATTCCAATTTAAATTGTCAGTTCAGCAAGTCCTTAACTTATTTCTTTACCTTAACTTATACATTTGTTCTAACATACTATTGTTTTACTTTCCTTCTTTTTTCCCTTTCCTCAATTTATTTTTAACAATCTTATTTTCAATTAATTTAAAAAGAAAAAGCCAATTTTACCTTATTAAAAACACACATCAATACTTATACCCCATTAATTATTCTTAAACCTTTTTCCTAAAGTCAACCGACATTTCCCTTCCACGATTTACCCAATTTCCTTACCATTAACTAAATATAAAAAGCAAATTATCCTTATGTACCCTTTGGATTCCCAACCTCCACCCACCCTTTTCCCGGTTCCAGTCCCCAACCAATATCCATCAGTCTTTATGTTATTTATTTAGCCTGGAGATCTCACGTCTGAGGCCCTTATATCTCTCTCAGTTCCTTTCTGCCGGTCTCTTTGATGGTCCTTGATGTTAAGCCCCAAGTCTCGGAGGGGCTCCGGCCCAACAGAATCCATGTTGCTTCCAGCCAGTCCTCCATACTTAAAAGCAAAGCCTATGGGGTGCTCCAACTCTTGTTTCAAATTTCTTACAGATCCAAATGTCCCCAAAGCTCCAGCTTTCACCTTCAACCAATTTGTAATCCTCAGGTCTTCAGATCTCCTCCAGAGGAGATCTCTCCATTTTCCAGACTCCCATTCAGACCAGGCTTTCCACATCCAATTTTTATTGTCCTTTTTTATCATCATGTCAGGCCTCATGTTGTAACTCTCCTTTAACTCCTGCAAATCTCCTGCTCCTCCTTCATTTTCTTCAAAGACAACACATTGCTCCATCGTTTCTACACTTTCAGTTTCATTTATTTGTTCAGTTGAATAGGCTTCCTGTTTCAAGTCCTTATCAGGCTCAAAACTGTTGTTTACTGTCCAGTGTAGTAGTGATACCTTTGTAGACAAAGCATTGTATTCATCTTTCAAGTTTCCCAAGAGAACGAGTGCTCTGTCCAATTCTGCTTGGAATTTACATACTCCAGTCATTTTTGTAATGTAGTGTCCCTATTACCCCTCTAGGGGGATTTTAGTTCCTTAATGTTCCTTACAGCTCAAAACCAAAAGTCCAGTTATTTTGTATCAGCCCTCCTTGTTTTCAACAAAGTTGTATCAAATAAACCAGCAGAAACAGCAGAAACAATGTTCTCTTTTTCCAGCTGACAACTAGCTGACTAACAGCTCACTTGACAGCTGTCAAAATCTTCCATACAACAGGCTTTCTCATAGGACGTTCCCGGGTCTCGGGGGGGGGTGAAATTTCAGTCCCCAAAATTCTTTTTATCCTCCAGTAAATCTTCTTATAGTGTCAAAACCGTGAAGTCAAAATCTTTTCATTAAAAAACAAGAAGCAGATTCTTTCGACCTTAGCTGCCCGGTCCTTTGCTTTAAATTGTTTACAAAGAGGGGGGGGTGACTTCCTTTTTAGCCCCTTCCCGCTCGTTCCAAATCCAGAATTAAATTTTTTTAAAGTCCCAATCTCCGTATTACTCACAGGTTTATGTTTTGGAGTCCAATCGGTCTTGGAAGAAGTTGGCGCTCTCTGTTAATGGCTTGCGGCTTCACTCCGTAGGCGAGGGAGTACTCTCAGCACCACGCCTCACCCTGCCTCCGTTCCGAAGCTTTTAAAAGAGCTCCGTCGCGGATTGGGGGGGCGCAAATGGTGCCCGCCGAGTCTCTGTGTTCACAGGCATCCGCGCCTGTGATTTTAAGGGTCTCCGCTTCGCCACAGCGGGCAGACCCAGACGCTACGGAGCCGATTCCCTCCGGAGCTCGGAGGGAATCCGCCATTAAACAATGGCGCCAACCCGGAAGTCGAATATATCTTAATTTTAACAGGGAACTTTCCCGCATTGTAAACCAGACATTTTTACAGAACAAAAGGAACATTATAACATCTAAGTCCCTTCAGTTCTTCTCCTCTCCCAAGCATTAATGAGCATTGTTCCATAATTTGGGAGTGCACTTCTTCCTGAGACTCTAATCCATTTGCCTCTTAGTTTCAGGTGGTGATGAATTGGAAATGAAGAACAAGGGAGACCACAACGAAATCCACACAGTGGAGGAGCCATATCAGGATTCAGACTGTGGAGAGGGCTTCAGTCAGAGCTCCCATTCCACTTCCCATCAAAGAAATCCCCTTGAGAAGAAACCCTATCAGTGCTTGGAATGTGGAAAGAGCTTCACCTGGAAACAGAGTTTGGCTGCCCATCAAAGAATTCATACAAAAGAGAAACCCTATCACTGCTTGGAGTGTGGAAAGAGCTTCAGTCACAGCCACAATCTCACTTCCCATCGTAGAATTCATACAGGGGAGAAACCATATCACTGCGTGGAATGTGGAAAGAGCTTCAGTCAGGGCTCCCATCTCACTGCACATCAAAGGATTCATACAGGGGAGAAACCCTATCAGTGCTTGGAATGCGGAAAGAGCTTCAATCAGAGGGCTAAGCTCACTTCCCATCAAAGGATTCATACAGGGGAGAAACCCTATCAGTGCTTGGAATGTGGAAAGAGCTTCAATCAGAGGGCCAAGCTCACTTCCCATCAAAGGATTCATACAGGGGAGAAACCCTATCAGTGCTTGGAATGTGGAAAGAGCTTCACTCGGAGTGCCCATTTCACTTCCCATCAAAGGATTCATACAGGCGAGAAACCCTATCAGTGCTTGGAATGTGGAAAGAGCTTCAATCAGAGGGCCCATCTCACTTCCCATCATAGAATTCATACAGGGGAGAAACCCTATCAGTGCGTGGAATGTGGAAAGAGCTTCAGTCAAAAAAGCAGTTTCACTTCCCATCAAAGAATTCATACAGGGGAGAAACCGTATCACTGCTTAGAGTGTGGAAAGAGCTTCACCAGGAAAGAAAGTCTAACTGTCCATCAAAGAAATCATAAAGGGGAGAAACCGTATCAGTGCGCGGAATGTGGAAAGAGATTTACCTGGAAATTAGGTTTCACTTCCCATCAAAGAATTCATACAAAAGAGAAACCCTATCACTGCTTTGCGTGTGGAAAGAGCTTCAGTCACAGCTATACTCTCATTTCCCATTGTAGAATTCATACAAGGAATAAACCCTATCAGTGTGTGGAATGTGGAAAGAGCTTCAGCAAAAAAAGCAGTTTCACTTCCCATCGTAGAATTCATACAGGGGAAAAACCCTATCAGTGTGTGGAATGTGGAAAGAGCTTCAGCAAAAAAAGCAGTTTCACTTCCCATCGTAGAATTCATACAGGGGAAAAACCCTATCAGTGTGTGGAATGTGGAAAGAGCTTCTATCTGAGGGCCCATCTCACTTCCCATCAAAGGATCCATACAGGGGGGAAACCCTATCAGTGCTTGGAATGTGGAAAGAGCTTCAGTCAAAAAAGCAGTTTCACTTCCCATCAAAGAATTCATACAGGGGAAAAACCCTATCAGTGTGTGGAATGTGGAAAGAGCTTCAATCAGAGGGCCAAGCTCACTTCCCATCAAAGGATTCATACAGGGGAGAAACCCTATCAGTGCTTGGAATGTGGAAAGTGCTTCACCAGGAAAGAAAGTCTCACTGTCCATGAAAGAATTCATAAAGGGGAGAAACCATATCACTGCTTTGCGTGTGGAAAGAGCTTCAGTCACAGCTATAGTCTGACTTCCCATCGTAGAATTCATACAGGGGAGAAACCCTATCAGTGCATGGAATGTGGAAGGAGCTTCAGTCAGAGGGCCAAGCTCATTTCCCATCAAAGGATTCATACAGGGGAGAAACCGTATCAGTGCGTGGAATGTGGAAAGAGTTTCAGTCACAGCTACGATCTCACTTCCCATCAAAGAATTCATACAGGGGAGAAACCCTATCAGTGTGTGGAATGTGGAAAGAGCTTCAGTCAGAGGGCCAAGCTCATTTCCCATCAAAGAATTCATACAGGGGATAACCCTTATCAGTGCATGGAATGTGGAAAGAGTTTCCATCACAGCTACGATCTCACTTCCCATCAAAGAATTCATACAGGGGAGAAACCCTATCAGTGCTTGGAGTGTGGAAAGAGCTTCAGCTGGAAACAGAGTTTTGCTTTCCATAAAAAAGTCCATACAGGAGAGAAACCATATCAGTGCTTGGAATGTGGAAAGAGATTCATTAACAGCTCCACACTCACTTCCCATCAAAGAATTCATACAGGGGAGAAACCTTTCAAGTGCTTGGAATGTGGAAAGAGCTTCACCTGGAAAATAAGTTTCACTTCCCATCAAAGAATTCATACAGGAGAAAACCCCTTTCAGTGCCTGGAATGTGGAAAGAGCTTCACCAGGAAGGTAGGTCTCAATGCCCATCAAAAATTACACACAGCAGAGGAGTCAGATCAGTGTTAGGAATGTGGAAAGAGCTTCAGAGAAAAAGGAAATCTCATTTCATAAAAGAATACATACAGGATAGGAATCATATCAGTGCCAAGTGTGTGATTGGAAGGAGTTTTGAAAGTCTGGTCTCATTTTTAAAGCTCTTTAAAAAAAATGGACCTTTTAGAAAGACTGAGAGCTGGCTGAAAAAGCCAAAGTCAGGACACTTTTGGACAAGTTTGTTTCTTTTTGAAGGAAAATATTTCTTCTACTCTGAGCCCCTTAAGAGAATTGGATTCCTGCCAGTCAACCACTCTTACCTGGACATCTGATTTGCTATGTCTTCTTGGACACTTTCTTTCTTTTTTATGGTTCATCTCTTAAAGTAATTATTTGGTTTATTTGTTTAATTCGAATCTTAGTTTGAGAAATTGGATTTTATGTAAGACAGCTTATGTGTGTTGGGTATCAGGCTAGAAGGAAAAGGGAGAACAGGAAAAATGCAGGAAACAGAATCTGACTAAAGAGAATTTGGAGAAGCTATTAGCCGGAATTGATAGAAATAGTGAAATGGTGACAAATTTGACCACTAAAGCAGAGACACTGACAAAGAAAATAGAAGCACTAGATATCTCCATGAAACGAAGGGAGAAGTCTGAAAAGCTGGAAAAGAGGACAAAAAATGGAAATCAGAACAGGAGACGCTTAGGATTGATGTGAACGGTTTGGGTGGGAGATAAGAGGCAATTGCGGGCGCTTTGGCGGTTCTTGAGATGAGACAGAAAGCCCAGCCTCTGAGACAGAGAGGAGGGAGGAGAGGAGGATTTTAGCAAAGGTTTGAGCGGAGTGGCTGGGAGTGGAAGAGGAATTCATGGAGGAGGCGCCACCCTCCTCACAGCCGGGGGTGGTGGGGTTTTTGGCAGATAACCAATGTGAATAAATCCCCCCAGTGCCACGCCCTGGCTGGTCTTCCTGTCTTCAGAGGCTTCTCTCTCTGTGCCCCCACCCCGCCCCAATCAAAGTCCCAGCCAGCAGCTGCCCTCCAGGCCTTCCTTCGCCCATCTTGGGGCCTCAAGGCATGCGGGCAGAATTTGGTGGGGGGCCAGGCTGGGCTCAGAGGTCTGCTTTCCTCTCCTTCCACTGGGAAGCTTGTCTACTAACTAATGGATAAAGAGTTGTTTGGAAGACTAAGCCCTCTCTATCCCCCACCCTGTTTTGAAATAAAGCCTATTTAAGAACTGGGGACAAGGAGGAAGGAGAAGGTTATGTTCTAAGCTTGGATCCTAGAACAACAGGCAAGTAGGTTCCTAGAATGCAACAATTGATTGACTTGCAAGAAAAGACCAAGCAGGCTCCAGGAGGGAAGCAGAATCAGCCAGTCAGACTGGACTCGTTGTGTAAATAATGTATATAAAAGCCTGAGGTTTGGGGGGAAATTAAATCACTGTTTTACAAGCTTCAAAGAGCATGAAATCACTACAGGACTCTGAATATATTTCACTGGCGAGGAAGATGGGATCCTGCTGAGCTGTCTACCGCTCACCGCACACAGCTGCCACAGGCAGCACAGAATTGCACTGCGCATCCAGGCTACAGCTCCAGGACCCAAGGACCCAGAATGGCGACAGACAACCGCTTCATGCCGTTCAGCCCAGCCTCAGGAGACTGGGAAGAATACGCCACCCACTTCCAGTTCCTCCTGGAGGCAAAGGACGTCATGAGACACAGCCAAGAAGAGGGCAACCTTCTTCAGCATCTGTGGAGAAGAAACGTTTAAGATCGCCCGAGCCCTCCTCGCTCCCACAAATATTGTGACCATTCCCTATGACACGATAATAGAACGGCTGAAGGGGCACTTCTCGCAACAACCCTCAGGGGTAGCGTGTCGAAATGCCTTCTAGGCAAAGCTGCAGGTCTCGGGAGAAACCATAACCAGGAATGTGACCTCCCTCCGCCAGGCTGCCCAGCTCTGCAACTTCACAGAGCTGGAGAACATGCTCCATGACTGGCTCATGGGTGGCCTGAGGGACGAGAAGCTGCAGTGGTGCCTCTACGCCAAGAAGGACCTGACGCTCCAGGCTGCCCTAGAGGAGGCTGTAGCAACTGAAGCTGCTGAGAGGTCAGCGCAAGGATTCCAGTCAAACATGTCGTCCCAACCGAGGATCCACCTCGAGGACCTCACCGACGACTCAGAATCCGACCAGGAGGACGTGCACTGAGTGCAGCAGCGCACATAATCTGCACGCCCACCACGACAGCCTCGTCCGGAAGACGGGAAGTGCGCAACTTGCAGGGAGAGCCACGAGCAGAGGACTTGCCATTTCCGCAACGCAGAATGCCAACAATGCAGAAAAGTGGGACACATCGCCCGGGTGTGCCGTGCCTGCCCTGCCCGACACCTCGAACCAGATGGCCGACCCAAGAGTCCCAGGCCCCGTGGTCTGACACACCAAGGCAACTCGACGGAGATCACAGACTGTCGTGTATACCAGTTGCCTCATTCGAATGCGGACAAAATTTACATCGAGGCACAGATAGAGGCAGCCGCGTGCCGCCTGGAGCTTGATACAGGCTCAACCCTGTCCATAATCTTGGCATGGACATTAAGGAATTGTGTCCCAGTGGTGGCTCCAAGTTTGGCCAGCCCCATTCACCCTCCGGGAGACTTCCACAAACGCAAGGTCCCCACGATGGGGGTGGGCACCTTCAATGTACAATGTCGAGGGCGGAAGTGGCGGTTGGACTTGATCGTGGTCAAGGGGTGCTACGTTAGCTTACTGGGGTTGGCGTGATTTGGGCCACTGGGGCTAGCCATCACTGGGGTAAACTGCACCAGCTCCCACGTGGAAGTGGACGCCATGTGCAAAGAGTTTCCAGAGGTTTTCGATGGGGCATTGGGATGATATACTGCCCCCCCATTGGCCTACAACTAGACCCCGCCATACGACCCATCAGGTTCAAGGCCCACCAGGTCCCGTTCACCCTCAAATCCCCGCATTGACGAGGAATTAGACTGGCTTGTGGAGCAAGGAGTGCTCTAGCCCGTGCCTAATGCCCCCTGAGAAACCCCAATCATCACACCCGTCAAGCCCAATGGATCAGTCCACATCTGTGCAGACTACAAATGTACCATAAAGAAGGCCCTTACGGCTCATGCATACCTGGTGCCAATGGTCAGCCATGTCCTCGCCACCCTGGCAGGGTCTAAGAATTTTGGCAAGCTGGCCCTGGCCCAGGCCTATCAGCAGTTGTCACTGGACGAGGCCACTGCGGAGGCACAGACGATTGTAACGCACGGGGGTGCGTTCCGTGTCAAGTGACTGAAATTTAGTGTCCGCGTGGCCCCAGGCATATTCCAAAATCTAATGGACTCTCTCCTCAAAGGAATTCCCAGCGTCACCACCTTCTTCGATGATGTGTTGATCACCGGGGCCACGCTGGGGGTGTTTGGGGACACACTCTGCACCGTCCTGCACTGTTTCCAGATGGCCAACCTTAAGGTGAAGCAAGAAAAGTGTCTGCTAGGAGTTCAGCAGGTGGTTTTTCTAGGATTTACAGTAGATGTAGACAGAGTCCACCTGACCGGGGACAAGATGAGGGCTATTTGCAACGCCCCTGCACCTAAGGGTAAGGCGGAACTCCAAGCCTTCTTGGGACTATTGAACTTTTACCATGCCTTCTTACCCCACAAGGCAGCAGTAGCAGAGCCCCTAGACAGACTGTTAGATAAGCGGGCCCCGTGGGTGTGGGGGCAGTGCCATGAGGCTGCGTTCCAAGCAGTCAAAGATCTGCTCGTCTTGAAATCAGTCCTGGCACACTTTGACGAGAGGTTGCCGGTGGTGCTGGCATGCGACACCTCGCCCTATGGTGTCGGTGCAGTACTAAGGCACCAACTTCCAGATGGAAGAGAGGTGCCGGTGGCTTACTTTTCCCAGACCCTCTCCACAGCCGAGAGGAGCTATCCGCAAATAGACAAAGAGGGCCTGGCAATTGTGAACGGAGTAAAGAAATTTCACGATTTCTTGTATGGGCCCCCCTTTACCGTTGTGACCGACCACAAGTCGCTGCTTGGCCTATTCACACCCGAGAAGCAGACCCCTCAAATACTGTCACCCTGCGTTCTCAGGTGGTTGATTTTCCTCACCGGCTACCAGTATACACGGTCCACCAGCCTGGGAAGGTAATGGGCCACGCAGACACCCTCAGCAGACTGCCACTACTTGAGACCATCCCTGACACCACACCCGCACATGAGGTCATGAGCCTGGAACAGCTTCCTAACCGCCCCATTCAGGTGCTGGAAGTAGCACGCCACTCCATGAAGGACAGGGTCATCTCCCGGGTCCTGGACTGGGTGTGGTGGAGATGGCCCAGTAGCAACCCTGGGTCGGAATTTGCGGGCTATACAACCCGCAAACACAAGTGGTCAGCCCACAAGGGGTGCCTGTTACAGAGAAGCAGGGTGGTTGTTCCCCAGCCTCTGTGCCAAAAGGTCCTCACAGCCCTACATGAAAGAGCAGGAGGAGCGGGTAAGGGAGGCAGAACTAGGAAGTCCCGAAGTGACCAAGGCTGAGCAGCCACAGGAACCAGAACCACGACTGAGTGGACCAGCGGCGTCCAACCCAACGACCCCGTCACAGCCGGCAGCCCTGGAACAAGAGCCAGAACCAGGAACCCCTACTGAGAGACACCCAAGACCACAAGGCATACGTAGGTGAATGGCATACCTTAAACACTACGAATGCTAACCTCCTGGGCGCAACAGGAACGTAGAGGGGAGGGGGATTATGTACTAAGCTTGGATCCTAGAAGAAAAGGCTAGTAGGATCCTAGAATGCAACAACTGATTGGCCTGCAAGAAAAGACCAATCAGGCTCCAGGAGGGAAGCAGAATCAGCCAATCAGACGGGACTCATTGTGTAAATAATGTATATAAAAGCCTGAGGTTTGGGGGGCAATTAAATCACTGTTTTACAAGCTGCAATAAAGAGCATGAAATCACTACAGGACTCCTGAGTAGATTTCAGAGAATCTAATGCATCTTTGGTTGGGATTGTCCAGCAAGGAGATTGGAGATGGTTGCCAGTCAAAGGGTAGTTTAAGACGCAGGGGGGGAAAGACCTCCTTGTGAAAGGGGGGGCAGTTTTGGGAGACATTCCAGCTGTGGCATTGGCAGCCAGATGAGGAATCCTGGAAGAGGACACTCCAGGCTCATCTAGTCCAACCCCTGCAATTCAGGAACCCCGGTTCTTAGTCCCGCCAGCTCCCTTGAACTGGGCAACGCAGATGCCTGGAGCAGCGCCCGTTGGAGAGCAGCCTTGGGTCGCCTCTGGAGCTGGCTGGACCTTTTGGACGGCTGTTTCCATCCCCCCTGCCTTCTGCTGGCAGGCCCAGTTGGGAGTTGTAGTGCAAAGCCCATTGAGGGTGCCTGGTCCTGGAGGTGGTTTTCAAGTTGGAACTATGTTTTGACCCTTTGCCAAAAGGAGATGCCACAAAGTGTGTGTGTGTCGGGAGGGTGTCTTTTCAGTGCCAGGATACAAGGTGCTCTCTTGACCTGGGAGCCCAATCCCTCTCCCCCACCCCTAGAAAAGGGGGTCTTCCCCTCATCCTCTCCTTGCAGGACCCCCTTTTCCTTCCTCTTTGCAACTCTCTCTCAAGGGACCCTGGAGCCAAACACTTGCAGAGTTTTACTTCTCAAGCAAAGGGTGGGAAGGAATACATTCTTGTTGCTCTTGAGATGTACAGAAATCTCTTCTCCTGATTTTTAACACCGCAGGCCTGCTGTGATGGGTTTCCTTGTCCCCCTTGCCACTGAAAAATTCCATTTCACTGCCTCTTTGCCGATTGTTACGTTTAATTACTTCTTCTAAGGTAAAGATGTTATGCTGCATCTTTGAGACACTGCACTTACTGCTGCTTTTTTCTGTTCTGGGTCTGAATAAATCTTAATCTTATTGCTTTTTGTGTGGTCCTTTCCTGCTGCTTGATATACAAGGGACGCTTCTTTCCAGGTGCCAGAGACCTGGTTCTCCCCCTTGGCAGCCCCAGGCAGAGAGAGGGGCTCCTCCTCCGGGACACGGGTTCCCCCTTCCCACGCACACGCGCCCAGTCCGGCTTCTTCCCGGCCAGGCGCCCCCCTCCCAGGCCCCCCTCTTGCTGGGACACGGCTCTCTGCCCCCCCAGACCCGCCCAGGAGCCCCCAAGAGAGACACCCCCGGGCCCCCCACCTGGCACCCCCAAGACCCCCCTGGAAGGCTCCCCCGCCCAGACGCCCCAGGCCGAGAGAGGGGCTCCTCCTCCGGGACACGGGTTCCCCCTTCCCACGCACACGCGCCCAGTCCGGCTTCCTCCCGGCCAGGCGCCCCCCTCCCAGGCCCCCCTCTTGCTGGGACACGGCTCTCTGCCCCGCAGCCCCCCAGGAGCCCCCAAGAGAGACACCCCGGGCCCCCCACCTGGCCCCCCCAAGACCCCCCTGGAAGGCTCCCCCGCCCAGACGCCCCAGGCCGAGAGAGGGGCTCCTCCTCCGGGACACGGGTTCCCCCTTCCCACGCGCACGCGCCCAGTCCGGCTTCTTCCCGGCCAGGCGCCCCCCTCCCAGGCCCCCCTCTTGCTGGGACACGGCTCTCTGCCCCCCCAGACCCGCCCAGGAGCCCCCAAGAGAGACACCCCCGGGCTCCCCCAATACCCCCCTGAAAGGCTCCCGCCCAGACGCCCCTTGGCAGCCCCAGGCCGAGAGAGGGGCTCCTCCTCCGGGACACGGGTTCCCCCTTCCCACGCACACGCGCCCAGTCCGGCTTCCTCCCGGCCAGGCGCCCCCCTCCCAGGCCCCCCTCTTGCTGGGACACGGCTCTCTGCCCCCCCAGACCCGCCCAGGAGCCCCCAAGAGAGACACCCCCGGGCCCCCCACCTGGCCCCCCCAAGACCCCCCAGGAAGGCTCCCCGCTCCCCCGCCCAGACGCCCCAGGCCGAGAGAGGGGCTCCTCCTCCGGGACACGGGTTCCCCCTTCCCACGCACACGCGCCCAGTCCGGCTTCTTCCCGGCCAGGCGACCCCCTCCCAGGCCCCCCTCTTGCTGGGACACGGCTCTCTGCCCCCCCAGACCCGCCCAGGAGCCCCCAAGAGAGACACCGCCGGGCCCCCCACCTGGCACCCCCAAGACCCCCCTGGAAGGCTCCCCCGCCCAGACGCCCCTTGGCAGCCCCAGGCAGAGAGAGGGGCTCCTCCTCCGGGACAAGGGTTCCCCCTTCCCACGCACACGCGCCCAGTCCGGCTTCTTCCCGGCCAGGCGACCCCCTCCCAGGCCCCCCTCTTGCTGGGACACGGCTCTCTGCCCCCCCAGACCCGCCCAGGAGCCCCCAAGAGAGACACCCCCGGGCCCCCCACCTGGCACCCCCAAGACCCCCCTGGAAGGCTCCCCCGCCCAGACGCCCCTTGGCAGCCCCAGGCAGAGAGAGGGGCTCCTCCTCCGGGACACGGGTTCCCCCTTCCCACGCACACGCGCCCAGTCCGGCTTCTTCCCGGCCAGGCGACCCCCTCCCAGGCCCCCCTCTTGCTGGGACACGGCTCTCTGCCCCCCCAGACCCGCCCAGGAGCCCCCAAGAGAGACACCCCCGGGCCCCCCACCTGGCCCCTGGGCCCCCCCTGGAAGGCTCCCCGCTCCCCCGCCCAGACGCCCCAGGCCGAGAGAGGGGCTCCTCCTCCGGGACACGGGTTCCCCCTTCCCACGCACACGCGCCCACTCCGGCTTCTTCCCGGCCAGGCGCCCCCCTCCCAGGCCCCCCTCTTGCTGGGACACGGCTCTCTGCCCCCCCAGACCCGCCCAGGAGCCCCCAAGAGAGACACCGCCGGGCCCCCCACCTGGCACCCCCAAGACCCCCCTGGAAGGCTCCCCCGCCCAGACGCCCCTTGGCAGCCCCAGGCAGAGAGAGGGGCTCCTCCTCCGGGACACGGGTTCCCCCTTCCCACGCACACGCGCCCAGTCCGGCTTCTTCCCGGCCAGGCGACCCCCTCCCAGGCCCCCCTCTTGCTGGGACACGGCTCTCTGCCCCCCCAGACCCGCCCAGGAGCCCCCAAGAGAGACACCGCCGGGCCCCCCACCTGGCACCCCCAAGACCCCCCTGGAAGGCTCCCCCGCCCAGACGCCCCTTGGCAGCCCCAGGCAGAGAGAGGGGCTCCTCCTCCGGGACACGGGTTCCCCCTTCCCACGCACACGCGCCCAGTCCGGCTTCTTCCCGGCCAGGCGACCCCCTCCCAGGCCCCCCTCTTGCTGGGACACGGCTCTCTGCCCCCCCAGACCCGCCCAGGAGCCCCCAAGAGAGACACCGCCGGGCCCCCCACCTGGCACCCCCAAGACCCCCCTGGAAGGCTCCCCCGCCCAGACGCCCCTTGGCAGCCCCAGGCAGAGAGAGGGGCTCCTCCTCCGGGACACGGGTTCCCCCTTCCCACGCACACGCGCCCAGTCCGGCTTCTTCCCGGCCAGGCGACCCCCTCCCAGGCCCCCCTCTTGCTGGGACACGGCTCTCTGCCCCCCCAGACCCGCCCAGGAGCCCCCAAGAGAGACACCCCCGGGCCCCCCACCTGGCCCCTGGGCCCCCCCTGGAAGGCTCCCCGCTCCCCCGCCCAGACGCCCCAGGCCGAGAGAGGGGCTCCTCCTCCGGGACACGGGTTCCCCCTTCCCACGCACACGCGCCCACTCCGGCTTCTTCCCGGCCAGGCGCCCCCCTCCCAGGCCCCCCTCTTGCTGGGACACGGCTCTCTGCCCCCCCAGACCCGCCCAGGAGCCCCCAAGAGAGACACCGCCGGGCCCCCCACCTGGCACCCCCAAGACCCCCCTGGAAGGCTCCCCCGCCCAGACGCCCCTTGGCAGCCCCAGGCAGAGAGAGGGGCTCCTCCTCCGGGACACGGGTTCCCCCTTCCCACGCACACGCGCCCAGTCCGGCTTCTTCCCGGCCAGGCGACCCCCTCCCAGGCCCCCCTCTTGCTGGGACACGGCTCTCTGCCCCCCCAGACCCGCCCAGGAGCCCCCAAGAGAGACACCGCCGGGCCCCCCACCTGGCACCCCCAAGACCCCCCTGGAAGGCTCCCCCGCCCAGACGCCCCTTGGCAGCCCCAGGCAGAGAGAGGGGCTCCTCCTCCGGGACACGGGTTCCCCCTTCCCACGCACACGCGCCCAGTCCGGCTTCTTCCCGGCCAGGCGCCCCCCTCCCAGGCCCCCCTCTTGCTGGGACACGGCTCTCTGCCCCCCCAGACCCGCCCAGGAGCCCCCAAGAGAGACACCCCCGGGCCCCCCCAATACCCCCCTGAAAGGCTCCCGCCCAGACGCCCCTTGGCAGCCCCAGGCCGAGAGAGGGGCTCCTCCTCCGGGACACGGGTTCCCCCTTCCCACGCACACGCGCCCAGTCCGGCTTCTTCCCGGCCAGGCGACCCCCTCCCAGGCCCCCCTCTTGCTGGGACACGGCTCTCTGCCCCCCCAGACCCGCCCAGGAGCCCCCAAGAGAGACACCCCCGGGCCCCCCACCTGGCCCCCCCAAGACCCCCCTGGAAGGCTCTCCGCTCCCCCGCCCAGACGCCCCAGGCCGAGAGAGGGGCTCCTCCTCCGGGACACGGGTTCCCCCTTCCCACGCACACGCGCCCAGTCCGGCTTCTTCCCGGCCAGGCGCCCCCCTCCCAGGCCCCCCTCTTGCTGGGACACGGCTCTCTGCCCCCCAGGAGCCCCCTAGAGAGACACCCCCGGGCCCCCCACCTGGCCCCCCCAAGACCCCCCTGGAAGGCTCTCCGCTCCCCCGCCCAGACGCCCCAGGCCGAGAGAGGGGCTCCTCCTCCGGGACACGGGTTCCCCCTTCCCACGCACACGCGCCCAGTCCGGCTTCTTCCCGGCCAGGCGCCCCCCTCCCAGGCCCCCCTCTTGCTGGGACACGGCTCTCTGCCCCCCCAGACCCGCCCAGGAGCCCCCAAGAGAGACACCCCGGGCCCCCCACCTGGCCCCCCAAGACCCCCCTGGAAGGCTCCCCCGCCCAGACGCCCCAGGCCGAGAGAGGGGCTCCTCCTCCGGGACACGGGTTCCCCCTTCCCACGCACACGCGCCCAGTCCGGCTTCTTCCCGGCCAGGCGCCCCCCTCCCAGGCCCCCCTCTTGCTGGGACACGGCTCTCTGCCCCCCCAGGAGCCCCCAAGAGAGACACCCCCGGGCCCCCCACCTGGCCCCTGGGCCCCCCCTGGAAGGCTCCCCCGCCCAGACGCCCCTTGGCAGCCCCAGGCAGAGAGAGGGGCTCCTCCTCCGGGACACGGGTTCCCCCTTCCCACGCGCACGCGCCCAGTCCGGCTTCTTCCCGGCCAGGCACCCCCCTCCCAGGCCCCCCTCTTGCTGGGACACGGCTCTCTGCCCCCCCAGGAGCCCCCAAGAGAGACACCCCCGGGCCCCCCACCTGGCCCCTGGGCCCCCCCTGGAAGGCTCCCCGCTCCCCCGCCCCAGGCCGAGAGAGGGGCTCCTCCTCCGGGACACGGGTTCCCCCTTCCCACGCCCCTCCTCTCCCCCCTGGCGGGCCCAAGGGCGGCCTCTTCCCCTCCGAGGGAGCAGCTCTGCGCCTGCGCGACGCCCCGGACGGCTCCGCGGGAGAGAGAAGGGTTAAGGGGCGCCGAGCTGGCTTCCTAGAGAGGACAGGAAAGGAAGGAAGGAAGGCAGGCGGGCCGCTGCTCCCCCCTCCCCCTCTGACGTCCCTTCCGGCCTGGCCCTCGCCTGCCGGGCTCTGGTGGGTCTCCTCTGGGGAAGCCTGCGGAACTCCCTGCCCCGCGGCGCTGAGGTAAACTCCTGGCTCTCGGCGAGAGAGAGAGGCGGGGCGGAGCCTGCCAGGGGACCCGGGCAGGGCGGAGGGAGGGAGGGAGGGAGGGAGGGAGGGAGGGGGTGGGGGGCCCCCCTGCCGCCCAAGCTTCCCCGGGGGTCTCCGAGGGACTCTCGGCATCCTTCACAAACGACGCTTCTTTTCTCCCCCCTCATTTTCCTTCCTGGCAATAGATGTGGTTCATGTTTGAAAGGAGGTGGGCGAAAGTGGCGTCCAGTGCCCCGTATCTTTTGATCAAAGATAAAGCCAAGTAATCTAAATCAGCGCACAAACAGAAAGGAGGGTTATTCCTGCTTCTCTTTCCTTGGCATCTTGCAAGAACCTTAATTTTAACTTGACATTTTCCCTGCCATGAAAAATGAGATAAATATTTCGGCATCTCCCACCTTGACATATGCTTTAATTTCAGCACATAATTATTTTGAAACAACATAAACTGGTATTTGTCACAGTAACACACAAATATTTCCTTTTCTGTTTGAAACCCTGTTTCCGCCACCAAAACCTTCTGGTCTTCTCCTATCATATTCTTTGCTAACCTTTTCCTTTTCTGGTGATTAATTTAAAGCCTGCGAACATATCAGATGCAACACAGATGGAGCCTGTGTGTGTGTGTGTGTTGTTTCCTCTTGTTTTTTGAATAACTTTTTATTGGGTTTTATAAAGAAGGATCATAGGTATAATAAAGAATAGAATTAAATAAAGCAAGTCTTCTCATGCCATTTGTATATCACAAAAGCAGCATAATTAATTTGCCACATCAGGTTCATTATCAGTGGTCAGCGTATGACTTTTGGGTTAATGCATTGGTTTGAACGCGACCAAAAATAAAGGGGAAACAGAACAGAGCGAACAGAGAGCATTCCACATGGCAAAGCCCTTGTGGTTGTGCTTCGATTAAGGGTGAGTCATGGGCCTTTCTCCTCTTCCATTGCCAACTAAACAATATAAAGTCTTGCTCTGTTGATGAACTTAGGCCCAGAAATGAACTGGCAACCAATGCAGGTCTTTAAAACAGGAACTACATGTATTCCAAAGGATTTTCGTGGGTCTTCAGTGAGGAGGGGTAGATGCCACCTGTCAGGCTTCCGGGAATCCCATCCCTCCCCCAGTGGCCAGCCAAGAAGTAGACAACAAGAAGAGTTCCGGCCGAGTCCTTTATTCAATATTTACAGAGAGAGACTTTGAACAGCGCCTCTCCATTGCAGTAATGGCGTTGTTCTGAGTAAAGTCCCACCCCTCTCTCTCTCCTACGTCATCCCTGCGTCGGCTGATCTGTGCTTTCTGCCTCTGAGCTTCCTGTTCTCCTACTCTCAATGCACGCTGGATCCTGGGAGAAGGAGGGTCAGGAATGCTTTCTGAAGACACAGAGTCTGTCAGCTGTCTCTCCCCTGGTGCTGCTGCTTCCTCCTCCTGCTGTTCTCCCAATATTTCCCAGCTTCTCCCCTCTGCAGCCTCTGAACTATGACCTTCTGCAAACCACTGTTGTAAATCTATACTGTCCTCCTCGGGAAGGTTCAGGAGGAGGGAAGGGGGTCTCCAGCATTCCTCTTGGGTCCAGTCCCGGACACCACCTGGAGCCTGTTGGAGAAAAAGATGGGATAGAAATGCCATTAGTAAAACAAGGAATCCAGTTGAGAACCCAACCGCTGCATTTGGGTCCAGTTTCTGAGGCGTCTTCCAGGGCAGTTCCACCCAGAGGGCATTGCAACCTTCCCATCGGATCCAGAGCAGGAAGTCCCATGGCCACATCCTGTCTGTGCCAAAGGGACGGTGGCTGGAGCTAGACATGAGCCCTGCTGCTCACCAAGCCACCCAAGCAGATATGGCTGGGTTGGGGTGAAGCTCTGGACTATGAAGTGGGGTTGGGAGGGACCCCCACTATTGCCCTGGCTCCAAATTACACTTCATACAAATGACTCACTTGTCATTCACAGTTATGACTTCTTCCTCCTCCTCCTCTCCCTACACTTGCTCAGGGAACATTCTTCTTCTCTTCGCTGTGCTTTGATATTATAATAGAAGAATGTGTTTGATTCATAGGATTTGCTGCAGCTTGCATTACGACACACAGAACTTGGCAGAGGACCAAGGGGCTCCTTCCGATCTCTTGGAGACTTCCTGGGAGCCCAGATGGAGGAGCAAGACTCAGCTGGCCCTGAAGCAGGAAGAGGCCATGCCATGGAAACTGGGAACAGTGGGGAATTCTGGGAAAACTCTGTGAAGAAGGAACTGGGTGAGGAGGACACCCCTTGCTCAGAGGTGCAGAGCCAGCAGCTCAGTGAGTTCTTCTACCAGGAGGCCAAAGGACCCCGAGAGGTTTGCAGCCAACTCTACCACCTTTGCCGTCAATGGCTGAAGCCAGAAAGGCACACGAAAGCTGAGATGCTGGACCTGGTGATCTTGGAGCAGTTCCTGGCTGTCCTTCCTCTGGAGGTGGAGAGCTGGGTGAGGGAATGCGGAGCGGAGACCAGTTCCCAGGCAGTGGCCCTGGCCGAAGGTTTCCTCCTGAGTCAGGCAGAGGAGAGGAAGCAGGCAGAGCAGCAGGTGAGAGAGACTTTCCTCTGGATACTCCCAAGGGGCTCCAAAGAGGAAGGAGAGTATTCCCAAATCATTTCCTAATGGCCCATCCTTTTTTGGAAAGCATCTAGGAACAGATATTATTATTATTTATGACACCCATGTGGCTGGGTGCCTTCCAGCACATATAAAAGCATAAGAAGACATCAGATGTCTTCTAAAAGTTATGCAGTTTTTTATCTCCTTACCATCTGATGGGAGGGCATTCCCCAGGGTGGGTGCCACTGTGGAGAAGGTCTTCTGCCTGGTTCCCTGTAACTTCACTTACCACAGTGAGGGAATCAGCAGAAGACCCTCCGAACTGGACCTCAGTTCATGGAGATGCTCCTTTGGGTACAGTGGGCCTTTCAGGCCGTTTAGGGCTTTAAGGTTCAGCACCAACACTTTGAATTGTGCTGGGAAACGTTCTGGGAGCCAGTGAAGATCCTTGAGGACCAATGTTTCATGGTCCTGGCAGCCAACCCCAGACACCAGTCTAGCAGAAGCAGGAAGCAGCTTTCACCTCTGTCCCCCGAAAGCGCTTGCCTCTGCCATTCCTTCTCTAACCCTTCTCTCCATTCTCTGTTTTGAATCCTTGTTGCTCTTTCAGAGGAAGGATCTTTTGGCAGAAATGGGTCTTGATTCTTCTGAGGCAGAGAAGACTCCGCTGGACGCCAGAGTGAGGCCTCTGGGTAAGGAGGAAGGAGTGTTTTCTCCCCCGTTTTGTCACATTCTCTTGGTTTTGAAACTAATCTCTGAGTTCTTTACATCTTATGGGGGAAGACACCTGGAGCCCAGAGGGGGGGGGAGATGTATTTTTGCACAACTATTATATGAAATTGGTACAAATGTCCAAATGTACTCAGCTGGGAAGACTTTTACTGAAGCTGGTTCAATTCCACAGTTTATTATCTCTTCCAGCAATGCCTGTACATTAGTCCAAATTGAGCTCTGATTGACAGGAGAACCTCTGCTTCTTAATGGCTGCAAAGGAGGGTTTTCGGCAGGAGAAGGGCTTTTGCACTCAGTGCCTCCCTGCCTCCCGCAATCCATGCCGGAGCCGGAACCTGGTACCGAGACGAACTGGGAGTGAAGCCCGTTCCCCCCTGTCCCTGGGGGAAACTTGCAAGGAGAATTACCCTCAGTCATCCTTGTTTTTCCTTTGCCAACGATCTCCCGCTGCCTCCATTAAAGCAGAGCGGAACCGGAAGCTAGCAGGGGAGACTTTGACAAGCCCCATCTGTACTTGGAGATGCACTTACAGTTTCCCACTTACATTTTCTCTCCCAGGAGACGGAATGATGCCACCAAGACCTGCTCCCTCATCTTTTCATGGTGGTGGAGGGGAGGCAGCAGCTGTGGACCCAGATCAGGTAGGGGGAAGGAGCCTTGTGGGGAAGGAGCGCTGGGATGCAGACTGGCTGGACACAGTTGGATGCAGAGGAATGGTGGGAGGAGCCAGAGAAGAGGGAGCCGACTGGGAGGAGGAGGAGGAGGAGGTGTCTGAAGCTGGAGAGGGAAGAGGGCTCAGGGAGCAGAGGGAGTCTGTGGCAGAGAGCAGCCCAGACTCCGAGGCAGAAGCTGCAGCAGGAGAGAGGGATGAGGAAGGCAGAGAGGGGTCTGGCCGCTGTAGAAAACAACAGAGCCAAGTGAATGTTCTCTAAGAGGACAGCCTTTTTCCTGTTCTGTTAGGGTCCAGTGTGCTTTGAAGATGTGGCTGTCCATTTCACAGACGAGCAGTGGGCGTTGCTGGATCCTGACCAGAGAGCTCTGCATCAGGAGGTCATGGAGGAGAATCGTGGGATCTTGGACTCTCTTGGTAAGGCTCCCTATTGGATCATCCTATCTGTTTTGTAATTCAAGACATCTCTCTAGATGATGAACCTCTGATATTTCGATGGGGCTCAACAGCGCCACCCACAGCACCTGGGATGTTAACACTCCCACAGCAAACCTTGGATGGATGGCTATTGATTGTTTTCCCTGTGAATATTCTTCCTCCAGTTCTGTCATTTAAAACCATGATCAGGCTGTCTGAACTGCCCAGGCCTTCTTAAATGTAGGCTTCAGAGTGATTTGGGATGTTGAAGTAGCTTCAGTCAAGTTTCCTGCTTTTGTTCTTCCTTCTGGCTCTCTCTGGTTGACCAAAGAGTCGCTTGACATTGGAGATGGCACAGATTCCATGACTGAACCAAACAAACTCCATCCCAAAACAGAGCCAGGCTTTTTGAATCTCAGGCAGTGAACCCTGTAGTAACAATAATGATAATTTTATTATTTTTACCCTGCCCATCTGACTGGGTGGCCCCAGCCACTCTGGGCAACTTCCAACAAATATAAAAGCATAGTAAAACATCAAACATTAAAAACTTCCCAATACTGAGGTGCCTTCAGAAGTCCTCTAACAGTTGCATCGTTATTTCCTTGACATCTGATGAGAGGGCGTTCCACAGGGTGGGTGCCCCTACCGAGAAGGCCCCCTGCCTTGTCCCCTGTAATTTCTCCATGTTATGTAACATTTAAGTAAGGAAACTTGAATAATAATACTAATGCTGATATGACAAGTTTCTGCTGCAATCTGTGATGTCGATAATTTAAGAAAACATCCAAATTGGGGACCGGAGGTGGGCAGGTGTGGAGGACTCCCTGGTCCTGAATAGGGTAACTGTGCCCCTGAAGGACCAGGTGTGCAGCCTGGGAGTCATTTTGGATTTGCAGCTGTCCATGGAGGTACAGTTCAATTTGGTGTCCAGGGCAGCTCTCTCCCAGCTCCATCTGGTACGCAGGATGAGACCCTCCCTGCCTGCAGACTGTCTCGCCAGAGTGGTACATGTTCTAGTTATCTCCCGCTTGGACTATTGCAATGTGCTCTACGTGGGGCTTACTTTGAAGGTGACCTGGAAACTACCAACTAATCCAGAATGCAGCAGCTAAACTGGTGACTGGGGGTGGCCACTGACACCACATAACACTGGTCCTGAAAGACCTACATTGGCTCCCAGTACGTTTCCGAGCACAATTCAAAGTGTTGGTGCTGACTTTTAAAGCCCTAAACGGCCTTGGTCCAGTATCCCTGAAGGAGCATCTCCACCTCCATCGTTCTACCCAGACACTGAGGTCCAGCTCCGAGGGTCTTCTGGCAGTTCCCTCCCTGCAAGAAGTGAGGTTAGAGGGAACCAGGCAGAGGGCCTTCTCGGTGGTGGCACCTGCCCTGTGGAACACCCTCCCAGCAGATGTCAAAGAGAACAACTACCAGACTTTTAGACGACATCTGAAGGCAGCCCTCTTTAGGGAAGCTTTTAATATGTGAAGGCCTATTATATTTTAATATTTTGTTGGAAGCCGCCCAGAGTGACTGGGAAAACCCAACCAGATGGGTGGGGTATAAATAATAATTTTTTATTATTTATTAGCATATCGAATATATTTTAATTTTGAACAGGGAACTTTCCTTCATTGGCTACCATTTAAATAATAATAAAAGCACACTTTATTTATGAATATAGTACAGGTCCATATTTAAGTTTGAACAAAATGATGTTACCAAGTCAAGCTGTGCAGTTATCTTTTAAAAACTTAAGAGAGAAAACATCTAACATCTAACATCTTCCGGTTAGCGCCAGCGCTTAATGGCAGATTTCTCCCGGAGCTCCGGGAGAGATCTGCTTCGTGGGTTCGGGTCCTGCAGCCACGGCGGAGCGGGGACCCTCAAAAATCACAGGCGCGTAGCCTGTGAACTGGAGACTCGGCGGGCACCTTTGCGCCCCCCCGACGTTGTGAAATAGCCTTTTTAAAGGCTACGGAACAGCGGAGGGTGTGTGGAGCGGTGCTGAGAGTCGCTTTCACCCAGCCTGCGAAGCGAAGCCGCGTCGCCATTAGCGGAGAGCGCTGATTTCTTCCGGTGAATTTGGACTAAAAAGAACAACTTTCCGTGAGTAGGATTGAACTTTAAAATATAATTGGACGTTAAAATTAAAGAAATTGGGCACCGAGACGGATAAGCACTAAAAAGGAAGTCTGCTTTCCGTTCTGTAGCAAGATCAAAGCGAAAGGCACTCAAGCTGTAACTTTTTGACAGGAGAGTTGTGCGAACTAAGAAATCCACCACCAAGCAAAGAACTCCCTCCCCCGAAGGCAGGAGGGGGGGGGGAAGAAGATTTTAAAGTGTTTTCCTGCCTGTTTAAAAGAAATTGAACTGTTTACCGCTGCTCCTTTACCTGGGGATCGGACTGCCGGAGAAAAGGAACCGGCTAAGGACTGTCGCTACAAGAAGGTTAAAAAGTAACTGTAATATTGACTTTGGCTACTCTCAACTTGAAATACTTTACTTTGTTGCACAGTAAAGTTATTTGCAGGACACTATTGATCTGGATCTTTTAAAAAGAAAAAAGAATAATTGAAAGGGACTAGGAGGGCTTTTGTTTGTTTTTGGAAAGTGTGGGACCAACTTGAAGGCAAAGAATTGACTTTATGCCCTCTAGAGGACTTGTGAATAGTTTCAGCAACAAGTGGAGCTTAAAACTTGAGAATTTTTTTCTGACAGCTTAAGAGTGTGGGAATGACCTTGAGTGAAAGACTTCGTTATGGCAGATGGTAAAGAGAAAGAGGACTCACAAGAAACAACCTTGAGATCTGGTAGACAATACAAAGTCGATCTTTCTATGCAAAGAAGGGCTTCTGTATCAGGAGCCTCTGGAACTGCAGCTGTCTCAAAGGCAAAAGTGAAAATAATGTCTTCAGAAGAAGCATTTGCTAAGGTATTGGGGAAAATAAATGACTCTTTGGAGGAACTAAAAAAGCAAGGCGCAGAAACTAGAGTACAAGTTGCTGAAACAAATAAGAAAATTGAAGAAATCTCTGGGAAAATTGATTTAAATACAAAAAGTATAACTGACCTTGGGAACAAAGTGAACTCTAATGCAGAAGCAATTGGGAAACTACTGGAAGATTCATCTACAACACGAAAGATAGCTGAGGAAGCTAAAGAAATTGCAACTGCTGCCGAGGAAAAGTTTCCACCGGTGTACAGGAAACTAGATGAGTACGAGCTGGCACTCTCTATGCAGGATATGCAACGCAAGGAGAGGAACCTAAGGATCAGACTTGTGCCGGAAAAGGAAGGAGATAACTTGGTGGATTACTTGACAAAAGAATTCTCTGACTTTTGGAAGCAGGAGCTGGATAAGGAAGAATTTAAGATAGAGAGTGCATTTAGACTGGGAACAAGGCAGAGGAAGAACAGACCCAGAGATTGTTTAATAACTTTAAGGTCAAAGGAGGAGAGAGACAAAATACTGAACCTGCACTACCAAACAACCCTTCAAATTGAAGATTTTCATATTGAGATTTTTAAAGATATTCCCAAAAGTATTTTGGATGCAAGAGGTTTTTACAAGGACTTGGTGACACTGCTGAAAAGGAACTACATACCATTCAGGTGGGAGTTTCCCCAAGGCTTGTCTTTTAAATACAAGGGGAAGAATAAAGAAGAATAAAGACAGTGAGTGATAAAGACAAGTTCTTAGGAGAACACGAAGAAGACCTACAGAAAGAGACGTTTCCAGGACAAGGGCATCCTTCAAGCAAGGGACCATTAGACACGGATACGGAACCACCGACAAAAGAGGAACAACAACTGGGAGCTGTAGGAGGAAAGAGTAAATAACCCCATCATGGCTCTGCAACTTTTAACCTGGAATTGTAACGGTTTAAATATTCCCAGAAAAAGAAAAAATATATTTCATGCTTTAAAGAAAGACCAATTGGACTTGATTTGTTTACAAGAGACTCATGTGACAAGAGCACATAGAAAATTATTAATAAATAAAAGATTGGGACAAGAATTTATATCTTCAGACAGAGTAAAAAAGAGAGGAGTGGTGATCTATGCAAAGGAAAATTTGCAACCGAAACAAATTTTTAAAGATGACCAAGGAAGATATTTGGCAATAGAAATTCAATCTCAAGGAGAAAAGTTTTTGATAGTGGGAATCTATGCACCAAATGAAGGGAAAGCTGAATTCTTTAAGAAGTTGCATGAGACTTTGATGGACTACATGGATTACAATTTAATTATGATGGGTGACATGAATGGAGTAGTTTCAACAAATATGGACAAAGCACAAAGACAGGTAGTTACAAAAGACGGAAGACTACCAAAAACTTTCTTTGAAATGACTGACAATATGGACTTGATCGACATTTGGAGAACAAAACACCCATTAGAAAGAGAGGGAACCTTCTTTTCTGAAGCCAAAATGACATGGACACGGATTGACCAAATTTGGGTGACTAGCAGTATGGCGCCGAACATAAAGAAAGTGGAAATCTGCCCAAAAACCTTCTCCGACCATAACGCAGTAAAGATGGTGATGAAGCAAACAACAACTGGCTCCTTCAGATGGAGAATGAATGACACCTTATTTAGAGACGAGGAGATTTGTAAGAAGGCCCAAAAAACTTTGAAAGATTATTTTGAAATTAACTTAAGGACTAAAGTAGAAAAAAGAATAGTATGGGACGCAAGTAAAGCCGTGATGAGAGGGTTTTTGATACAACAAAATACATTAAAGAAAAGAAAGCAAAATGAGAGGAAAGAGAAAATCTTGGAAAAGATAAAAGAAGGGGAAAGGAAACTAAGATTGAAGCCAAAATCGCAAGAGATTTTAAGAGAAATTAAATTATATCAAACACAATACATGGAACTGATGAATCAAGAAATAGAATGGAAAATTAAACAAATGAGACAAAAGACTTTTGAATCTGCAGATAAATGTGGCAAGTTATTGGCTTGGCAAATAAAGAAGAGACAAAAACTCAACACGGTAACAAACATAGAAGTGGAAGGAAAGAACATATGTAACCCAGTGGAAATTAGGAACTGTTTTCAGAGCTACTTTAGACAACTGTACACACAAGGGCCGCAGAAAGAAATGGATATACAACAATTCCTCGAGAAAAATGGGCTGAAAAAGATTCCGCAGGAAAGTAAGACAATTTTGAACCAGGAGATATCAGCACAAGAAATAGAAGATGCCATTCAAAGTATGACGTTGGGCAAATCTCCTGGACCGGATGGACTGACTTCCAAATATTACAAAGTTTTGAAGGAAGGGTTGATACAACCTTTGAAGGAAGTCTGCAACGAGATTATGGAGGGGAGAAGGGCACCCGACACGTGGAGAGAGGCCTACATCACACTTATACCAAAGACAGAGACTGAAAAGACTCAACTTAAGAACTACCGACCCATCTCGTTACTAAATGTGGATTACAAAATCTTTGCTGATATTTTAGCAAAGAGATTGAAAAGAGTTTTGATGGAGGAGATTCATGGGGACCAAGCGGGCTTTCTCCCGAAAAGGCATTTGTCGGATAACGTAAGGAATATAATTGACATTTTGGAGAAGTTGGAAGTGAATATAAACACTAAGGCTGTTTTGATATTTGTGGACGCCGAGAAAGCCTTTGACAATATATCTTGGAGTTTTATGTTGAAGAACCTCCGGGGGATGGGGGTAGGCCAAGGGTTTGAAAACGGTATAGGTGCAATATACTCTGAACAGAAAGCAAAATTAATTGTAAATAATGTGGTTACAGAAGAGTTCAAGATTGAAAAAGGGACACGTCAGGGGTGCCCTATCTCCCCACTACTTTTTATATCGGTCTTGGAGGTTTTGCTTAATATGATTAGGAGGGACCAGTTGGTTAAAGGGATTCAGGTCGGAGCTAAACAATATAAACTGAGAGCATTTGCAGATGACCTAGTACTTACATTACAAGAGCCAGAAGCTAGTACGAAAAGAGTTTTGGAAATAATTCAAGAGTTTGGTCAAATGGCAGGATTTAAATTGAATAAGTTAAAGACTAAGGTATTGGAGAAAAACTTAACACAGGTTGAAAAAGAAAGGTTTCAGAACGAGACAGGGTTGACTGTGGTTAAAAAAGTGAAATATTTGGGTATAAATATGACAGCTAAGAATGTGAACCTATTTAAAGATAATTATGAAAAAACTTGGACAGAAGTGAAAAAAGATTTGGAGATTTGGTCAAACTTGAAGCTTTCCTTGTTAGGTCGAATTGCAGTTATAAAAATGAATGTATTGCCAAGAATGTTGTTTTTGTTCCAAGCATTACAAATAATGGATAAAATGGACTGTTTCAAGAAGTGGCAAAAAGATATATCTAAATTTGTCTGGCAGGGCAAGAAGCCCAGAATTAAATTTAAGATATTAACGGATTCAAAGGAAAGAGGGGGGTTTGCCCTGCCAGACTTTAAACTGTACTATGAAGCGGCAGCTTTCTGCTGGCTAAAAGATTGGCTGCTTCTTGAAAATACAGACATTTTGGATTTGGAAGGTTTTAACAATATTTTTGGGTGGCATGCATATTTGTGGTATGACAAGGTTAAAGCACATAAAAGTTTTAAAAACCATATTGTCAGAAAAGCACTATTAAATGTCTGGGTCAGATATAAAGATTTGTTGGAAAATAAAACTCCAAGGTGGCTATCGCCAATGGAAGCCAAGGCAGTTAAAAAGTTAAATATGGAGTCGAAGTGGCCAAGATATTGGGAAATTCTGGAAAAGGAAGGGGACAAACTGAGATTGCAGAGTTTTGAGAAATTAAAAGGGAAGGTGAGAGATTGGTTGCACTATCACCAAATAAATGAAGTGTTTAAATTGGACAGTAAAATTGGCTTCCAGGTGGAAAAATCAAAATTGGAGACTGAATTGTTAGAATCCAGTACTAAGAATTTGTCAAAAATGTACAATTTGCTGCTGAAATGGAATACACAAGATGAAACGGTGAAATCAACTATGATTAAATGGGCTCAGGACATTGGTCATAATATTTTGTTTGCTGATTGGGAAAAGTTGTGGACCACCGGGATGAAATTCACGGCATGTAATGCCTTAAGAGAAAATATTATGAAAATGATCTATAGGTGGTACATAACCCCAGTCAAGCTTGCAAAGATTTACCATTTGCCTGATAATAAATGTTGGAAATGTAAAGAAAAGGAAGGTACATTTTTTCACCTTTGGTGGACGTGCCCGAAGATTAAGGCATTCTGGGAAATGATCTATAATGAACTTAAAAAGGTATTTAAATATACCTTCCCTAAGAAACCAGAGGCCTTTCTCTTGGGTATTGTCGGCCAAGGGGTGTTAAAGACGGATATAACTTTCTTTATGTATGCTACAACAGCAGCTAGAATACTCATTGCAAAGTACTGGAAGACACAAGATCTACCCACACTGGAAGAATGGCAGATGAAGGTGATTGACTACATAGGCTTGGCAGAAATGACGAGCAGAATCCGAAACCAGGGAAGAGAAGCAGCGGAAGAAGAATGGAAAAAGTTCAAGGACTATCTAAAGAAATATTACAAAATGAATGATAGTTAGAATGATGTTGGACTGGAAAGTAAATGGTTACTATTAGCAATGGTTAAGACAAGGAGAATAAGGAAGATTAGCTTAAATTTAAAGTAAAATAAGGGAAGATTTGCTGAGTAATTGATTAGAATCTGGAATACAGAAAAGGGAGGCATGAGGAAGTCGGGGAAGAAAGGTATAAGAAATTAAGATATGAAATGGTACTTGTTTTTTGTTTTGTTTTTGTTTGTTTATGTATTTGTTGTATTTATGTTATGTTTGTGTGGTTATAAAAACTGTTTAATAAAAAATATTTAAAAAAAAAAAAAAGAGAGAGAAAACATCCAATATTCAACTTGATTTGTATATGAAACTACACATTTTTACAGAACAAAGGAACATTATAACATCTAACTCCCTTCAGTTTTTCCTGTTCAAAACATTAATGAGCATTGCTGCATAATTTGGGACTGCACTTCTTCCCAAGGCTCTAATATAATTCTTGTTTGTTTCAGGTGGTGATGAATTGGAAATGAAGAACAAGGGAGACCACAACAAAATCCACACAGTGGAGGAGCCATATCAGGTTTCAGACTGTGGAAAGAGCTTCAGTCAGAGCCCCCATTCCACTTCCCATCAAAGAAATCCCCTTGAGAAGAAACACTATCAGTGCTTGGAGTGTGGAAAGAGCTTCACCAGGAAAGAAAGTTTCACTTCCCATCAAAGAATTCATACAGGGGAGAAACCTTATCAGTGCTTGGAATGTGGAAAGAGCTTTAGTCAGTGCTCCCATCTCATTGCCCATCAAAGAATTCATACAGGGGAGAAACCCTATCAATGCTTAGAATGTGGAAAGAGCTTCAGTCGAAAGGACAGTTTCACTTGCCACCAAAGAATTCATACAGGGGAGAAACCCTATCAGTGCTTGGAATGTGGAAAAAGCTTCACCTGGAAAATAAGCTTCATTTCCCATAAAAGAATTCATACAGGAGAAAAACCCTATCAATGCTTGGAATGTGAGAAGAGCTTCAGTCGAAAGGACAATTTCACTTCCCATCAAAAAATCCATACAGGGGAGAAACCCTATCAGTGCTTGGAATGTGGAAAGAGCTTCACCAGGAAAGAAAGTTTCACGGTCCATCAAAGAATCCATACAGGGGAGAAACCTTATCAGTGCACGGAATGTGGAAAGAGCTTCAGTCACAGCTACCATCTCACTTCTCATCGTAGACTTCATACAGGGGAGAAACCATATCACTGTGCAGAATGTGGAAAGAGCTTCGTTCGAAAGGACAGTTTCACTTCCCATCAAAGAATTCATACAGGGGAGAAACCTTATCATTGCTTGGAATGTGGAAAGAGCTTCAGTGAAAGCTCCAGTCTCACTGCCCATCAAAAAATTCATACAGGGGAAAAACCCTATCAGTGCTTGGAATGTGGAAAGAGCTTCACTTGGAAAAAGTGTTTCACTTCCCATCAAAGAATTCATACAGGGGAGAAACCATATCAGTGCTTGGAGTGTGGAAAGAGCTTCAGGAATTGCTCAGATTGCAATTCTCATCGAAGAATTCATACAAGGGGGAAACCTTATCAGTGCTTGGAGTGTGGAAAGAGCTTCAGCTGGAAACAAAGTTTCGCTTCGCATAAAAAAATCCATACAGGGGAGAAACCATATCAGTGTGTGGAATGTGGAAAGGGATTCATTAATAATGCGAAACTCACTTCCCATCAAAGAATTCATACAGGGGAGAAACCCTATCAGTGCATGGAATGTGGAAAGAGCTTCACCTGGAAAATAAGCTTCACTTCCCATCAAAGAATTCATACAGGGGAAAACCCCTATCATTGTCTGGAATGTGGAAAGAGCTTTACCAGGAAAGAAAGTCTCACAGCCCATCACAAAATCCATACAGGGGAGAAACCATATCAGTGTGTGGAATGTGGAAAGAGCTTCAGTCAAAGCAACAATCTCATTTCCCATCAGAGAATTCACACAGGGTAGAAACCATTTTAGTGCCAAGAGTGTGATCGGAGAGATTTATGAAAGTCTGGTCTCATTTTTAAAGAAGAAGAGAAGAGAAGAGTTTGGATTTGATATCCCGCTTTATCACATCCCTAAGGAGTCTCAAAGCGGCTCACAATTTCCTTTCCCTTCCTCCCCCACAACAAACACTCTGTGAGGTGAGTGGGGCTGAGAGACTTCAGAGAAGTGTGACTGGCCCAAGGTCACCCAGCAGCTGCATGTGGAGGAGCGGAGACGCGAACCCGGTTCACCATATTATGAGTCTACCACTCTTAACCACACTGGCTTTTAAAGTTCTTCATAAAACAATTGGAGCTCTTAAAAGGACTTAGAGCTCACTGAAAAAGCCAAAATGGGAAAGGTTTGGACAAGTTTGTTTCTCTTTGAAGGAAAATATTTCTTCTACTCTGAGCCACTTAAAGAGAATTGGATTCCTGCAAGACAACCACTCTTATCTGGACACCTAAACTGCTATGTCCTCTTGAACACATTCTTTCTTTTTTCTGTTTTATGGTTCATCTCTTAAAGTAATTATTTGGTTTATTTGTTTAATTTGAATCTTAATTTGAGAAATTGGATTTTATGTTAAACAGCTGGTGTGTGTTGGATATCAGGCTGGAAGGAAGAGGGAGGGCTGGAAAAATGCAGGAAACAGGATTTCTTGGGAAAGAGTTATTCTGTGGCCTTGACAAACTGATAAGGTGCTGCTGGAAAATAGGCTGCTTTGAGAACAAGGGAGAGGGAGATTTTGAATATGGCAGTTCAAAAACAGTTTACACCAGGCCTGTGTTAAATTTGGAGAAGCTATTAGCCCGAATTGATAGAAATAGTGAAATAGTGACAAATTTGACCACTAAAGTAGAGACACTCACAAAGAAAACAGAAGCACTAGATGTCTCCATGAAAGGAAGGGAAGAGAAGTCTGAAAAGCTGGAAAAGGAGACCAAAAAATCAGAACAGGAGACGCTTAGGATTGCTGTGGACGGTTTGGGTGGGAGATAAGAGGCAATTGCGGGCGCTTTGGCGGTTCTTGAGATGAGACAGAAAGCCCAGCCTCTGAGACGGAGAGGAGGGAGGAGAGCAGGATTTTTTTAAAAATTATTTTTTATTAACCGGCCAATCATATCAAATTAAATCACATCACATAAATTCCGAATTACAAAGCCGAATTTTAAATTTTGTTGGGGGGACCCATATTTCAAGATCCGAAGGGGGATTCTGATCATCTTCTTGCTACTGCGTTAATGTCCAAATCAATCCAAATCAGTCCAAACAGAGTTCATAATTCTATCCAGTCTTATCTTGCTGTTTCCACATCACATCTTGTTCATATATTTTCTCTTTTTTCTTTATGATCTCTTCTGATAGTCTCCTTAAGCTGATAAACACCAATAATAATCCTGTGTGAATTTTTCCGTTCTTCCAATCCTCAAATCGAGATGGTTTCCATATATCATCACCTTCATAGATAACATTGCTCTTTCCATCATTAATCTCGCAAAACTGTCGCTCTTAAGACCCTCTGAGGAGTTTCACCCACAATATATAAACAGCTCTATTTCTCTCTTTCTCCTCCCAGACTCAAGACCTCCGACAGAACTTCCCAATATGGCGACGGCATTTTTAACTGCGTCATTCCTAAGCTCTTATACATTCCACGCTCTTCTTAAAACACGCTTTGGTTCGAAAGTTTATCTCCACACAGCCTTAAATCCACAGCTTAAGTCCTTAAAACGACATTTCTGACTCGTGAGGGGAGGGGATTCTTGTTTAATCACATAAGGAAAGAAAGGAAAGTTTTTTCCCCCTCCCCCATCAGTCATTTGCCATACCGTATCTTGGCGTATCTTCTCATGTTTTATTCTTGTCTTGTTTTATCAGAGATCTCTTCTGTTAGCAGTCTTTACTCCCCCTCCTTCTTTGAAATATGTGCATTCCTTCATCCAAATTGTTTCTTTTGAAGTTCTTGCAGCTAGTGGCGTGGATCAGGGACGGCGTCCAGGAGCGCCGGAATCCCACAGGAGGGCTTTGTGCCTAGTGCCCCCATCCCCACAAATTCGGGGGTGGTATAGGGCACAGCAGGCAAGGGCAGTCCCCCCCACCATCCGGGGGGGGTAGGGAGGCTAATTACTCCCATCATAGCCTCCAAATTACCTCGTGTGGGTCGGAGAGATGTTATTGTCAGCCATCTTCTGATGCGCCCCCTAGTGGCCCCCCGAGGAGAGCAGGATTTTAGCAAAGGTTTGAGCGGAGTGGCTGGGAGTGGAAGAGGAATTCATGGAGGAGGCGCCACTCTCCTCACAGCTGGGGGGGTGGCTTTTGGGTAGAAAACCAATGTGAATAAATCCCCCCAGTGCCACCCCCTGGCTGGTCTTCCTGTCTCCCTCTCCCTGTGCCCCCACCCTGCCCCAATCAAAGTCCCAGCCAGCAGCTGCCCCCCAGGCCTTCCTCCGCCCATCTTGGGGTCTCAAGGCATGCGGGCAGAATTTAGTGGGGGGCCAGGCTGGGCTCAGGGGTCTGCTTTCCTCTCCTTACACTGGGAAGCTTGTCTACGAACTAATGAAGGAGCGTCTCCACCTCCATCATTCTACCTGGATGCTGAGGTCCAGCACCGAGGTTCCCTCTGGAGGTTCCCACACTGCAAGAAGCCAAGTTACAGGGAACCAGGCAGAGGGCTTCTCAGTAGTGGCACCCGCCCTGTGGAACGCCCTCCCATCAGATGTCAAAGAAATAAACAACTACCAGACTTTTAGAAGACATCTGAAGGCAGCCCTGTTTAGGGAAACTTTTAATGTTAGATGCATTACTGTTATTTTAATATTTTGTTGGAAGCCGCCCAGAGTGTCTGGGGAAGCCCAGCCAGATGGGCAGGGTATAAATAATTTATTATTGTTATTATTATAATGGATAAAGGGTTGTTTGGAAGACTAAGCCATCTCTACCTCCCCCCCCCCCCGCCAATTTTAAAATAAAGCCTATTTAAGAATTGGGCACATGGAGGAAGCAGAATGCAATGCATTTTCAGTTGGGAGTGTCGAGCAAGGAGATTGGAGATGGTTGCCAGTCCAAGTGTCGCAGTCCAGTTCATGCGCGATCAAAGTCCCGGCTGGGGACGTCGGGACCGGGGGCAAGATGGCAGGGTGGGAGCAGGAACGGGAGTCTAGGAATCAGGAAGCCAAGGTTCCGAGGATCAAGAAGCAAGTAGTCAAGGAACCAAACGCAGCAAGGCAGGGAACGTGTTGCTGTGGCAAAGAGCCGAAGGGAAAATGCTGACCTTCTATCCCTTCCTGGCTCTTGCCACCAGGTGCAGCGAGTTACCAAGTGGTCTCACCTGTGAGGCCGCACCTTGCCTCTCCAGAACAAACTTAGGAAGGCCCCAGTCCTGCAGAGTCCTATTGGTCACAGGGCCTGGCTCCTGCATGCACACCTGACAAAGGGTAGTTTAAGACGCGGGGGGGGGGGGGAAGACCTTGTGAAAGGGGGGGCAGTTTTGGGAGAGATTCCAGCCGTGGCATTGGCAGATGAGGAATCCTGGAAGAGGACACTCCAGGCTCATCTAGTCCAACCCCTGCAATTCAGGAACCCCGGTTCTTAGTCCCACCAGCTCCCTTGAACTGGGCAACTCAGATGCCTGGAGCAGCGCCCGTTGGAGAGCAGCCTTGGGTCGCCTCTGGAGCTGGCCGGACCTTTTGGACGGCTGTTTCCACCCCCCCTGCCTTCTGCTGGCAGGCCCGGTTGGGAGTTGTAGTGCAAAGCCCATTGAGGGGAGGTGGTTTTCAAGTTGGAACTATGTTTTGACCCTTTGCCAAAAGGAGATGCCACAAAGTGTGTGTCGGGAGGGTGTCTTTTCAGTGCCAGGATACAAGGTGCTCTCTTGACCTGGAGCCCAATCCCTCTCCTCCACCCCTAGAAAAGGGGGTCATGCAGAACCCCCTTTTCCTTCCTCTTTGCTCAGAGAGTCGGAACCAACTCTCTCTCAAGGGACCCTGGAGCCAAACACTTGCAGAGTTTTACTTCTCAAGCAAAGGGTGGGAAGGAATACATTCTTGTTGCACTTGAGATGTACAGAAATCTCTTGTCCAGATTTTTAACACCGCAGGCCTGCTGTGATGGGTTTCCTTGTCCCCCTTGCCACTAAAAAAATCCAGTTAATAGACTCTTTGCCAATTGTTATGTTTAATTACTTTTTTTTTTTAAGGTAAAGATGTTACGCTACATCTTTGAGACACTGTACTTACTGCTGCTTTTTTCTATTCTGGATTTGAATAAAAATTAATCTGTGGACTAACGTTCTTGCTTTTTGTGTGGTCTTTTCCTGCTGCTTGATATACAACGGACTCTTATTTATTTAGTTGTTCATGGCTTATATGCTCATGGAACATTTGATATTTATTGCTGAAATATAGACACAAAACAACATATGCTAAAACATAAGAAGTGTTGTGGTCAGATCACTTCCTGGTGCAACTAGACTAGAGGGCATTGCGTAGAAGCCCCCAAAGATGCGCCTGAATTTTGGGGTGTTTGGCACCTGCAAACCTATAACAATGTCACCAGAGGGGGAATAAAAGGCTTCCTAGGAAAACCCCCTTGGCTGCTCCTGTGTTGCTTCCAAGGCGACTTCACCAAGAACATACATTTATTGCTGAAATACAGACACAAAGCAGCAGATGGGACAACACAGAATGGCCCCCCCAGCCATGTCTGGCAATGTCTCCCCCCTCCAGCCCCCCCGGGACCCCCTCTTGCTGGGACAGGGCTCTCTGCCCCGCAGGCCCCCCAGAGGCCCCCAAGAGAGACTCGCCCCCCCCCCGGAGAAGAGACACCCCGGGTCCCCCATGTGGCCCCCCCAAAGACCCCCCTCTCCCCCGCCCAGACGCCCCTTCGCAGCCCCAGGCAGAGAATCATAGAATCATAGAATCATAGAATCATAGAGTTGGAAGAGACCACAAGGGCCATCGAGTCCAACCCCCTGCCAAGCAGGAAACACCATCAGAGCACTCCTGACATATGGTTGTCAAGCCTCTGCTTAAAGACCTCCAAAGAAGGAGACTCCACCACACTCCTTGGCAGCAAATTCCACTGTCGAACAGCTCTTACTGTCAGGAAGTTCTTCCTAATGTTTAGGTGGAATCTTCTTTCTTGTAGTTTGGATCCATTGCTCCGTGTCCGCTTCTCTGGAGCAGCAGAAAACAACCTTTCTCCCTCCTCTATGTGACATCCTTTTATATATTTGAACATGGCTATCATATCACCCCTTAACCTCCTCTTCTCCAGGCTAAACATGCCCAGCTCCCTTAGCCGTTCCTCATAAGGCATCGTTTCCAGGCCTTTGACCATTTTGGTTGCCCTCCTCTGGACACGTTCCAGTTTGTCAATGTCCTTCTTGAACTGTGGTGCCCAGAACTGGACACAGTACTCCAGGTGAGGTCTGACCAGAGCAGAATACAGTGGCACTATTACTTCCCTTGATCTAGATGCTATACTCCTATTGATGCAGCCCAGAATTGCATTGGCTTTTTTAGCTGCCGCGTCACACTGTTGGCTCATGTCAAGTTTGTGGTCAACCAAGACTCCTAGATCCTTTTCACATGTAGTGCTCTCAAGCCAGGTGTCACCCATCTTGTATTTGTGCCTCTCATTTTTTTTGCCCAAGTGCAATACTTTACATTTCTCCCTGTTAAAATTCATCTTGTTTGTTTTGGCCCAGTTCTCTAATCTGTCAAGGTCGTTTTGAAGTGTGTTCCTGTCCTCTGGGGTGTTAGCCACCCCTCCCAGTTTGGTGTCATCTGCAAATTTGATCAGGATGCCCTTGAGTCCATCATCCAAGTCGTTGATAAAGATGTTGAATAAGACCGGGCCCAAGACAGAACCCTGTGGCACCCCACTAGTCACTCTTCTCCAGGATGAAGAGGAACCATTGATGAGCACCCTTTGGGTTCGGTCAGTCAGCCAGTTACAAATCCACTGAGTGGTAGCATAGTCAAGACCGCATTTTACCAGCTTCTTTACAAGAATATCATGGGGCACCTTGTCAAATGCCTTGCTGAAATCAAGATAGGCTACATCCACTGCGTTCCCTTCATCTACCAGGCTTGTAATTCTGTCAAAAAACGAGATCAGGTTAGTCTGACATGACTTATTTTTCAGAAATCCATGCTGACTATTGGTGATCACAGCATTCCTTTCCAGGTGCTCACAGACTGTTTGCTTAATGATCTGCTCCAGAATCTTCCCTGGTATTGATGTCAGACTGACTGGGCGGTAATTATTTGGGTCCTCTCTTTTCCCCTTTTTGAAAATAGGGACAACATTTGCCCTCCTCCAGTCTGCCGGGACTTCGCCTGTTCTCCAGGAATTCTCAAAGATGACTGCCAGTGGTTCTGAAATCACATCTGCCAGTTCTTTTAATACTCTTGGATGCAGTTCATCTGGCCCTGGAGACTTGAATACATCTAGACTAGCCAAGTATTCTTGTACTATCTCCTTAGTTATTCTGGGCTGTGTTTCCTCTGCTGAATCATTTGCTCCAAATTCTTCAGGTCGGGCATTGTTTTCTTTATCGGAGAAGACTGAGGCAAAGAAGAGAGACGGGCTCCTCCTCCCGGACACGGGTTCCCCCTTCACACGCACACGCGCCCAGTCCCGGGTTCTGCGTCCGGCTTCCTCCCTGCCCTCCCCCCCCCGAAGGGGAAGCTCTGCGCCTGCGCGACGCCCCGGGCTCCTCCGCAGGGAGAGAGAAGGGTTAAGGGGAGCCGAGCTGGCTTCCTAGAGAGGACAGGAAAGGAAGGCGAGCCGCTCCTCCCCCCTCTGACGTCCCTTCCGGGCAGAGCGGCCTCGCCTTCGCCTGCCGGGCTCTGGTGGGTCTCCTCTCAGGGGAAGCCTGGGGAACTCCCTGCCCCGGGAGGCGGGAAAAGAGGCTGGGGGTCCGGGAGGGAGCAGAGGGACCTCAGGCCCTGGCCAGGGAGGTGGGACTGGAAGACAGTGAGGAGGGAGAAGGACGTTAGGAGGGACATAATTATGAGGGAGAAGGACATTAGGAGGGACATAATTGTGAGGGAGAAGGACATTAACAGGGACATGAGGGAGAAGTGTATTAAGAGGGACATAATTATGAGGGAGAAGTGTATTAAGAGGGACATTATTATGAGGGAGAAGTATATTAAGAGGGACATAATTGTGAGGGAGAAGTATATTAAGAGGGACATAATTATGAGGGAGAAGTATATTAGGAGGGACATAATTATGAGGGAGAAGGACATTAGGAGGGACATAATTATGAGGGAGAAGGACATTAGGAGGGACATGAGGGAGAAGTGTATTAAGAGGGACATAATTGTGAGGGAGAAGTGTATTAGGATGGACATAATTGTGAGGGAGAAGTGTGTTAAGAGGGACATGAGGGAGAAGGACGTTCGGAGGGACATTATTGTGAGGGAGAAGTATATTAAGAGGGACATTATTATGAGGGAGAAGTATATTAAGAGGGACATTATTATGAGGGAGAAGTGTATTAAGAGGGACATTATTATGAGGGAGAAGTGTATTAAGAGGGACATTATTATGAGGGAGAAGTGTATTAAGAGGGACATTATTATGAGGGAGAAGTGTATTAAGAGGGACATTATTATGAGGGAGAAGTATATTAAGAGGGACATAATTGTGAGGGAGAAGTGTATTAAGAGGGACATAATTGTGAGGGAGAAGTATATTAGGAGGGAAATAGCATGAAGCTTCCCTTCTCTATTCATAAATCTCTGTATGTCGGCCATTTTCCCTCCCTAATTCTTTATTTGACTGAAAGTCCAGTTTCTGAGGCGTCTTCCAGGGCAGTTCCACCCAGAGGGCCTTGCCACCGTCCCCTCGGATCCAGAGCAGGAAGTCCCGAAGGGACGGTGGCTGGAGCTAGACATGGGCCCTGATGCTCACCAAGCCACCCAAGCAGATATGGCTGGCTTGGGGCGAAGCTCTGGACTATGAAGTGGGGTGGGGAGGGACCCCCACTGTTTCCTTGGCTTCAGATTACACTCACTTGTCATTCACAGTTATGACTTCTCCCTCCCCCTTTTCCCCCCATACAGCTTGGAGTCTGAGCTGTGGTGCAATCCAGCCCTGGTTCCTAGCAAGACTCAGCCACGCTTCCTCAGGAAACATTCTTCTCCTCTTCATCTTACAATAGAATAGTGTGTTTGATTCAGACGATTTTCTGCACCTCGCATTAGTACCCACAGAACTTGGCAGAGGACCAAGGGGCTCCTTCCAATCTCTTGGAGACTTCCGAAGAGCCCAGATGGAGGAGCAAGACTCAGCTGGCCCTGAAGCAGGAAGAGGCCATGCCATGGAAACTGGGAACAGTGGGGAATTCTGGGAAAACTCTGTGAAGAAGGAACTGGGTGAGGAGGACACCCTTTGCTCAGAGGTGCAGAGCCAGGAGCTCAGTCAGTTCTGCTACCAGGAGGCCAAAGGACCCCGAGAGGTTTGCAGCCAACTCTACCACCTTGACCATCAGTGGCTGAAGCCAGAAAGGCACACGAAAGCTCAGATGTTGGACCTGGTGATCTTGGAGCAGTTCCTGGCTGTCCTTCCTCTGGAGATGGAGAACTGGGTGAGGGAATGCGGAGCGGAGACCACTTCCCAGGCGGTGGCCCTGGCCGAAGGTTTCCTCCTGAGTCAAGCAGAGGAGAGGAAGCAGGCAGAGCAGCAGGTGAGAGAGACTTTCCTCTGGATACTCCCCAGGGGCTCCAAAGAGGAGGGAGAGTATTCCCAAATCAATTCCTAATGGCCCATCCTTTTTTGGAAAGCTGCTGCTGCTGCTGCTGCTTCTTCTTCTTCTTCTTCTTCTTCTTCTTCTTCTTCTTCTTCTTCTTCTTCTTATTATTATTATTATTATTTATTATTATTTATGACACTCATGTGGCTGGGTGCCTTCCAGCACATATAAAAGCATAAGAAGACATCAGGTGTCTTCTAAAAGTTATGCAGTTTTTTATCTCCTTCTCACCTGATGGGAGGACATTCCCCAGGGTGGGGCCACTGTGGAGAAGGTCTTCTGCCTGGTTCCCTGTAACTTCACTTACCACAGTGAGGGAATCAGCAGAAGACCCTCCGAACTGGACCTCAGTTCATGGAGACGCTCCTTTGGCTATACTGGGCCTTTCAGGCCGTTTAGGGCTTTAAGGTTCAGCACCAACACTTTGAATTGTGCTGGGAAACGTTCTGGGAGCCAGTGAAGATCCTTGAGAACCAATGTTTCATGGTCCTGGCAGCCAACCCCAGACACCAGTCTAGCAGAAGCAGGAAGCAGCTTTCACCTCTGTCCCCCGAAAGCGCTTGCCTCTGCCATTCCTTCTCTAACCCTTCTCCCCATTCTCTGTTTTGAATCCTTGTTGCTCTTTCAGAGGAAGGATCTTTTGGCAGAAATGGGTCTTGATTCTTCTGAGGCAGAGAAGACTCCGCTGGACGCCAGAGTGAGGCCTCTGGGTAAGGAGGAAGGAGTGTTTTCTCCCCCGTTCTGTCACATTCTCTTGGTTTCAAAACTAATCTGTGATTTCTTTGCATCTTTTGGGGGAAGACACCTGGAGCCCAGAGGGGGAGAGATGTATTTTTGCACAACTAATATATGAAATGGGTACAAATGTCCAAATGTACTCAGCAGGGGAGACATTTACTGCAGCTGGTTCAATTCCACAGTTTATTATCTCTTCCAGCAACGCCTGTACATTAGTCCAAATTGAGCTCTAATTGACAGGAGAACCTCTGCTTCTTAATGGCGGCGAAGGAGAGTTTTCGGCAGGCGAAGGGCTTTTGCACTCAGCGCCTCCCTGCCTCCCGCAATCCATGCCGGAGCCGGAACCTGGTACCAAGATGAACTGGGAGTGAAGCCCATTCCCCCCTGTCCCTGGGGGCAACTTGCAAGGAGAATTACCCTCAGTCATCCTTGTTTTTCCTTTGCCAACAATCTCCCGCTGCCTCCATTAAGGCAGAGTGGAACCGGAAGCTAGCAGGGGAGACTTGGACAAGCCCCATCTGCACTTAGAGATGCACTGTTTCACCTCTGAGAGAAGCAGGCGCTCACGGTTTCCACTTACCTTTGTCTCTCCCAGGAGACGGAATGATGCCACCAAGACCTGCTCCTTCATCTTTTCATGGTGGTGGAGGGGAGGCAGCAGCTGTGGACCCAGATCAGGTAGGGGGAAGGAGCCTTGTGGGGAAGGAGCGCTGGGATGCAGACTGGCTGGACACAGTTGGATGCAGAGGAATGGTGGGAGGAGCCAGAGAAGAGGGAGCCGACTGGGAGGAGGAGGAGGAGGAGGAGGTGTCTGAAGCTGGAGAGGGAAGAGGGCTCAGGGAGCAGAGGGAGTCTGTGGCAGAGAGCAGCCCAGACTCCGAGGCAGAAGCTGCAGCAGGAGAGAGGGATGAGGAAGGCAGAGAGGGGTCTGGCCGCTGTAGAAAACAACAGAGCCAAGTGAATGTTCTCTAAGAGGACAGCCTTTTCCCTGTTCTGTTAGGGTCCAGTGTGCTTTGAAGATGTGGCTGTCCATTTCACAGACGAGGAGTGGGCGTTGCTGGATCCTGACCAGAGAGCTCTCCATAAGGAAGTCATGGAGGAGAATCGTGGGATCTTGGACTCTCTCGGTAAGGCTCCCTATTGGATCATCCTATCTGTTTTGTAATTCAAGACATCTCTCTATATGATGAACCTCTGATATTTCGATGGGGCTCAACAGCGCCACCCACAGCACCTGGGATGTTAACACTCCCACAGCAAACCTTGGAGGGATGGCTATTGATTGTTTTCCCTGTGAATATTCTTCTTTCAGTTCTGCCGTTTAAAACCATGATCAGGCTGTCTGAACTGCCCAGGCCTTCTTAAATGTAGGATTCAGAGTGATTTTTGACCAAAGAGTTGCTTGACAGATTCCACGACTGAACCAAACAAACTCCATCCCAGAAAAGAGCCAGGCTTTTTGAATCTCAGGCAGTGAACCCTGTAGTAACAATAATGATAATTTTATTATTTTCACCCTGCCCATCTGACTGGGTGGCCCCAGCCACTCTGGGCAACTTCCAACAAATAGAAAAACATAATAAAACATCAAACATTAAAAACTTCCCAATACAGAGGTGCCTTCAGAAGTCCTCTAAAAGTTGCATAGTTATTTCCTTGACATCTGATGGGAGGGCGTTCCACAGGGTGGGTGCCCCTACCGAGAAGGCCCCCTGCCTCGTCCCCTGTAACTTCTCACAATAATGTAACATTTAAGTACAGTGGTACTTCGGGTTAAGAACTTAATTCGTTCTGGATGTCCGCTCTTAAAATTTGTTTAGATTTATTACTGCATATTGTACAACTTAGCATATTGAATACAATGGTTCCTCGGGTTAAGTACTTAATTCATTCCTGAGGTCCGTTCTTAACCTGAAATTGTTTTGAACCTGAAGCACCACTTTGGCTAATGGGGTCTCCTGCTGCCGCTGCGCCGCCGGGGCATGATTTCTGTTCTTATCCTGAAGCAAAGTTCTTAAACTGAAGCATTCTTTCTGAGTTAGCAGAGTCTGTAACCTGAAGTGTATGTAACCTGAAGCGCATGTAACCCAAGGTACCAGTGTATATCTTCATTTTGGACAGGGAACTTTCCCGCTTTGGCCACCTTTTAAATAATAATAAAAGCACATTTTATTTATAAAGATAGTACAGATCCATATTTAAATTTAAACAAAATGATGTTACCAGTACAGTAAGCTGTACTTTTAAAAACTAGAGAGAGAAAACATCTAATATTCAACTTGATTTGTATACGAAACTAGACAATTTTACAGAACAAAAGGAACATTATAACATCTAAATCACTTCAGTTCTTCCTCTGTCCCAAACATTAATTAGCATTGTTCCGTAATTTGGGACTGCACTTCTTCCTGAGACTCTAATCCGTTTGCCTCTTAGTTTCAGGTGGTGATGAATTGGAAATGAAGAACAAGGGAGACCACAACGAAATCCACACAGTAGAGGATCCATATCAGGATTCAGACTGTGGAGAGAGCTTCAGGCAGAGCTCCCATTCCACTTCCCATCAAATAAATCCCCTTGAGAAGAAACACTATCAGTGCTTGGAGTGTGGAAAGAGCTTCACTCGGAGTGCACATCTCACATCCCATCGTAGAATTCATACAGGGGAGAAACCATATCACTGCTTGGAGTGTGGAAAGAGCTTCAGTCACAGCCACGATCTTACTTCCCATCGTAGAATTCATACAGGAGAGAAACCCTATCAGTGCTTTGAATGTGGAAAAAGCTTCAGTCAGAGGGCCCATCTCACGACCCATCAAAGGATTCATACAGGGGAGAAACCCTTTCAGTGCGTGGAATGTGGGAAAAGCTTCAGTCAGGGCTCCAATCTCACTGCCCACCATAGAATTCATACAGGGGAGAAACCATATCACTGCTGGGAGTGTGGAAAGAGCTTCAGTCAAAGCCACAATCTCACTTGCCATCGTAAAATTCATACAGGGGAGAAACCATATCACTGCTTCAGTCACAGCCATGATCTCACTTCCCATCGTAGAATTCATACAGGGGAAAAACGCTATCAGTGCGTGGAATGTGGAAAGAGATTCAGAAATTGCTCAGATCTCACTTCCCATCAAAGAATTCATACAGGGGAGAAACCCTATCAGTGCTTGGAGTGTGGAAAGAGATTCAGCTGGAAACAGAGCTTTGTTTTCCATAAAAAAATACATACAGGGAAGAAACCCTATCAGTGCTTGGAATGTGGAAAGAGCTTCAGTCAAAACCGCAGTTTCACTTCCCATCTAAGAATTCATACAGGGGAGAAACCCTATCAGTGTCTGGAATGTGGAAAGAGCTTCACCAGGAAAGAAAGTCTCACAGCCCATCACAAAATCCATACAGGGGAGAAACCCTATCAGTGCCTGGAATGTGGAAAGAGCTTCAGTCAAAGCAACAATCTCATTTCCCATCAGAGAATTCACACAGGGTAGAAACTATTTCAGTGCCAAGAGTGTGATCGGAGGGATTTACGAAAGTCTGGTCTCATTTTTAAAGTTCTTAACACAATTGGAGCTCTTAAAAGGACTTTGAGCTCCCTGAAAAAGCTAAAATCAAGACAGGTTTGGACAAGTTTGTTTCTCTTTGAAGGAAAATATTTCTTCTACTCTGAGCCACTTAAAGAGAATTGGATTCCTGCAAGACAACCACTCTTATCTGGACACCTCAATTGCTATGTCCTCTTGGGCACATTCTTTTTTTCTTTTTTATGATTCCTCTTTTAAAGTAATTATTTGGTTTATTTGTTTAATTCGAATCTTAATTTGAGAAATTGGATTTTATGTTAAACAGCTGGTGTGTGTTGGGGATCAGGCTGGAAGGAAGAGGGAGGGCTGGAAAAATGCAGGAAACAGGATCTCTTGGGAAAGAGTTATTCTGTGACCTTGACAAACTGATAAGGTGCTGCTGGAAAATAGGCTGCTTTGAGAACAAGGGAGAGGGAGATTTTGAATATGGCAGTTCTAAAACAGTTTACACCAGGCCTGAGTAGATGATCTTCACAGCAAGACCCAGGGGACAGGTCCCCATCTGAATTGGTGGAACTTTTGCTGACTTAAAAAAGACCTGACTGAAGAGATGAAGGACAATTTGGAGAAGCTATTAGCCCGAATCGATAGAAATAGTGAAATAGTGACAAATTTGACCACTAAAGTAGAGACACTGACAAAGAAAACAGAAGCACTAGATGTCTCCATGAAAGGAAGGGAAGGGAAGTCTGAAAAGCTGGAAAAGGAGACCAAAAAATCAGAACAGGAGACGCTTAGGATTGCTGTGGACGGTTTGGGTGGGAGATAAGAGGCAATTGCGGGCGCTTTGGCGGTTCTTGAGATGAGACAGAAAGCCCAGCCTCTGAGACGGAGAGGAGGGAGGAGAGCAGGATTTTTTTTAAAAAAATATTTTTTATTAACCGGCCAATCATATCAAATTAAATCACATCACATAAATTCCAAATTACAAAGCCGAATTTTAAATTTTGTTGGGGGGACCCATATTTCAAGATCCGAAGGGGGATTCTGATCATCTTCTTGCTACTGCGTTAATGTCCAAATCAGTCCAAACAGAGTTCATAATTCTATCCAGTCTTATCTTGCTGTTTCCACATCACATCTTGTTCATATTTTTTCTCTTTTTTTATGATCTCTTCTGATAGTCTCCTTAGGCTGATAAACACCAATAATAATCCTGTGTGAATTTTTCCGTTCTTCCAATCCTCAAATCGAGATGGTTTCCATATATCATCACCTGACAAAGGGAAACAGTTATTCTGTGACCTTGACAAACTGATAAGGTGCTGCTGGAAAATAGGGAGAGGGAGATTTTGAATATGGCAGTTCAGAAACAGTTTACACCATGCCTGTGTTAAATTTGGAGACCCTATTAGCCCGAATTGATGAAAATAATGAAATGGAGACAAATTTGACCACTAAAGCAGAGACACTGACAAAACAGAAGCACTAGATGTCTCCATGAAAGGAAGGAAGGTGAAGTCTGAAAAGCTGGAAAAGAAGACAAAAAATGGAAATCAGAACAGGAGACGCTTAGGATTGATGTGGACGGTTTGGGTGGGAGATAAGAGGCAATTGCGGGCGCTTTGGCGGTTCTTGAGATGAGACAGAAAGCCCAGCCTCTGAGACGGAGAGGAGAGCAGGATATTAGCAAAGGTTTGAGCGGAGTGGCTGGGAGTGGAAGAGGAATTCATGGAGGAGGCGCCACTCTCCTCACAGCCGGGGGTGGTGGCTTTTGGGTAGAAAACCAATGTGAATAAATCCCCCCAGTGAAACCCCCTGGCCGGTCTTCCTATATTCAGAGTCTTCTTTCCCTGTGCCCCCACCCCACCCCAATCAAAGTCCCAGCTAGCAGCTGCCCTCCAGGCCTTCCTTCGCCCATCTTGGATGCAAGCAGTCATGTTTTTCCTTTGTTCTGACCAACGTTGAATAAAGCTGTAAATATGCTCTCCTGGGTGAATCTTCTGTTGTGGAAACTCTGCGAGAAGGGCGTGCATGAGTCTTGGAATGCGTCTGAGGCTCGTGTCGCTAATTGACTGATGCTGTTCCAACGGGAGACCGGAGATCGTCTGGAGACGACATGGAGGCCTGGTGCCTCTGTCTCCCTGGCAGGATCCCAACAGAATCAGCCAATCAGACGGGACTTGTCGTGTATATAATGTATATAAAAGCCTGAGGCAATTTATATACATATATATATATATATATATATATATATATATACGGGGGGGCAATTAAATCACTGTTTTACAAACTGCAATAAAGAGCATCAAATCACTACAGGACTCTGAATATATTTCACTGGCGACGAAGGTGGGATCCTGCTGAGCTGTCTGCCGCGAACCGCACACAGCCGCCACAGGCAGCACAGCATTGCACTGTTGCACATCCAGGCTACAGCTCCAGGACCCAAGGACCCAGAATGGTGACAGGCAACCGCTTCATGCCGTTCAGCCCAGCCTCAGGAGACTGGGAAGGATACGCCACCCGCTTCTAGTTCCTCCTGGAGGCAAAGGACGTCATGAGACACAGCCAAGAAGAGGGCAACCTTCTTCAGCATCTGTGGAGAAGAAACTTTCAAGATCGCCCGAGCCCTCCTCGCTCCCACAAATATTGCGACCGTTCCCTATGACACGATAATAGAACGGCTGAAGGGGCACTTCTCGCAACAACCCTCGGGGGTAGCGTAAGCGGCAGGTCTCCAGAGAAACCATAACCAGGAATGTGACCTCCCTCCGCCAGGCTGCCTGGCTCTGCAACTTCACAGAGCTGGAGAACATGCTCCATGACTGGCTCATGGGCGGCCTGAGGGACAAGAAGCTGCAGTGGCACCTCTACGCCAAGAAGGACCTGACGTTCCAGGCTGCCCTAGAGGAGGCTGTAGCAACTGAAGCTGCTGAGAGGTCAGCGCAAGGATTCCAGTCAAACATGTCGTCCCAACCGAGGATCCACCTCGAGGACCTCACCGACGACTCAGAATCCGACCAGGAGGACGTGCACTGAGTGCAGCAGCGCACATAATCTGCACGCCCACCACGACAGCCTCGTCCGGAAGACGGGAAGTGCGCAAGTTGCGGGGAGAGCCACGAGCAGAGGACTTGCCATTTCCGCAACGCAGAATGCTGACAATGCAGAAAAGTGGGACACATCGCCCGGGTGTGCCGTGCCTGCCCTGCCCGACGCCTTGAACCAGATGGCCGACCCAAGAGTCCCAGGCCCCGTGGTCTGACACACCAAGGCAACTCGACGAAGACCACAGACTGTCAGGTATACCAGTTGCCTCATTCGAATGCGGAAAAAATTTACATCCAGGCACAGATAGAGGCAGCCCTGTACCGCCTTGAGCTTGATACAGGCTCAACCCTGTCCATAATTTTGGCATGGACATTAAGGAAATTGTGTCCCAGTGGCGGCTCCAAGTTAGGCCAGCTCCATTCACCCTCCGGGAGACTTCCACAAATGCAAGGTCCCCACGATGGGGGTGGGAACCTTCAATGTACAATATCGAGGGTGGAAGTGGCCTTTGGACTTGATCGTGGTCGAGTGGCGCTACATTAGCTTACTGGGGTTGGTGTGGTTTGGGCCACTGGGGCTAACCATCACCGGGGTGAACTGCACCAGCTCCCACGTGGACGTGGACGCCATGTGCAAAGGGTTTCCTGAGGTTTTCGATGCCCCCCCCCCGTTGGCCTACAACTAGAACCCGCCATACAACCCATCAGGTTCAAGGCCCACCAGGTCCTGTTCGCCCTCAAAACCCTGTGTTGATGAGGAATTAGACTGCCTCGTGGAGCAAGGAGTGCTCTAGCTGGTGCCTAATGCCCCCGATAAACCCCAATCATCACACCTGTCAAGCCCAATGGCTCAGTCTGCATCTGTGTAGACTACAAATGTACCATAAAGAAGGTCCTTACAGCTCATGCATACCCGGTGCCAATGGTCAGCCATGTCCTCAATGTCAGTATATGGAAACATCACCGCTGCAGACAGCCAGATTGTTGACATCACATGATGTGCCTATCTGTGGGAAAGAAGAATTTCCCAGGACGTTCACAGGCTGGATAAGTCTCTGTGAAGAGTGTAATTTGAAACCTTCCGTTTGCGCATGCTCAGGAAGTTTGTCAGATGTGCTGGAAGAACTGAACTGAAAGGACGTGTTTTTCTCTAGTGCTGTAATGTCAGAAATAAACACCATGTAAATAGATTTCTGACTTATTTTCTTTCCCCTGCGGAAGCAGGAGGGAGGGGGTTGTGCATTTTACCCACGCTTGGGAAAATGTCGCCTATCAAAATCTCCCTGGTCTGTCTGGATGTCAGCCAGAGGAGGTTACCGGTATGCAAGCTCCGAGGACAGTGAGAGGGGCCAGCCTCTCTGGAGGGGGCTTGCAAACCAACACTCGCTACCCTGGCGGGATCTAAGAGTCCACCTGAGCGGGGACAAGGTGAGGACTATTTGCGACGCCCCTGCACCTAAGGGTAAGGCAGAACTCCAAGCCTTCTTGGGACTATTGAACTTCCGGATGATTCCTGGGGGGGGACTGCAAGGAGGGCTGGACAGAGGAATGCCAAGGGGATAGCAGAAGGGTGAGGCCCATAGAGCAGGAGGAGCGGGTAAGGGAGGCAGAACTAGGAAGTCCAGAAGTGACCGAGGCCGAGCAGCCACAGGAACCAGAACCACAACCGAGTGGACCAGCGGCGTCCAACCCAACGACCCCGTCACAGCCGGCAGCCCTGGAACAAGAGCCAGAACCAGGAACCCCTACTGAGAGACACCCAAGACCACAAGGCATACGTAGGTGACTGGCGTACCTTAAACACTACGAATGCTAACCTCCTGGGCGCAACGTGAACCCCAATCTGACGGGACTCATTGTGTAAATAATGTATATAAAAGCCTGAGGTTTGGGGGGCAATTAAATCACTGTTTTACAAGCTGCAATAAAGAGTATGAAGTCACTACAGGACTCCTGAGTAGATTTCAGAGAATCTAATGCACCTTTGGTTGGGATTGTCCAGCAAGGAGATTGGAGATGGTTGCCAGTCAAAGGGTAGTTTAAGACGCAGGGGGGGAAAGACCTCCTTGTGAAAGGGGGGGCAGTTTTGGGAGACATTCCAGCCGTGGCATTGGGAGCCAGAAGAGGAATCCTGGAAGAGGACACTCCAGGCTCATCTAGTCCAACCCCTGCAATTCAGGAACCCCGGTTCTTAGTCCCGCCAGCTCCCTTGAGCTGGGCAACTCAGATGCCTGGAGCAGCGCCCGTTGGAGAGCAGCCTTGGGTCGCCTCTGGAGCTGGCTGGACCTTTTGGGCGGCTGTTTCCATCCCCCCTGCCTTCTGCTGGCAGGCCCAGTTGGGAGTTGTAGTGCAAAGCCCATTGAGGGTGCCTGGTCCTGGAGGTGGTTTTCAAGTTGGAACTATGTTTTGACCCTTTGCCAAAAGGAGATGCCACAAAGTGTGTGTGTGTCGGGAGGGTGTCTTTTCAGTGCCAGGATACAAGGTGCTCTCTTGACCTGGGAGCCCAATCCCTCTCCCCCACCCCTAGAAAAGGGGGTCATGCAGGACCCCCTTTTCCTTCCTCTTTGCTCAGAGAGTCGGAACCAACTCTCTCTCAAGGGACCCTGGAGCCAAACACTTGCAGAGTTTTACTTCTCAAGCAAAGGGTGGGAAGGAATACATTCTTCTTGCTCTTGAGATGTACAGAAATCTCTTCTCCTGATTTTTAACACCGCAGGCCTGCTGTGATGGGTTTCCTTGTCCCCCTTGCCACTGAAAAATTCCATTTCACTGCCTCTTTGCCGATTGTTACGTTTAATTACTTCTTCTAAGGTAAAGATGTTACGCTGCATCTTTGAGACACTGCACTTACTGCTGCTTTTTTCTGTTCTGGGTCTGAATAAAAATTAATCTTATTGCTTTTTGTGTGGTCTTTTCCTGTTGCTTGATATACAAGGGACGCTTCTTTCTTTAGTTGTCCGTGGCATTTCCATCCAGGTGCCAGAGACCTGGTTCTCCCCCTTGGCAGCCCCAGGCCGAGAGAGGGGCTCCTCCTCCGGGACACGGGTTCCCCCTTCCCACGCACACGCGCCCAGTCCGGCTTCTTCCCGGCCAGGCGCCCCCCTCCCAGGCCCCCCTCTTGCTGGGACACGGCTCTCTGCCCCCCCAGACCCGCCCAGGAGCCCCCAAGAGAGACACCGCCGGGCCCCCCACCTGGCCCCCCCAAGACCCCCCTGGAAGGCTCCCCGCCCAGACGCCCCTTGGCAGCCCCAGGCCGAGAGAGGGGCTCCTCCTCCGGGACACGGGTTCCCCCTTCCCACGCACACGCGCCCAGTCCGGCTTCTTCCCGGCCAGGCGCCCCCCTCCCAGGCCCCCCTCTTGCTGGGACACGGCTCTCTGCCCCCCAGGAGCCCCCTAGAGAGACACCCCCGGGCCCCCCACCTGGCCCCCCCAAGACCCCCCTGGAAGGCTCTCCGCTCCCCCGCCCAGACGCCCCAGGCCGAGAGAGGGGCTCCTCCTCCGGGACACGGGTTCCCCCTTCCCACGCACACGCGCCCAGTCCGGCTTCTTCCCGGCCAGGCGCCCCCCTCCCAGGCCCCCCTCTTGCTGGGACACGGCTCTCTGCCCCCCCAGACCCGCCCAGGAGCCCCCAAGAGAGACACCCCCGGGCCCCCCATAGACCCCCCTGGAAGGCTCCCCCGCCCAGACGCCCCTTGGCAGCCCCAGGCCGAGAGAGGGGCTCCTCCTCCGGGACACGGGTTCCCCCTTCCCACGCACACGCGCCCACTCCGGCTTCTTCCCGGCCAGGCGCCCCCCGGGCAGGCCCCCCTCTTGCTGGGACACGGCTCTCTGCCCCCCCAGACCCGCCCAGGAGCCCCCAAGAGAGACACCCCCGGGCCCCCCACCTGGCCCCTGGGCCCCCCCTGGAAGGCTCCCCGCTCCCCCGCCCCAGGCCGAGAGAGGGGCTCCTCCTCCGGGACACGGGTTCCCCCTTCCCACGCACACGCGCCCAGTCCGGCTTCTTCCCGGCCAGGCGCCCCCCGGGCAGGCCCCCCTCTTGCTGGGACACGGCTCTCTGCCCCCCCAGACCCGCCCAGGAGCCCCCAAGAGAGACACCCCCGGGCCCCCCACCTGGCCCCTGGGCCCCCCCTGGAAGGCTCCCCGCTCCCCCGCCCCAGGCCGAGAGAGGGGCTCCTCCTCCGGGACACGGGTTCCCCCTTCCCACGCACACGCGCCCAGTCCGGCTTCTTCCCGGCCAGGCGCCCCCCGGGCAGGCCCCCCTCTTGCTGGGACACGGCTCTCTGCCCCCCCAGACCCGCCCAGGAGCCCCCAAGAGAGACACCCCCGGGCCCCCCACCTGCCCCCCCAAGACCCCCCTGGAAGGCTCCCCGCTCCCCCGCCCCAGGCCGAGAGAGGGGCTCCTCCTCCGGGACACGGGTTCCCCCTTCCCACGCACACGCGCCCAGTCCGGCTTCTTCCCGGCCAGGCGCCCCCCGGGCAGGCCCCCCTCTTGCTGGGACACGGCTCTCTGCCCCCCCAGACCCACCCAGGAGCCCCCAAGAGAGACACCCCCGGGCCCCCCACCTGGCCCCTGGGCCCCCCCTGGAAGGCTCCCCGCTCCCCCGCCCCAGGCCGAGAGAGGGGCTCCTCCTCCGGGACACGGGTTCCCCCTTCCCACGCGCACGCGCCCAGTCCGGCTTCTTCCCGGCCAGGCACCCCCCTCCCAGGCCCCCCTCTTGCTGGGACACGGCTCTCTGCCCCCCCAGGAGCCCCCAAGAGAGACACCCCCGGGCCCCCCACCTGGCCCCTGGGCCCCCCCTGGAAGGCTCCCCGCTCCCCCGCCCCAGGCCGAGAGAGGGGCTCCTCCTCCGGGACACGGGTTCCCCCTTCCCACGCACACGCGCCCAGTCCGGCTTCTTCCCGGCCAGGCACCCCCCTCCCAGGCCCCCCTCTTGCTGGGACACGGCTCTCTGCCCCCCCAGGAGCCCCCAAGAGAGACACCCCCGGGCCCCCCACCTGGCCCCCCCAAGACCCCCCTGGAAGGCTCTCCGCTCCCCCGCCCAGACGCCCCAGGCCGAGAGAGGGGCTCCTCCTCCGGGACACGGGTTCCCCCTTCCCACGCACACGCGCCCAGTCCGGCTTCTTCCCGGCCAGGCGCCCCCCTCCCAGGCCCCCCTCTTGCTGGGACACGGCTCTCTGCCCCCCAGGAGCCCCCTAGAGAGACACCCCCGGGCCCCCCACCTGGCCCCCCAAGACCCCCCTGGAAGGCTCCCCCGCCCAGACGCCCCTTGGCAGCCCCAGGCAGAGAGAGGGGCTCCTCCTCCGGGACACGGGTTCCCCCTTCCCACGCGCACGCGCCCAGTCCGGCTTCTTCCCGGCCAGGCACCCCCCTCCCAGGCCCCCCTCTTGCTGGGACACGGCTCTCTGCCCCCCCAGGAGCCCCCAAGAGAGACACCCCCGGGCCCCCCACCTGGCCCCTGGGCCCCCCCTGGAAGGCTCCCCGCTCCCCCGCCCCAGGCCGAGAGAGGGGCTCCTCCTCCGGGACACGGGTTCCCCCTTCCCACGCCCCTCCTCTCCCCCCTGGCGGGCCCAAGGGCGGCCTCTTCCCCTCCGAGGGAGCAGCTCTGCGCCTGCGCGACGCCCCGGACGGCTCCGCGGGAGAGAGAAGGGTTAAGGGGCGCCGAGCTGGCTTCCTAGAGAGGACAGGAAAGGAAGGAAGGAAGGCAGGCGGGCCGCTGCTCCCCCCTCCCCCTCTGACGTCCCTTCCGGCCTGGCCCTCGCCTGCCGGGCTCTGGTGGGTCTCCTCTGGGGAAGCCTGCGGAACTCCCTGCCCCGCGGCGCTGAGGTAAACTCCTGGCTCTCGGCGAGAGAGAGAGGCGGGGCGGAGCCTGCCAGGGGACCCGGGCAGGGCGGAGGGAGGGAGGGAGGGAGGGAGGGAGGGAGGGAGGGGGTGGGGGGCCCCCCTGCCGCCCAAGCTTCCCCGGGGGTCTCCGAGGGACTCTCGGCATCCTTCACAAACGACGCTTCTTTTCTCCCCCCTCATTTTCCTTCCTGGCAATAGATGTGGTTCATGTTTGAAAGGAGGTGGGCGAAAGTGGCGTCCAGTGCCCCGTATCTTTTGATCAAAGATAAAGCCAAGTAATCTAAATCAGCGCACAAACAGAAAGGAGGGTTATTCCTGCTTCTCTTTCCTTGGCATCTTGCAAGAACCTTAATTTTAACTTGACATTTTCCCTGCCATGAAAAATGAGATAAATATTTCGGCATCTCCCACCTTGACATATGCTTTAATTTCAGCACATAATTATTTTGAAACAACATAAACTGGTATTTGTCACAGTAACACACAAATATTTCCTTTTCTGTTTGAAACCCTGTTTCCGCCACCAAAACCTTCTGGTCTTCTCCTATCATATTCTTTGCTAACCTTTTCCTTTTCTGGTGATTAATTTAAAGCCTGCGAACATATCAGATGCAACACAGATGGAGCCTGTGTGTGTGTGTGTGTTGTTTCCTCTTGTTTTTTGAATAACTTTTTATTGGGTTTTATAAAGAAGGATCATAGGTATAATAAAGAATAGAATTAAATAAAGCAAGTCTTCTCATGCCATTTGTATATCACAAAAGCAGCATAATTAATTTGCCACATCAGGTTCATTATCAGTGGTCAGCGTATGACTTTTGGGTTAATGCATTGGTTTGAACGCGACCAAAAATAAAGGGGAAACAGAACAGAGCGAACAGAGAGCATTCCACATGGCAAAGCCCTTGTGGTTGTGCTTCGATTAAGGGTGAGTCATGGGCCTTTCTCCTCTTCCATTGCCAACTAAACAATAATATAAAGTCTTGCTCTGTTGATGAACTTAGGCCCAGAAATGAACTGGCAACCAATGCAGGTCTTTAAAACAGGAACTACATGTATTCCAAAGGATTTTCGTGGGTCTTCAGTGAGGAGGGGTAGATGCCACCTGTCAGGCTTCCGGGAATCCCATCCCTCCCCCAGTGGCCAGCCAAGAAGTAGACAACAAGAAGAGTTCCGGCCGAGTCCTTTATTCAATATTTACAGAGAGAGACTTTGAACAGCGCCTCTCCATTGCAGTAATGGCTTTGTTCTGAGTAAAGTCCCACCCCTCTCTCTCTCCTACGTCATCCCTGCGTCGGCTGATCTGTGCTTTCTGCCTCTGAGCTTCCTGTTCTCCTACTCTCAATGCACGCTGGATCCTGGGAGAAGGAGGGTCAGGAATGCTTTCTGAAGACACAGAGTCTGTCAGCTGTCTCTCCCCTGGTGCTGCTGCTTCCTCCTCCTGCTGTTCTCCCAATATTTCCCAGCTTCTCCCCTCTGCAGCCTCTGAACTATGACCTTCTGCAAACCACTGTTGTAAATCTATACTGTCCTCCTCGGGAAGGTTCAGGAGGAGGGAAGGGGGTCTCCAGCATTCCTCTTGGGTCCAGTCCCGGACACCACCTGGAGCCTGTTGGAGAAAAAGATGGGATAGAAATGCCATTAGTAAAACAAGGAATCCAGTTGAGAACCCAACCGCTGCATTTGGGTCCAGTTTCTGAGGCGTCTTCCAGGGCAGTTTCACCCAGAGGGCATTGCAACCTTCCCATCGGATCCAGAGCAGGAAGTCCCATGGCCACATCCTGTCTGTGCCAAAGGGACGGTGGCTGGAGCTAGACATGAGCCCTGCTGCTCACCAAGCCACCCAAGCAGATATGGCTGGGTTGGGGTGAAGCTCTGGACTATGAAGTGGGGTTGGGAGGGACCCCCACTATTGCCCTGGCTCCAAATTACACTTCATACAAATGACTCACTTGTCATTCACAGTTATGACTTCTTCCTCCTCCTCCTCTCCCTACACTTGCTCAGGGAACATTCTTCTTCTCTTGGCTGTGCTTTGATATTATAATAGAAGAATGTGTTTGATTCATAGGATTTGCTGCAGCTTGCATTAGGACACACAGAACTTGGCAGAGGACCAAGGGGCTCCTTCCGATCTCTTGGAGACTTCCGGAGAGCCCAGATGGAGGAGCAAGACTCAGCTGGCCCTGAAGCAGGAAGAGGCCACGCCCAGGAAACGGGGAGTAGTGGGGGATTCTGGGAAAACTCCGTGCAGAAGATCCTGGGTGAGGAGGACACCCCTTCCTCAGCTGTACAGAGCCAGCAGCTCAGTCAGTTCTGCTACCAGGAGGCCAAAGGACCCCGAGAGGTTTGCAGCCAACTCTACCACCTTTGCCGTCAATGGCTGAAGCCAGAAAGGCACACGAAAGCTGAGATGCTGGACCTGGTGATCTTGGAGCAGTTCCTGGCTGTCCTTCCTCTGGAGATGGAGAACTGGGTGAGGGAATGCGGAGCGGAGACCAGTTCCCAGGCAGTGGCCCTGGCCGAAGGTTTCCTCCTGAGTCAGGCAGAGGAGAGGAAGCAGGCAGAGCAGCAGGTGAGAGAGACTTTCCTCTGGATACTCCCAAGGGTCTCCAAAGAGGAAGGAGAGTATTCCGAAATCATTTCCTAATGACCCATCCTTTTTTGGAAAGCATCTAGGAACAGATATTATTATTATTTATGACACCCATGTGGCTGGGTGCCTACCAGCACATATAAAAGCATAAGAAGACATCAGATGTCTTCTAAAAGTTATGCAGTTTTTTATCTCCTTCTCACCTGATGGGAGGGCATTCCCCAGGGTGGGGCCACTGTGGAGAAGGTCTTCTGCCTGGTTCCCTGTAACCTCAGTTCATGAAGACGCTCCTTTGGGTATAGTGGGCTGTCAGGGAACTGCCATCGGAGAAGCAGGAGGTGAAAGGGCTCACAGAGGCTGAGAGAGACTATTCAGCTGGGGAGGGGACCAGCAGGGGGAGAGGTGGAGGAGTTCCAAGGGAAAGTGAGCTGGAGGGAGGGCTCAGAGACACTTCCAGCGAAAATAGTGGGGAGGTTTCAGGACCTCCCATAGGGACACCTACTCCTCGCCGGAAACTGTCACGCCGAGAATCCAGAAGACGCGTTTCCGTTAAGGAACTTTTATGCTGGAAGAAGTTCCGTAAACGCCCACTGTCCGATTCTACGAGCGACTGATGGAGCCATGCTTAAGGAGCTCCGTCACAGACAGAGGTTTGTGGTTAGCCAAACTCTGAGGGACTAGGATTTTACGCACAAGCAGCTCACCATCCCATCACAGCAATCGGACAGTCTCTGAAAGCAGCTTGTGCAGAGAGGCATCATGAGCAACCCAGCCGGAGCCGGGGGAGCAGGAGGAGCTGGAGAGGGTCCAAGCCTGGAAGAAAGGTACAGGGTGTTGGAAGTCCAGCTAGCGCTGCAAACGGCGAGGCTAGAGGAAAGGAGGGCGCAGGATGCAGAAAAGGCAAAAGGCGCTACACTAGCAAGAAAGATGCCAGGATTGGTGTAGAAGTTTGGGGGGGACCCCAGGAACTATCAAGCCTTTAGGACAGAGATGCAGTATGCTCTCGAGCTGCAGTTTGACGACTTTCCCGACGAGGCATCGCGAGTGGCGTTTGTGGTTGGCCATCTCGAAGGGGGGGCGAGAGACTGGGTTAGACCCCTGATGGCAGGGAATAGTGAAATGCTGAAGGACACGAGGAAGTTTTTTCGTGCCATGGATTTGATGTTTTCCAGCGAGATTGAACAGGGACTGGTGCGCAGACAGTTGATGGCTTGTAAACAGGGGAGCCGATCGGTTCGTGAGTACTGGACTGAGTTTACAATGCTGATACATAAATTGGGGTGGGACCTATCGGCGGAACCCATTCAAATGCTTTTTGAAGAGGGGCTTTCTTCGGCGGTGAAAGACGAACTTTCCCGGGCGCCCAGGGCGGAGTCTATGGACCAGCTGACCAAATCAGCGCTGACCATTGGAGCGCGCCAGGAGGCGAGAGCCTTGGAGAAGCGGGAAGGGAAAGGAGAGCGTTGGAGGGATTTCCGCATTCCAGAGATTCCGGAGCCAAATTTCCCGCCAGGAGAGCCGATGGAAATTGGAACAGCACGCGTGCGCGCAGTTTCAAATCCCAGTGAAGGGAGGAAGAAGGAGGGGAAGAGCACCAAGAAATGTTACTCTGCCAGCAGCCAGGTCACTTTGCCAGAGTCTGCCCGCAAAGAAAGGAATGGCAAGGGATGGCGGGAGCTGTTGGGGGGAAGGAGGAGGGAGTCCAGGAGCCAGTAAAAGCCAACGCCTGGCTGCCACCGTCAGGGCACAGCAGCCAGGCCAAGGAGCAGTAAAAGTGCCCACACCGGAACCTCCAAGACCAGCCCTAGTAATAGAGGTGTTGCTAGAGCTGGCAAACGGATACCCACTAAAGACAAAGGCGCTGTTGGACTCAGGCAGCTCCTGTAATTTTATGAGTAAGGAGTTTGCAGCTGAACACCAGATACAGATACTCCCTTTAAGTAACCCCCTGCAGGTGACCACGATCGATGGGAGGGAGCTGTTGGGAGGAGAAGTTAGCCTACAGACCGTCCCAATGGTTATGAGGGTGGCCAGGCACACCGAAAGGATAGCGTTCAATGTGGCCACCCTGGGAGGGGCTCCCGTTATTTTGGGAATGAGCTGGCTAGCGTTGCATGATCCGCTAGTGGGCTGGCATCAGAGAGTGGTCTCCTTTGGGTCAGCACATTGCCTGGAACACTGCAGAGAGGGAAAGGTGCCGGAAGAGGCAAAAGCCTTTCTAGCAGGGACGGAAGTGGCGGACAAAGGGAAGGTGCCCAAACAATACGCTGACCTTAGCAAGGTCTTCAGCGAAAGGGAAGAAGATAAACTACCACCGCATAGAGCCTTTGACTGCCAAATTAACCTGGTCCCTGGAGCCCAGCTCCCCGTGGGCAAGCTGTACGCCATGTCAGACAGGGAAATGCAGGAGTTAAGGGAGTTTATTGATAAAAACCTGAAGAGGGGCTTCATCAGAGAGTCCAGAGCGGTGGGGGGGGGAGCCCAGTGTTTTTTGTAGACAAAAAAAACACGGATAAACCCAGGCTTGTAGTGGACTACCGGGCCCTAAATGCAGTGTCAGAACCAGTGACTTTCCCCATGCCCAGAATTGATGACATTTTGACCAGGGTGAGGAAGGGAAAGATATTCACGAAACTGGACCTGAGAGGGGCATACAACCTGATACGAATAAGGAAAGGGGATGAATGGAAAACCACCATGTTCACCCCTTTGGGGGCTTTTGAATATTTAGTTATGCCCTTCGGATTGCAATCAGGCTCAGCATGTTTTCAATCGTTCATGAACCACGTCCTGGGACCTCTGCTCTACAAGAATTGCGTGGCCTTCCTCGATGACGTGTTGATATATTCAGAGAATGAGGAGCAGCATGTAAAGGATGTCAGGGAAGTGCTGAGCCAACTGCAAGCAAACCAGCTGTGGGTGAAAGTGGAGAAGTGTCAGTTTCACACCAAGGAGGTGGAATTCCTGGGGTACCGCTTATCAGACAAGGGATTAGCCATGGATCCAGGCAAGGTCCAGGCGGTGCTGGAATGGAAGACACCGAAAACGAAAAAGGATGTGCAAAGGTTCTTAGGGTTTGGGAACTTTTACCGTAAATTCATCAAGAACTTTGCCCACTTAACGGCTCCCATCACGGACTGTCTCAGCAGCAAGAAGAAATTCGTTTGGACGGCGGAGGCGGAGCAAGCATTTGAGGAATTGAAAAGGGCATTCGCTTCGGAAGAACAGCTCCTGCATGTGGATTTACAAAAACCCATGAGAGTGGAAACTGATGCCTCAGACCGGGCGGTGGGGGCGGTGCTGCTTCAGCCGGGGAAGAATAAGTCGGAGTGGAGACCGTGTGCCTTCTTTTCGCGTAAGCTGAACAAATCCGAGAGGAACTACACCGTATATGACCGAGAACTACTCGCCATTCACGAAGCGTTCCGGAGATGGAGACATTTACTAATTGGCGCACAGCATAAGGTGCAAGTGTGTACGGACCACAAGAATTTGGAGTATTGGAGAACGGCACGAGTGCTCAACCAACGACAAGTGAGGTGGGCCCAGGAGTTCTCCAAATTCCATTTTGAAATTTGCTATGTGCCAGGTCCAGAAAACATCAGAGCGGACGCTCTCTCGCACAAACCTGAATATTTGGAGGGGGAGGGAGCGCCTGAAGAGAGACATATCATCCCAGAGGACCGCTGGGTGTGTGGGGCGGCATTGGTGGGGCAAAGGGAACTGGTAGAGGGAACGGAGAATGATGAATACGCCCAGAATAAGCTCAGAGGTTTAAGGAGAGAGGGAGAAGACCCCGGAGGTTTTGAAGAAAGAAACGGGGCATTGTATTACAAAGGGGCACTATATATACCCGAAGGGGAATTGAGGGGGAGAGTACTCAAACAGCTGCACGACAACCCCACAGCGGGGCATTTTGGGCAACACAAGACCATGTGGTTGGTGACCAGGGAATTTTGGTGGCCCAAGGTGAGGGAGGATGTACGGGAGTATGTAAGAGGGTGTGACCAATGCCAGAGAGCCAAAGGAGAAAGGCGGGCGCCAGCGGGGTTATTAGAACCGTTACCCACACCAGAACGACCGTGGGAGGCGGTATCGATAGATTTTATGACTGATCTGCCTAAATCCCAGGGGAAAACCGCCATACTGGTCGTAGTAGACCTGTTAACTAAGATGGGTCACTTTGTAGCTTGCTCACATGCAGTCACGGCGGAAGAGACAGCGAAATTGTTTGTAGAACATATTTTTAGGCTGCATGGCGCCCCCTTGAGGGTGGTCTCCGACAGAGGGAAACAGTTCACGTCCAGATTCTGGAGGAAACTTATGAGCTTGCTGCACGTAGAGGTCAACTTTTCGACTGCCAGGCACCCTGAGACCAATGGGCAGGCGGAGAGAGCAAACGGTATTCTCCAACAATACCTGAGGTGTTATGTCAATGACAGAGAGAACGATTGGGTCGAAAAGTTGGCGCTAGCAGAATTTGCCTACAATAATGCGGAGAATGTGTCCACCGGGATGAGCCCCTTTTTGGCTAATTATGGGTGCCACCCCAGGGCGTTTCCAGGGGGAGGAGGGGAGAGATGGAGTGTCCCGGCCGCCGAACATTTTGTAGAAGAAATGGAAGCGATCCATCGTCAACTCCAACTCAACTTAGAAAGGGCCAAAGAAGAATATAAGAGGCAGGCAGACAAGAGCAGAAGGGAAGGTGAAACCATCAGGGTAGGGAGTCAGGTCTGGCTGTCAACCCAAGGGTTGCCGTTCAAGGGGGGTTGCAAGAAATTGAGACCCAAAAGATTGGGACCATTTGAGGTCATCCAACAGGTCAACCCAGTGGCTTTCAGACTCCGGTTACCGAACCACATGAAACTGCACCCAGTATTCCACAGGTCATTACTGTCACCATATAGGGGGGAAGGTGAAGGGGTATCCACACGGGGGCCAGTCTTAGAAGAAAGGGAAAGCAGCAACCATGTGGCGGAGATCATCGACTCCAGGTGGAAGGGTAATCAGGTGGAGTATTTGGTCGCGTGGGAAGGGGAACCGGAGTCGGAAAACACCTGGGTGACGGCAGAGGAGGTCAGTGACGAGATCTTGATCGAAACGTTCCACCAAAGGTTCCCCAGGAAACCTCAGCCAGTAGCGAGGTTCCGGAGGGAGTACTTTGGCACCACCGACGATGAGGAGGAACTGGAAGGATTCAGGGAATCGGAGTTGGAAGAAGGAACAGACTCCGATGAGGAGGAGTACTTGGAAACCGGAAACAGCAACAGGTGGAGGGAAGTGTTCGAAACTTCGGAAGATGAGGGAGGTTCTTTCAGGGGTTTTGCTCCCTCGCCTCCCGCAGAGGAGGGGAGGGAAGGGGGTGAAGGGGGCCCTGGAGGGGAGGTGGATGTCAGGGAACTGCCATCGGAGAAGCAGGAGGTGAAAGGGCTCACAGAGGCTGAGAGAGACTATTCAGCTGGGGAGGGGACCAGCAGGGGGAGAGGTGGAGGAGTTCCAAGGGAAAGTGAGCTGGAGGGAGGGCTCAGAGACACTTCCAGCGAAAATAGTGGGGAGGTTTCAGGACCTCCCATAGGGACACCTACTCCTCGCCGGAAACTGTCACGCCGAGAGTCCAGAAGACGCGTTTCCGTTAAGGAACTTTTATGCTGGAAGAAGTTCCGTAAACGCCCACTGTCTGATTCTACGAGCGACTGATGGAGCCATGCTTAAGGAGCTCCGTCACAGACAGAGGTTTGTGGACTTAGCCAAACTCTGAGGGACTAGGATTTTACGCACAAGCAGCTCACCATCCCATCACATGGGCCTTTCAGGCCAAAACTTTGAATTGTGCTGGGAAACGTTCTGGGAGCCAGTGAAGATCGTTGAGGACCAATGTTTCATGGTCCTGGCAGCCAACCCCAGACACCAGTCTAGCAGAAGCAGGAAGCAGCTTTCACCTCTGTCCCCCGAAAGCGCTTGCCTCTGCCATTCCTTTTCTAACCCTTCTCCCCATTCTCTGTTTTGAATCCTTGTTGCTCTTTCAGAGGAAGGATCTTTTGGCAGAAATGGGTCTTGATTCTTCTGAGGCAGAGAAGACTCCGCTGGACGCCAGAGTGAGGCCTCTGGGTAAGGAGGAAGGAGTGTTTACTCCCCCGTTTTGTCACGTTCTCTTGGTTTTGAAACTAATCTGTGATTTCTTTACATCTTATGGGGGAAGACACCTGGAGCTCAGGGGGGGGGAGATGTATTTTTGCACAACTATTATATGAAATTGGTACAAATGTCCAAATGTACTCAGCTGGGAAGACTTTTACTGCAGCTGGTTCAATTCCACAGTTTATTATCTCTTCCAGCAATGCCTGTACATTAGTCCAAATTGAGCTCTGATTGACAGGAGAACCTCTGCTTCTTAATGGCTGCAAAGGAGGGTTTTCGGCAGGCGAAGGGCTTTTGCACTCAGCGCCTCCCTGCCTCCCGCAATCCATGCCGGAGCCGGAGCCGGAGCCTGGTACTGAGACGAACTGGGAGTGAAGCCCGTTCCCCCCTGTCCCTGGGGGAAACTTGCAAGGAGAATTACCCTCAGTCATCCTTGTTTTTCATTTGCCAACGATCTCCCGCTGCCTCCATTAAAGCAGAGTGGAACCGGAAGCTAGCAGGGGAGACTTGGACAAGCCCCATCTGTACTTAGAGATGCACTTACAGTTTCCCACTTACATTTTCTCTCCCAGGTGGCGGAATGATGCCACCAAGACCTGCTCCCTCATCTTTTCATGGTGGTGGAGGGGAGGCAGCAGCTGTGGACCCAGATCAGGTAGGGGGAAGGAGCCTTGTGGGGAAGGAGCGCTGGGATGCAGACTGGCTGGACACAGTTGGATGCAGAGGAATGGTGGGAGGAGCCAGAGAAGAGGGAGCCGACTGGGAGGAGGAGGAGGAGGAGGTGTCTGAAGCTGGAGAGGGAAGAGGGCTCAGGGAGCAGAGGGAGTCTGTGGCAGAGAGCAGCCCAGACTCCGAGGCAGAAGCTGCAGCAGGAGAGAGGGATGAGGAAGGCAGAGAGGGGTCTGGCCGCTGTAGAAAACAACAGAGCCAAGTGAATGTTCTCTAAGAGGACAGCCTTTTCCCTGTTCTGTTAGGGTCCAGTGTGCTTTGAAGATGTGGCTGTCCATTTCACAGACGAGCAGTGGGCGTTGCTGGATCCTGACCAGAGAGCTCTGCATCAGGAGGTCATGGAGGAGAATCGTGGGATCTTGGACTCTCTTGGTAAGGCTCCCTATTGGATCATCCTATCTGTTTTGTAATTCAAGACATCTCTCTAGATGATGAACCTCTGATATTTCGATGAGGCTCAACAGCGCCACCCACAACACCTGGGATGTTAACAGTCCCACAGCAAACCTTGGAGGGATGGCTATTGATTGTTTTCCCTGTGAATATTCTTCTTTCAGTTCTGCTGTTTAAAACCATGATCAGGCTGTCTGAACTGCCCAGGCCTTCTTAAATGTAGGATTCAGAGTGATTTGGGATGTTGAAGTAGCTTCAGTCAAGTTTCCTGCTTTTGTTCTTCCTTCTGGCTCTCTCTGGTTGACCAAAGAGTCGCTTGACATTGGAGATGGCACAGATTCCACGACTGAACCAAACAAACTCCATCCCAAAACAGAGCCAGGCTTTTTGAATCTCAGGCAGTGAACCCTGTAGTAACAATAATGATAATTTTATTATTTTTACCCTGCCCATCTGACTGGGTGGCCCCAGCCACTCTGGGCAACTTCCAACAAATATAAAAGCATAGTAAAACATCAAACATTAAAAACTTCCCAATACTGAGGTGCCTTCAGAAGTCCTCTAAAAGTTGCATGGTTATTTCCTTGACATCTGATGAGAGGGCGTTCCACAGGGTGGGTGCCCCTACCGAGAAGGCCCCCTGCCTTGTCCCCTGTAATTTCTCCATGTCATGTAACATTTAAGTAAGGAAACTTGAATAATAATACTAATGCTGATATGACAAGTTTCTGCTGCAATCTGTGATGTCGATAATTTAAGAAAACATCCAAATTGGGGACCGGAGGTGGGCAGGTGTGGAGGACTCCCTGGTCCTGAATAGGGTAACTGTGCCCCTGAAGGACCAGGTGCGCAGCCTGGGAGTCATTTTGGATTTGCAGCTGTCCATGGAGGTACAGTTCAATTTGGTGTCCAGGGCAGCTCTCTCCCAGCTCCATCTGGTACGCAGGATGAGACCCTCCCTGTCTGCAGACTGTCTTGCCAGAGTGGTACATGTTCTAGTTATCTCCCGCTTGGACTATTGCAATGTGCTCTACGTGGGGCTTACTTTGAAGGTGACCTGGAAACTACCAACTAATCCAGAATGCAGCAGCTAAACTGGTGACTGGGGGTGGCCACTGACACCACATAACACTGGTCCTGAAAGACCTACATTGGCTCCCAGTACAATTCGGAGCACAATTCAAAGTGTTGGTGCTGACTTTTAAAGCCCTAAACGGCCTTGGTCCAGTATCCCTGAAGGAGCATCTCCACCTCCATCGTTCTACCCAGACACTGAGGTCCAGCTCCGAGGGTCTTCTGGCAGTTCCCTCCCTGCAAGAAGTGAGGTTAGAGGGAACTAGGCAGAGGGCCTTCTCGGTGGTGGCACCTGCCCTGTGGAACACCCTCCCAGCAGATGTCAAAGAGAACAACTACCAGACTTTTAGACGACATCTGAAGGCAGCCCTCTTTAGGGAAGCTTTTAATATGTGAAGGCCTATTATATTTTAATATTTTGTTGGAAGCCGCCCAGAGTGACTGGGAAAACCCAACCAGATGGGTGGGGTATAAATAATAATTTTTTATTATTTATTAGCATATAGAATATATTTTAATTTTGAACAGGGAACTTTCCTTCATTGGTTACCATTTAAATAATAATAAAAGCACACTTTATTTATGAATATAGTACAGGTCCATATTTAAGTTTGAACAAAATGATGTTACCAAGTCAAGCTGTACAGTTATCTTTTAAAAACTTAAGAGAGAAAACATCCAATATTCAACTTGATTTGTATATGAAACTACACATTTTTACAGAACAAAGGAACATTATAACATCTAACTCCCTTCAGTTTTTCCCGTTCAAAACATTAATGAGCATTGCTGCATAATTTGGGACTGCACTTCTTCCCAAGGCTCTAATATAATTCTTGTTTGTTTCAGGTGGTGATGAATCGGAAATGAAGAACAAGGGAGACCACAACAAAATCCACACAGTGGAGGAGCCATATCAGGTTTCAGACTGTGGAAAGAGCTTCAGTCAGAGCCCCCATTCCACTTCCCATCAAAGAAATCCCCTTGAGAAGAAACACTATCAGTGCTTGGAGTGTGGAAAGAGCTTCACCAGGAAAGAAAGTTTCACTTCCCATCAAAGAATTCATACAGGGGAGAAACCCTATCAGTGCTTGGAATGTGGAAAGAGCTTTAGTCAGTGCTCCAATCTCATTGCCCATCAAAGAATTCATACAGGGGAGAAACCCTATCAATGCTTAGAATGTGGAAAGAGCTTCAGTCGAAAGGACAGTTTCACTTACCACCAAAGAATTCATACAGGGGAGAAACCCTATCAGTGCTTGGAATGTGGAAAAAGCTTCACCTGGAAAATAAGCTTCATTTCCCATAAAAAAATTCATACAGGAGAAAAACCCTATCAATGCTTGGAATGTGAGAAGAGCTTCAGTCGAAAGCACCATTTCACTTCCCATCAAAAAATCCATACAGGGGAGAAACCCTATCAGTGCTTGGAGTGTGGAAAGAGCTTCAGGAATTGCTCAGATTGCAATTCTCATCGAAGAATTCATACAAGGGGGAAACCTTATCAGTGCTTGGAGTGTGGAAAGAGCTTCAGCTGGAAACAAAGTTTCGCTTCGCATAAAAAAATCCATACAGGGGAGAAACCATATCAGTGTGTGGAATGTGGAAAGGGATTCATTAATAATGCGAAACTCACTTCCCATCAAAGAATTCATACAGGGGAGAAACCCTATCAGTGCGTGGAATGTGGAAAGAGCTTTACTTGGAAAGAAAGTCTCACTTCCCATCAAAGAGTTCATACAGGGGAGAAACCCTATCAGTGCTTGGAATGTGGAAAGAGCTTTACCAGGAAAGAAAGTCTCACAGCCCATCACAAAATCCATACAGGGGAGAAACCATATCAGTGTGTGGAATGTGGAAAGGGATTCATTAATAATTCGAAACTCACTTCCCATCAAAGAATTCATACAGGGGAGAAACCCTATCAGTGCGTGGAATGTGGAAAGAGCTTCACCTGGAAAATAAGCTTCACTTCCCATCAAAGAATTCATACAGGGGAAAACCCCTATCATTGTCTGGAATGTGGAAAGAGCTTTACCAGGAAAGAAAGTCTCACAGCCCATCACAAAATCCATACAGGGGAGAAACCATATCAGTGTGTGGAATGTGGAAAGAGCTTCAGTCAAAGCAACAATCTCATTTCCCATCAGAGAATTCACACAGGGTAGAAACCATTTTAGTGCCAAGAGTGTGATCAGAGAGATTTATGAAAGTCTGGTCTCATTTTTAAAGAAGAAGAGAAGAGAAGAGTTTGGATTTGATATCCCGCTTTATCACATCCCTAAGGAGTCTCAAAGCGGCTCACAATTTCCTTTCCCTTCCTCCCCCACAACAAACACTCTGTGAGGTGAGTGGGGCTGAGAGACTTCAGAGAAGTGTGACTGGCCCAAGGTCACCCAGCAGCTGCAGGTGGAGGAGCAGAGACAGGAACCCGGTTCACCATATTATGAGTCTACCGCTCTTAACCACACTGGCTTTTAAAGTTCTTTATAAAACAATTGGAGCTCTTAAAAGGACTTAGAGCTCACTGAAAAAGCCAAAATAGGACAGGTTTGGACAAGTTTGTTTCTCTTTGAAGGAAAATATTTCTTCTACTCTGAGCCACTTAAAGAGAATTGAATTCCTGCAAGACAACCACTCTTATCTGGACACCTAAACTGCTATGTCCTCTTGAACACATTCTTTTTTTCTTTTTTATGATTCCTCTTTTAAAGTAATTATTTGGTTTATTTGTTTAATTTGAATCTTAATTTGAGAAATTGGATTTTATGTTAAACAGCTGGTGTGTGTTGGGGATCAGGCTGGAAGGAAGAGGGAGGGCTGGAAAAATGCAGGAAACAGGATCTCTTGGGAAAGAGTTATTCTGTGACCTTGACAAACTGATAAGGTGCTGCTGGAAAACAGGGAGAGGGAGATTTTGAATATGGCAGTTCAGAAACAGTTTACACCAGGCCTGTGTTAAATTTGGAGACCCTATTAGCCCGAATTGATAAAAATAATGAAATGGAAACAAATTTGACCACTAAAGTAGAGACACTGACAAAGGAAACAGAAGCACTAGATGTCTCCATGAAAGGAAGGGAGGTGAAGTCTGAAAAGCTGGAAAAGAAGACAAAAAATGGAAATCAGAACAGGAGACGCTTAGGATTGATGTGGACGGTTTGGGTGGGAGATAAGAGGCAATTGCGGGCGCTTTGGCGGTTCTTGAGATGAGACAGAAAGCCCAGCCTCTGAGACGGAGAGGAGGGAGGAGAGCAGGATTTTAGCAAAGGTTTGAGCGGAGTGGCTGGGAGTGGAAGAGGAATTCATGGAGGAGGCGCCACTCTCCTCACAGCCGGGGGTGGTGGCTTTTGGGTAGAAAACCAATGTGAATAAATCCCCCCAGTGAAACCCCCTGGCCGGTCTTCCTATATTCAGAGTCTTCTTTCCCTGTGCCCCCACCCCACCCCAATCAAAGTCCCAGCTAGCAGCTGCCCTCCAGGCCTTCCTTCGCCCATCTTGGATGCAAGCAGTCATGTTTTTCCTTTGTTCTGACCAACGTTGAATAAAGCTGTAAATATGCTCTCCTGGGTGAATCTTCTGTTGTGGAAACTCTGCGAGAAGGGCGTGCATGAGTCTTGGAATGCGTCTGAGGCTCGTGTCGCTAATTGACTGATGCTGTTCCAACGGGAGACCGGAGATCGTCTGGAGACGACATGGAGGCCTGGTGCCTCTGTCTCCCTGGCAGGATCCCAACAGAATCAGCCAATCAGACGGGACTTGTCGTGTATATAATGTATATAAAAGCCTGAGGCAATTTATATACATACATACATATATATATATATATATATATATATATATATATATATATATGGGGGGGCAATTAAATCACTGTTTTACAAACTGCAATAAAGAGCATCAAATCACTACAGGACTCTGAATATATTTCACTGGCGACGAAGGTGGGATCCTGCTGAGCTGTCTGCCGCGAACCGCACACAGCCGCCACAGGCAGCACAGCATTGCACTGTTGCACATCCAGGCTACAGCTCCAGGACCCAAGGACCCAGAATGGTGACAGACAACCCCTTCATGCCGTTCAGCCCAGCCTCAGGAGACTGGGAAGGATACGCCACCCGCTTCTAGTTCCTCCTGGAGGCAAAGGACGTCATGAGACACAGCCAAGAAGAGGGCAACCTTCTTCAGCATCTGTGGAGAAGAAACTTTCAAGATCGCCCGAGCCCTCCTCGCTCCCACAAATATTGCGACGATACTAGAACGGCTGAACGGGCACTTAGAATCATAGAATCATAGAATCATAGAATCATAGAGTTGGAAGAGACCACAAGGGCCATCGAGTCCAACCCCCTGCCAAGCAGGAAACACCATCAGAGCACTCCTGACATATGGTTGTCAAGCCTCTGCTTAAAGACTTCCAAAGAAGAAGACTCCACCACACTCCTTGGCAGCAAATTCCACTGTCGAACAGCTCTTACTGTCAGGAAGTTCTTCCTAATGTTTAGGTGGAATCTTCTTTCTTGTAGTTTGGATCCATTGCTCCGTGTCCGCTTCTCTGGAGCAGCAGAAAACAACCTTTCTCCCTCCTCTATGTGACATCCTTTTATATATTTGAACATGGCTATCATATCACCCCTTAACCTCCTCTTCTCCAGGCTAAACATGCCCAGCTCCCTTAGCCGTTCCTCATAAGGCATCGTTTCCAGGCCTTTGACCATTTTGGTTGCCCTCCTCTGGACACGTTCCAGTTTGTCAATGTCCTTCTTGAACTGTGGTGCCCAGAACTGGACACAGTACTCCAGGTGAGGTCTGACCAGAGCAGAATACAGTGGCACTATTACTTCCCTTGATCTAGATGCTATACTCCTATTGATGCAGCCCAGAATTGCATTGGCTTTTTTAGCTGCCGCGTCACACTGTTGGCTCATGTCAAGTTTGTGGTCAACCAAGACTCCTAGATCCTTTTCACATGTAGTGCTCTCAAGCCAGGTGTCACCCATCTTGTATTTGTGCCTCTCATTTTTTTTTGCCCAAGTGCAATACTTTACATTTCTCCCTGTTAAAATTCATCTTGTTTGTTTTGGCCCAGTACTCTAATCTGTCAAGGTCGTTTTGAAGTGTGTTCCTGTCCTCTGGGGTGTTAGCCACCCCTCCCAGTTTGGTGTCATCTGCAAATTTGATCAGGATGCCCTTGAGTCCATCATCCAAGTCGTTGATAAAGATGTTGAATAAGACCGGGCCCAAGACAGAACCCTGTGGCACCCCACTAGTCACTCTTCTCCAGGATGAAGAGGAACCATTGATGAGCACCCTTTGGGTTCGGTCAGTCAGCCAGTTACAAATCCACTGAGTGGTAGCATAGTCAAGACCGCATTTTACCAGCTTCTTTACAAGAATATCATGGGGCACCTTGTCAAATGCCTTGCTGAAATCAAGGTAGGCTACATCCACTGCGTTCCCTTCATCTACCAGGCTTGTAATTCTGTCAAAAAACGAGATCAGGTTAGTCTGACATGACTTATTTTTCAGAAATCCATGCTGACTATTGGTGATCACAGCATTCCTTTCCAGGTGCTCACAGACTGTTTGCTTAATGATCTGCTCCAGAATCTTCCCTGGTATTGATGTCAGACTGACTGGGCGGTAATTATTTGGGTCCTCTCTTTTCCCCTTTTTGAAAATAGGGACAACATTTGCCCTCCTCCAGTCTGCCGGGACTTCGCCTGTTCTCCAGGAATTCTCAAAGATGACTGCCAGTGGTTCTGAAATCACATCTGCCAGTTCTTTTAATACTCTTGGATGCAGTTCATCTGGCCCTGGAGACTTGAATACATCTAGACTAGCCAAGTATTCTTGTACTATCTCCTTAGTTATTCTGGGCTGTGTTTCCTCTGCTGAATCATTTGCTCCAAATTCTTCAGGTCGGGCATTGTTTTCTTTATCGGAGAAGACTGAGGCAAAGAAGGCATTGAGGAGTTCAGCCCTTTCTGTGTCCCCTGTTTGCATTTCACCATCTTCTCCTCTGAGTGACCCCACTGTTTCTTTGTTCTTCCTTTTGCTACGAACATACCCATAAAAGCCTTTTTTGTTGCTTTTAACCTCTCTAGCAAGCCTGAGTTCATTCTGTGCTTTAGCTTTTCTGACTTTGTGTCTACACGTGCTGGCTATTTGTTTGAATTCCTCTTTGGTGGTTTCCCCCCTTTTCCATTTTTTGTACACATCCTTTTTTAATCTTAACTCAGTTAAAAGTTCTTTAGATAGCCACCCTGGCTTCTTTAGGCACCTTCCATGTTTCCGTCTCATTGGTATTGCCTGAAGTTGTGCTTTTACTATCTCCCTCTTAACAAACTCCCAGCCATCATGAACTCCCTTTCCTTTTAGTATTACTGTCCATGGGATCTCACCCAGCACTTCCCTAAGTTTTATGAAGTCGGCTTTCTTAAAGTCGAGAAATTGAGTCCTAGTATGCTTGGCTGCTCCTTTCCGCTGTATAGTAAACTTCAGAAGAGCATGATCACTCGCGCCTAATGATCCTTCCACTTCTACCCCACTAACCAGGTCATCAACATTGGTTAGGACCAGATCTAAAATGGCTGTTCCTCTTGTAGCTTCTCCCACTTTCTGGACAATGAAGTTGTCTGCAAGGCCAGTGAGGAATCTGTTTGACCTTATGCTCTTGGCTGAGTTTGACATCCAACAAATATCCGGGTAATTGAAGTCCCCCATTACTACTATCTCCCTTCCTTTTGCATGCTTGGCCATCTGTTCCAGGAAGGCATCATCTATGTCCTCCGTTTGGCTTGGGGATCTATAGTAAACTCCCACAATGAGGTCACTGTTATTCTTCTCTCCCTTAATTTTGACCCAAATGCTCTCACTTTGGCTTTGAGGTTCTAAATCTTGGATCTCTTCACAGGTATACACATCCCTGACATATAACGCCACTCCTCCTCCTTTCTTGTCTGGTCTGTTTCTCTGAAATAGATTGTATCCCTCCATTATTACATTCCAATCGTGGGACTTATCCCACCAGGTTTCAGTGATGCCTATTATGTCATATTTAGTTTGCTGTACCAAGAGCTCAAGCTCATCTTGTTTATTTCCCATACTTTGCGCATTAGTGTACAGACATTGAAGTCCATTAATCATTCCCCCGTGTCTCTTATTTAAGGATTTTTTCCTCCCACCACTAGGTCTGCGTGCTGTTTGCTCCATTCGGTCTATGACATTTGGATGATCATCTTCATCAATTGATAGACTCCTACCTTCAGGAGCACTGTCTCCCTCCCCCACATTAGTCAGTTTAAAGCCCTCCTTCTCGCAACAACCCTCGGGGGTAGCGTGTCGAAATGCCTTCTAGGCAAAGCGGCAGGTCTCTGGAGAAACCATAACCGGGAATGTGACCTCCCTCCGCCAGGCTGCCCGGCTCTGCAACGTCACAGAGCTGGAGAACATGCTCGGCGACAGCCTCGTGGGCGCCCTGAGGGACAAGAAGCTGCAGTGGTGCCTCTACGCCAAGAAGGACCTGACGCTCCAGGCTGCCCTAGAGGAGGCTGTAGCAACTGAAGCTGCCGAGAGGTCAGTGCAAGGATTCCAGTCAAACATGTCGTCCCAACCGAGGATCCACCTCGAGGACCTCACCGACGACTCAGAATCCGACCAGGAGGACGTGCACTGAGTGCAGCAGCGCACATAAGCTGCACGCCCACCACGACAGCCTCGTCCGGAAGACGGGAAGTGCGCAACTTGCAGGGAGAGCCACGAGCAGAGGACTTGCCATTTCCGCAACGCAGAATGCTGACAATGCAGAAAAGTGGGACACATCGCCCGGGTGTGCCGTGCCTGCCCTGCCCGACGCCTTGAACCAGATGGCCGACCCAAGAGTCCCAGGCCCCGTGGTCTGACACACCAAGGCAACTCGACGAAGACCACAGACTGTCAGGTATACCAGTTGCCTCATTCGAATGCGGAAAAAATTTACATCCAGGCACAGATAGAGGCAGCCCTGTACCGCCTTGAGCTTGATACAGGCTCAACCCTGTCCATAATTTTGGCATGGACATTAAGGAAATTGTGTCCCAGTGGCGGCTCCAAGTTAGGCCAGCTCCATTCACCCTCCGGGAGACTTCCACAAATGCAAGGTCCCCACGATGGGGGTGGGAACCTTCAATGTACAATATCGAGGGTGGAAGTGGCCTTTGGACTTGATCGTGGTCAAAGGGCGCTACATTAGCTTACTGGGGTTGGTGTGGTTTGGGCCACTGGGGCTAACCATCACCGGGGTGAACTGCACCAGCTCCCACGTGGACGTGGACGCCATGTGCAAAGGGTTTCCTGAGGTTTTCGATGCCCCCCCCCCCGTTGGCCTACAACTAGAACCCGCCATACAACCCATCAGGTTCAAGGCCCACCAGGTCCTGTTCGCCCTCAAAACCCTGCGTTGATGAGGAATTAGACTGCCTCGTGGAGCAAGGAGTGCTCTAGCTGGTGCCTAATGCCCCCGATAAACCCCAATCATCACACCTGTCAAGCCCAATGGCTCAGTCTGCATCTGTGTAGACTACAAATGTACCATAAAGAAGGTCCTTACAGCTCATGCATACCCGGTGCCAATGGTCAGCCATGTCCTCAATGTCAGTATATGGAAACATCACCGCTGCAGACAGCCAGATTGTTGACATCACATGATGTGCCTATCTGTGGGAAAGAAGAATTTCCCAGGACGTTCACAGGCTGGATAAGTCTCTGTGAAGAGTGTAATTTGAAACCTTCCGTTTGCGCATGCTCAGGAAGTTTGTCAGACGTGCTGGAAGAACTGAACTGAAAGTACGTTGTCAGCGCTGCCCAAGGTCCCAGCTCACAGAAGACCAACGCTGCTTCGTTCTTTAGTATAAAAGTCTTTATTGAAGTTCAGTTTCACTTCCGCACACGCAGCGTGCAACGCTACGTCTCTAACCTTAGACCGCCGAAGCTCCGTCTGAATCTCCTCCCCCCTGACACCAGTTTAAGATTCTAGCCTTGCTCCACCTCTTCCTCTGTTCCTTCCTCCTCTGGGTCCGCCTGCTCGTCGGGGTCTCACCCTTCCTAGACTATTCTGACGCTGAGTCCCCTGACTCTTCCCCCTCCCTCCTTCGGGCTTTAGGACCTGGCTCCCAATCCGGGTTTTCTGCTGTCCCGCGTTCCTGCACATTTGAACTTGGCGTGCGCGCGCAGCCTCCCACTTTCCTTCTGACCGTTACACTTGTGTCACTGCTACCTCCTTCGGGGAGACTAGCTGGACCTGACCTCCCCTCCGTTTCCCCACTTTCCGATGGGGGCGTGGTCAGCCCTGACTCATCTTCTCTCCCCGCTGGAGGAGAGGCTGGTCCTGACTCATGTGACTCTTCCCCCCCACTGCGCTCTGGTGGGGGAGCTGGTCCTGATCCTCCGCTGCTCCCTTGGGAGTCCCCGCTGGCCCCTTGCTTCTGGTGCGTCCCCCCTGGGACCCCCCTTGTCCTTACCATGGGCGCCCCCTTCTGGGAATCTTCTGACTCGCTGGAGCTCATGGAATCTCTCGGGTCACTGTCATACTCCCCTACGCTCCCCTCGGATTCCTCTCCTCTGCTCTCTATTTGCTCTCTCCCCTGTGCTTCTGCTCCTGAGCCTCTGACAGACGTGTTTTTCTCTAGTGCTGTAATGTCAGAAATAAACACCATGTAAATAGATTTCTGACTTATTTTCTTTCCCCTGCGGAAGCAGGAGGGAGGGGTTGTGCATTTTACCCACGCTTGGGAAAATGTCGCCTATCAAAATCTCCCTGGTCTGTCTGGATGTCAGCCAGAGGAGGTTACCGGTATGCAAGCTCCGAAGACAGTGAGAGGGGCCAGCCTCTATGGAGGGGGCTTGCAAACCAACACTCGCTACCCTGGCGGGTTCTAAGAGTCCAGCTGAGCGGGGACAAGGTGAGGACTATTTGCGACGCCCCTGCACCTAAGGGTAAGGCAGAACTCCAAGCCTTCTTGGGACTATTGAACTTCCGGATGATTCCTGGGGGGGAACTGCAAGGAGGGCTGGACAGAGGAATGCCAAGGGGATAGCAGAAGGGTGAGGCCCATAGAGCAGGAGGAGCGGGTAAGGGAGGCAGAACTAGGAAGTCCAGAAGTGACCGAGGCCGAGCAGCCACAGGAACCAGAACCACAACCGAGTGGACCAGCGGCGTCCAACCCAACGACCCCGTCACAGCCGGCAGCCCTGGAACAAGAGCCAGAACCAGGAACCCCTACTGAGAGACACCCAAGACCACAAGGCATACGTAGCTGACCGGCATACTTCAACGAGTAGGAATGCTAACCTTCTGGGCACAGCGGGAACGTAGAGGGGAGGGGGCTTATGTACTAAGCTTGGAGCCTAGAACAATAGGCAAGTAGGATCCTAAAATGCAACAACTGATTGGCCTGCAGGAAAAGACCAATCAGGCTCCTGGAGGGAAGCAGAATCAGCCAATCAGATGGGACTAATTGTGTAAATATTGTATATAAAAGCCTGAGGTTTGGGGGGCAATTAAATCACTGTTTTACAAGCTGCAATAAAGAGCATGAAGTCACTACAGGACTCCTGAGTAGATTTCAGAGAATCTAATGCATCTTTGGTTGGGATTGTCCAGCAAGGAGATTGGAGATGGTTGCCAGTCAAAGGGTAGTTTAAGACGCAGGCGGGGAAAGACCTCCTTGTGAAAGGGGGGGCAGTTTTGGGAGACATTCCAGCCGTGGCATTGGCAGCCAGATGAGGAATCCTGGAAGAGGACACTCCAGGCTCATCTAGTCCAACCCCTGCAATTCAGGAACTCCAAAAGGAGATGCCACAAAGTGTGTGTCGGGAGGGTGTCTTTTCAGTGCCAGGATACAAGGTGCTCTCTTGACCTGGAGCCCAATCCCTCTCCTCCACCCCTAGAAAAGGGGGTCATGCAGGACTCCCTTTTCCTTCCTCTTTGCTCAGAGAGTCGGAACCAACTCTCTCTCAAGGGACCCTGGAGCCAAACACTTGCAGAGTTTTACTTCTCAAGCAAAGGGTGGGAAGGAATACATTCTTCTTGCTCTTGAGATGTACAGAAATCTGTTCCCCGCGGAGGGAGAAGCTCGCCAGGCCCCCAAAGTCCCCCGATGGAGCAGCTCTGCGCCTGCGCCATGCCTGGGGCTCCTCCGCAGGGAGAGAGGGACCAGCAAAAGGGTTAAGGGGCACCAAGCTGGCTTCCTAGAGAGGAATAAAGGGAGGAGGCTCCCCAAAGCAAAAGCTCCGTCCCCATCAGGGCTTTTGTCTCTCTGCTCCACAAGTGCTGCCTGGGGGTGCCTTCTGGGATCCGGTGAGTGGCCTTGGGGAGATGGGGGGTCCCAGGGCTGCAGGGGAGGGTCCCCCCAAGAAGACCCCTCTGGGGCCCTGGCTCCTGAGAGAGAGAAGGGAGCAGGGCGAGCTCCGCTTTGCAAGGGCTCAGAAGAACAGCCATGAGGGCCAGGGAGTCATGATGGGGATCCGTGGGGATTCTGCTCAGCTCCTGCAAGGGGATCCCCCAGCCAGGGCTAAGAGGTTCTGCCCCCCTTCCTCTCTGCAAAGCCAGGGAGGCTGCAAGTAGCAGGAGGTCTGCAAGAGCCAGTGTGGTGTAGTGGTCAAAAGCGGTGGACTCGTAATCTGGTGAACCGGGTTCGTGTCTCCGCTCCTCTACATGCAGCTGCTGGGTGACCTTGGGCCAGTCACACTTCTCTGAAGTCTCTCAGCCCCACTCACCTCACAGAGTGTTTGTTGTGGGGAGGAAGGGAAAGGAGAATGTTAGCCGCTTTGAGACTCCTTAAAGGGAGTGAAAGGTGGGATATCAAATCCAAACTCCTCCTCCTCCTCTACTTCTTCTTCTTCTTCTTCTTCTCCTTCTCCTTCCTTCACATTCAAGAGGCCGCTTGCTCCTTTGGGGAGGGGTCACTGAGTCAGGAAGAAAAGGGCCTGCAAAGGAACCCTGATGGGGTTGAGGAATCAGCCACGTTCCTTAGCCCAGGTGGCAGCCAGATGGAAACATCTGGAGGCAGAAATAAAAACTTGGCCTCTGTGCTAAACAAAGTCCTTCCATCTCGCAGTGCAGTTAGACCCATGGAACTCCCTGCCACAGGAGGAAGAGATGGCTTGAGAAGAGGATGAGGCCCATTCAGGGAGGAGCAGAGGGCTAGCGATGGCTCCAGGCCCCCCAGTTGGAGGCAGCCATGCTTCTGAAGGGGGAGAGAGTTGCCCTCAGAACAAATACAGAAGTCTGTCTTCAGAATATGGGAATATGGTGCTTGAACTCCGAGTCTGGGCTGTGATTCAGACTCATCCATGCTGGCCCAGGGAACATTTCTCTTCTCCTGACTGTGTATCAATCTTGTAGTAGAAGAATGCATTTGCTTTACAGGATTCTCTGGCACCTCTCAGTAGGACAGGCAGAACTTGGCAGAAGACCTAGGGACTCCTTCCGATCTCCTGGGAACAGAGATGGATGAGCAAGACTCAGCTGGCCCTGAAGCAGGAAGAGGCCTTGCAACCCAACATGGGAGCAGTGGGGGATTCTGGGAAAACTCCATGCAGAAGATTCTGGGTGAGGAGGACACCCCTTGCTCAGAGGTGCAGAGCCAGCAGCTCAGTCAGTTCTGCTACCAGGAGGCCAAAGGACCCCAAGAGGTTTGCAGCCGACTCTAGAAGAGGAGGGAGAGTATCCCCCAATTCTCTACTAATTTGCCCATCCTTTTTTGGAAAGCATCCGAGGAATGATATTGGATAGCCCTAAATTGTTTGCGTCTGCTCCTCCTTTTCTAATCCTCCCCACTCTCTCTTGAATCCTTGTTGCTCTTTCAGGGGAAGGATCTGTTAGCAGAAATGGGTCCGGATTCCTCTGAGATAGAAAAGACTCCCTTGCACTCCAGAGAGAGGCCTCTGGGTAAGGAGGAAGGAGTTTTTTCTCTCTTTCATCACATTTTGTGGATTTTGAAACTGATCCGTGATTTCTTTTCATCTTATTGGAGAATTCACAGAGGACCAAGAGCCCAGAGAAAGGGAGATGTGTCCTTGCACTCTAGTATGTCAAATGGGTACAAACGTCCACATTTAGGTGGCAACTCCTACTTGTTTGAAGGCGCACCTGTAGTTTTCCTTCTGAGTGAAGCATGCGCTCTTGGCTTCCCACTTACCTTCTTCTCTCGCAGGAGACGGAACGAGGCCAGCAAGACCTGCTTGTCCATCTTTTCTTGGTGGTGGAGGGGAAGCTGCCCCTGTGGACCCAGAGCAGGTAGGAGGAAGAGGCCATGTGGGGAGAGAGGATGTCATGGACTGGTGGACACAGAGGAATGGTGGGAGGAACCGCCAAGGAAGGAGGGTTGTAGGCTCAAATAGGCTTCTAAGCAGTTCACACACCATACCAAAGAGTGGCCAGGATTCACCCCATCAGTCCCACAATGGGGAAATCTTTGCGGCGCTTTAAGCACATTATTCTGACCCACATCATTCTGACCCTGCACTTGCATAGAAAGTATTGCAGGCCGATTGCATCAGCCAGTTGCATCAGCTAGCAGACTCAAGCCTGCAGACTTACTATCTCACACAGCATTCTGGGATCCCAACACTCCCCACCCGGCAAGAACAGCACAGAGGGACAGAAGAAGGGATCCTTCCATGTGGCAAACGGGAATGTTTGTGCACAGGATTTGAAGAATGATTTGAAGAACACCAGTTTCTTAATGCCCCTCATTAAAATACACAATGAATAATTCCATTAACACATCAAAATATGCATCCATAAAATGTGCAGAAAAAAAATCCAGTGAATACAGAACATCAATTAAGAGGCAGAAAACAACAAAGTGTAACAGTTCACCTTTTTCTTTTAGGGTCCAGTGTGCTTTGAAGATGTAGCCTTCCATTTCACAGATGTGGAATGGGCATTGCTGGATCCTGACCAGAGAGCCCTCCATAAGGAAGCCATGGAGGAGAATCGGGGGATTTCGGACTCTCTCAGTAAGGCTTAATATTATGCCTACCCCCCTCCAAGATGGGCCCCTTTTGCTCTTGAAGGGCTGGCCTGTCTGCAGCCCCCACCAGGGAACCTTCATGGGGGCAGAAGCAGAGGAAAGGCCTCAGGAAAGCAGCCATGGCTCTGGCCAGATGCACAGGAGGAGGAGGAGTGCTGACCCAAATTATGATTTATTCCTTCAATGCCTCCTTCACGTCATGACTGGTCTAAGTCCTTTCAGGACGTCCTTGGCATCAAAATGAAAGCCTATTTGGTGCCCGGAGAGCCTGGCGAGGAAAAGGCCCGCCAGGGGGGTGTCCTTGCAGAGCCTCTCCTCCTCTGGGCCTTTCCTGCTCCTTCTGGGGTGTTTGGTTTTTAGCCACGAGAAAGCTTGCTCTTCTTGTCTCCTCTTCCCCCCTCAGTGACTGTACAGCTCTGCTGCAGTCCCTTCCCAGATACAGAGAGTGATCTGGGGTGTCGCAGAATCCTAGAACTGGAGAATTCTGCAGGTCTGCCCAGAACTCATTGCACTGAGTTCAAGGAAACTTCTTCCCTGGTAGTTCCTCTGGGGATCTCCGTTCGACCGAGCTGATAAAGCTCATCTTCCGGAATCGCCTCCACGTGATTGATGACCTGAGCCTCTGATAAGGCTCCAGGCACATTCCCCATTCAGCAGAGTTTCCAGCACAGGGAAGAGACGAGAGGTTTGGGCTACATTGCTAGGAGTTTTATTATCTAGCTACGCAGGCAGAAAAATACATCCTCTCTCTGTGAGAGCAGAGAGCAACTGAACAACAAAGGAACAGGAAACCACTAACATCCCATCCGTCTCCCGTGAGACTTCCAACAGTATGGAATGTGTGGAATGTAAACAGAGTCTTGTGACTCCAAAGCACTGCTCAGTGGCAAACAGAAATGGCAAGCATTTTTTCCTCACTTACAGGAACATTGGGAAGACAAGCTGGCCTTGTTGTGAGCCAGGTGTCCTAGAGAGAGAGTGGGGAAAAGGGAGGTCCCACTCTGAAAGGCCCATGGAATCATAGGGAGGCTGGGGAGGAGAACAGGAGTGGCTTCCGAGGGCCATGATGCGCTGGGGCAGGGCAGGGACAAATGCAGAGGGGCACTGCCTGCCAATCCAATTCCCCGAAATTCATCACCCATCCTGAGACCCTCAGAAGAAGATTCAGGAGGGGCCTGGGCCCCTGACCAGCTACGTGGCTGGATGGTTCTTTCCACCATTCAAGAGGCGAGTCCCTCCATCCAACCAGGGAGGGTGTTGCTTTACTTGCCAACAAACAGGACACACACGCCTGTTTGTTGCCATCAGGCTGCAATAAGCTCAGGGGAAGTGGATGGTTGGGGCACCTAGGAGAATATCCTACACTGCATCTAGGAGAATATCCTACGCTGCATCAAGGATTCCCTGCCTGAGCTGCTTCAGGTCGTGGCGGATGTTCTCCTGGAGACACCTAGCTTGGTTGTCCTAGGGGATTTTAGCATCCATGCTGACATGACCTTACAAGGGGCCGCTCGGGACTTCGTGGAAAGCATGGCCTCCATGGGGCTGTCCCTGAATAAGTCTGGCCCAACCCATAGCCGCGGACATGCCTTGGACCTGGTGTTTACCTCTATGGATGCTGGTGATCTGACACTAAGTAAAAGCGAAACGAAAGAAGTGCCATGGTCAGATCACTTCCTGGTGCAATTGGACTTCTCTGTGACCCTTCCCCTCTGCAGGGAGGTAGGACTGATTTGGATGGTCCGCCCCCGCCACTTAATGGATCCAAATAGTTTCCAGAGAGTGGTAGGGGATGCTTTACCCCATGTTGATGGCCTTTCAGCTGATTCCCTGGTGGCCCACTGGAATGTGGAGTTAACCAGGGCTATTGACTGTTTGGCTCCAAAGCGCCCTCTCCGATTGCATGGAGCCCGGACAGCCCCGTGGTTTTCCACGGATCTGAGGGCAATGAAACAATTGTTGAGACGGCTAGAGCGCCGGTGGTGGATGACCCATTCCGAATCTGACTGGATACAGGTTAGAGCTCAATGTTGAGCCTACCAAGGGGTGATAGCGACGGCGAAGAAGACTTTCTTTGCCGCCTCTATTGCATCTGCAGAAAGAAGAAGAAGAAGAAGAAGAAGAAGAAGAAGAAGAAGAAGAAGAAGAAGAGGAGTTTGGATTTGATATCCCGCCTTTCACTTCCTTTAAGGAGTCTCAAAGCAGCTAACATTCTCCTTTCCCTTCCTCCCCCACAACAAACACTCTGTGAGGTGAGTGGGGCTGAGAGACTTCAAAGAAGTGTGTCTAGCCCAAGGTCACCCATGTTGGAAACTGCCCCCCTCGGGAAAGGCTGGCTCCTCTTCCCAGGTTTGTCGGGGCCCGTTGCCGGTAACCTACCCTGGCTGGCATCCTGGCAGACCAGGGAGATCTGAATAGGCGACACCTCCCTGATGAAAGATGCACACCCCCTTCCCCCTTGCATAGCAGCAGGAGAAAGAAAACAGTCAGAAAGTGGTCTATTTCATCTCTATTTTATTCCTGACTGTACACTGTACAAAAACATGTCTGCTCACTCAGAATCCTCCGAGCAACTGAAAAAGTCCTCCTGGACACAAACAACAGGAAGGTCTCATATTACACAGAGTACATAACCCTGAGAATCGCCTGGAACATCCTGTCCCACGCTTAGACCCATCATGTGATGTAAACATCGAACTGCTTGTTCGCAGCTGCGTAGTACTCATATCATAACAACCCAGCAGCTGCATGTGGAGGAGCGGAGACGCGAACCCGGTTCCCCAGATTACGAGACTACCGCTCTTAACTGAGCCATTCCCGGGGGGTCCGGCACGCTTCCTCTGCGCGGCTCTGATTTCCCCAGGGACCTCCGACTCCAGCAGAACGTAAACACAGCGGAACAGAAGCAGGGTCGCCGTGTGTGCGTAATAACTCAGGCTGAACGCAGGCTGTCTCCTTATCTTAGTTTTAAGTCTTTATTCCCTTAGCAAAACACAACAGTTATAAATCTCCTGGTGACAGAGCACACATCTTAGCTGCTCTTTCGCAACGGAGCAAAACACACACTGACTGAGACACAGAAAACACTCCCCTCAGTATTCTAAAACCACGCCTCAGAATGTGAGACATCACTCAGAACTTCTTAACCCTGTGAGTTCTGAGCCTCTCTCCACATTAACCACTACACCACACTGCCTCTCAAACAGCAGCAGGAGACTTTTTCAGGTGGTTTACAATTTAGCGGAACCACCTGCGACATCGGGGCCCACATGATCTCCTGCAATGATTTTGCAGTTTTTTGCAGATAGTCACTCAGATTCGAGAAGAGGTAGACTCCACCGTGGGAGCAGGGCCGGGGCAGGAGAGTGCTAGAGCCGTGTCTAGTCAAATTGCGTGGGATCAATTCCAATCAGTTACCTCCGAGGATGTGGACAGGCTGCTTGGACAAGTGAAACCAGTCACCTGTCTCCTGGATCCTTGCCCATCCTGGCTTATAAAAGCTAGCCGGGAAGGACTGGGCGATGGGCTTCGTGGGGTGGTGAATGCTTCCCTCCGTGAGGGAGCCTTCCCAGACCCGCTGAAAGAGGCGGTTATTAAACCGCCGCTGAAAGAGGCGGTTATTCATTGTTCCGCAAGGGACAATGACAATAAAGATATTGTATCGTATCGTAAAAACCATCTTTAGATGCGGCCACGATGGCCAACTATCGCCCAGTCTCAAATCTTCCATTCTTGGGCAAGGTGATTGAGCGAGTGGTTGCTGAACAACTCCAGGCACGCCTGGAAGAAGCGGACCATTTGGATCCCTTCCAATCAGGATTCAGGCCTCATCAGACTGAAACTGCCTTGGTCGCACTGGTTGATGATCTCCGGCGGGCTAGGGACAAAGGTGAGAGCTGTTTCCTAATTCTGCTGGATCTCTCAGTGGCTTTTGACACCATCGACCATAACATCCTTCTGGAGCGTCTTGAGGGGCTGGGAGCTGGGGGCACTGTCATACAGTGGTTCCGCTCCTTCCTCCTGGGCCGTGTTCAGAAAGTGGGGGGGGGGGTGAGTTTTCAGACCCCTGGGCTCTCACTTGTGGGGTGCCTCAGGGTTCTGTCCTCTCCCCCATGCTTTTCAACATTTACATGCAGCCGCTGGGAGACATCATCAGGGGGTTTGGGCTGGGTGTTCATCAGTATGCGAATGATATCCAGCTCTACCTCTCTTTTAAATCAGAACCAGTGAGGGCGGTGAAGGTCCTGTGTGAGTGTCTGGAGGCGGTTGGAGGATGGATGGCGGCTAACAGATTGAGATTGAATCCTGACAAGACAGAAGTACTGTTTTTGGGGGACAGGAGGCGGGCCGGTGTGGAGGACTCCCTGGTCCTGAATGGGGCAACTGTGCCCCTGAAGGACCGGGTGCGCAGCCTGGGAGTCATTTTGGACTCACAGCTGTCCATGGAGGCACAAGTCAAATCTGTGTCCAGGGCAGCTGTTTACCAGCTCCATCTGGTACGCAGGATGAGACCCTATCTGCCTGCAGACTGCCTCGCCAGAGTGGTGCATGCTCTGGTTATCTCCTGCTTGGACTACTGCAATGTGCTCTATGTGGGGCTACCTTTGTTTTGTTTTTTTTAAATAAATTTTTATTAATTTTCCAACACATATTAAAAGACAATACAAAACAATACATAAACAAACAAACATATAAACACGTATAATTTCTTAACCTTCTTTTCCTTAAGCCTTCTTTCAGCGACTTCCCCATACCTCCTTTTTCTGCATCCCTGTTTTAAATCTTTCCAGCAACCCCTAATTTTAATTACTTATAACACTTCCTTTAAATCCTTTTTCTCATGTCCAATTGTTTATCGCTGCAATTCTATTTTGCATTACTCATAACATTTTAACACTCATTAATTTTACAACAGTTCTTAAGGTAAACTTTAAATTTCTTCCAATCTTCTTCCACCGTCTCTTTCCCTTGGTCACGGATTCTGCCGGTCATCTCCGCCAGTCCCATGTAGTCAATCACCTTCGTCTGCCATTCTTCCAGTGTGGGTAGTTCTTGTGTCTTCCAGTACTTTGCTAAAAGTACTCTTGCTGCTGTTGTCGCATACATAAAAAACGTCCTATCTTTCTTTGACACCAATTGGCCTACCATGCCCAGGAGAAAGGCTTCTGGTTTCTTCACAAAAGTGCATTTAAGCACCTTTTTCATTTCATTATAAATCCTTTCCCAGAAAGCCTTAATCTTTGGGCACGTCCACCAAAGGTGATAAAATGTACCTTCAGTTTCATTACATTTCCAGCATTTGTTATTGGGCAAATGATAAATTTTTGCAAGCTTGACTGGGGTCATGTACCACCTATAAATCATTTTCATAATATTCTCTCTTAGGGCATTACATGCCGTAAACTTTGTACCGGTGGTCCATAACTGTTCCCAGTCAGCAAACATAATGTCATGACCAATGTCCTGTGCCCATTTAATCATAGCTGATTTAACCATCTCGTCCTGTGTGTTCCATTTCAACAGCAAGTTATACATTCTTGACAAGTTCTTAGTACTGGGTTCCAGAAGCTCTGTTTCTAATTTCGACCTCTCCACCTGAAAGCCAATTTTCCTGTCCTGTTTAAAAACTTCATTTATCTGGTAATAATGAAGCCAGTCTCTTACTTTAGACTTCAATTTCTCATAACTCTGCAATTTAACTTTTCCCTCCTCATGCTCTATAATTTCCCAATATTTCGGCCATTTGGATTCCATATTTAATTTTTTCACTTCCTTAGCTTCCATCGGTGACAACCACCTGGGGGTTTTATTTTCCAGCAAATCTTTGTACCTAATCCATACATTGTATAGGGCTTTTCTAACAATATGGTTTTTAAAACCTTGGTGGATTTTAACCTTGTCATACCATATATATATGCATGCCAGCCAAATCTATTATTGAACCCTTCCAAATCCAAAATATCTGTATTTTCAAGAAGCAGCCAATTTTTCAGCCAGCAAAAAGCCGCTGATTCATAGTACAGTTTTAAGTCCGGCAGGGCAAACCCCCCTCTTTCTTTTGCATCAGTTAATATCTTAAATCTTATTCTGGGCTTTTTGCCCTGCCAGACAAATCTAGATATATCTTTTTGCCACCTCTTGAAACAATCCATTTTGTCCACAATCTGCAATGTTTGAAACAAAAATAACATTCTCGGCAAAACATTCATCTTGATAACAGCAATTCGGCCTAACAAGGAAAGTCTCAAACTTGACCATATTTCTAAGTCTTTTTTCACTTCTGCCCAGCATTTCTCATAGTTATCTTTAAATAAATTCACATTCTTTGATGTCAAATTTATCCCCAGGTATTTCACCTTCTTTGCTACCGATAAACCAGTATCACTCTGGAATTTCTCTCTTTCTGCAACTGTTAAATTTTTATCCAATACTTTCGTTTTCTGTTTGTTCAGCTTAAAGCCTGCTACTTGACCAAATCCTTGTATTAACTCTAAAACTCTTCTCGTACTAGTGTCTGGCTCTTGTAAAGTTAAAACTAGGTCATCTGCAAATGCTCTCAGTATGTGGGGCTACCTTTGAAGGTGACCTGGAAACTACAACTAATCCAGAATGTGGCAGCCAGACTGGTGAGTGGGAGCGGCCACCGAGACCATATAACACCAGTCTTGAAAGACCTACATTGGCTCCCAGTACGTTTCCGAGCACAATTCAGAGTGTTGGTGCTGACCTTGAAAGCCCTAAATGGCCTCAGCCCAGTGTACCTGAAGGAGCGTCTCCACCCCCATCATTCTACCCGGACACTGAGGTCCAGCGCCGAGGGCCTTCTGGCTGAGGGCCTTCTCAGTGGTAGAACACCCTCCCAGCAGATGTCAAAGAGAACAACAACTACCAGACTTTTAGAAGACATCTGAAGGCGGCCCTTCAGTTTAGGGAAGCTTTAAATATTTGAAGTATTACAGTATTTTAATATTTTTTTGGAAGCCGCCCAGAGTGGCTGGGGAGGCCCAGCCAGATGGGCGGGGGTATAAATAATAAATTATTATTATTATTATTATTATTATTATTATTATTATTATTACACCCAAAGACACCCCATGTGGTCTAGCGGACAGACTAAGAGCCCTGGAGTGGGGAGACCTGGGCCCATTTGACCCCATGGCTAGGAGCTTTGGAGGGAGGTGGGAAAGATGGGGAGTGAGAGGAGCTGGTTCTGGGTGGAAAGATCCACTCTGAGGAAAAGATCACCAGCTAGAGAAAGGAGTCTCTGAGCCTAGTGGGAAGGACAGTGTGTGGTGTCCTGGGAGAGTAAATCAGGCCAGGAATGAACTGGGAGGCTGAGCCAGGAGAAGGAGGAGCTGGAAAGAGACCGGCTGCTGAGCTCTCATCCCAGTCAGGAGGGGAGAGATCCTTCTAGAAAGAGAAGACTCCCAAACCAGAGATCCCTTGGGTCTTTGGCTTGGAGTACCTCGGGAGTAGGGTAACTGGCAGAAAGTGCCACCTTGTTAAGAACCAAAGTCTTAAGTGTGAAACAACTGATTAGTAAGTTTTACCTCACGCGAAGAACAAATCGTGAAGCTGAGGCTCCAATACTTTGGCCACCTCATGAGAAGAGAAGACTCCCTGGAGAAGACCCTGATGTTGGGAAAGATGGAGGGCACAAGGAGAAGGGGACGACAGAGGACGAGATGGTTGGACAGTGTTCTCAAGCTACCAGCATGAGTTTGACCAAACTGCGGGAGGCAGTGGAAGACAGGATGGCCTGGCGTGCTCTGGTCCAGGGGGTCACAAAGAGGCGGACACGACTAAATGACTAAATGACGACGACCTCACGCGAGTTCGCCACAAGATAATCTGAGGTAGCTGGAGGGCATTTGTGGAAATTGTGTTCTGTGAGGTGGGTGCACTATATTTAGGAGAGAGAACGGGCCCAAGGCTGCCGGGGGGGGGGGAAGAGCCCTTGCGTCATCGCATATTAATTGGGGGCAGAGGTGGGATAGGAAGTTAAAACCCACACAGAAACGTACCCAGAGACACAGAACAACCAGTTTAATAAAGGAGTGAAGTTTGATTAAAAAGAGAAAAAAATCCTGTCAGAAAATGACCAGCAAGCGCCAAGCCAAGGAGACTCAGGATGACCCAGCTGCTGCGCCTGAGGAGAATCCTAATATATTGAGTTAGAGATGATGAGGCTAAGATTGGAATTGTCTAAGGTGGAAGCAGAGAAAGAAAGAGAAGAGGCCAGAATGGCAGCTGCCCTTCATCTAGCAGAGAGAGAGAGAGAGAGAGAGAGAGAGAGAGAGAGAGAGAGAGAGAGAGAGAGAGAGATGAGCCCAAGAAGAAAGAGACAGGCAGGCCAAGATGGCCCATGAGAAAGAGATGTTTCCTTTAAAAATGGAGGAGATTAAGGCGAGGGCAGAACTGCCGCAAGCAATGTTGGGGGTGGAGATTTTACCTCAGCAAATGTAAAGTATGTACAGTGGTACCTCAGGTTACAGACGCTTCAGGTTACAGACTCCGCTAACCCAGAAATAGTACCTCGGGTTCAGAACTTTGCTTCAGGATGAGAACAGAAATCATGTTCCGGCGGCACATGAACAGTTTCAGGAGGCCCCAGAACAGTTTCAGGTTACGAACGGACTTCCAGAGCGAATTAAGTACTTAACCCGAGGTACCACTGTAAAAGGTGATGGTGTGCAGGCCTAATGGTCAAAGCTTAAAAAGGCCAGTTTTCAAAATGAGGCAAGTCAAATATTTCGGTCCCGTCCCAAGGGGTGGAAATCTACAACCTGATTGGAGCAAGGCAAAGGTCCTTCAAGAGGGGCCTGGACCCTCCACAGAAAGAGAAAGAAGAGCTTTTCTGGGGGGAGTGGGGTATTGTCCTCCATTTATTCCTCCTTTTAGCCCCCATGCTGCTCCTTGACATGACTGGGAGAAGAAAGACCAGCCAGACAAGAGCATTTGGAGGGACCAGTGCCAGGCAGCGTTGGGACATTTAAAAACAGCCCTAGATCCGGGGTCAGCAAGCTTTTCCACACGGGGGCCGGTCCACCGTCCCTCAGACCATGTGGGGGGCTGGACTATATTTTTTTGGGGGGGGATGAACGAATTCCTATGCCCCACAAATAACCCAGAGATGCATTTTAAGTAACAGGACACATTCTGCTCATGTAAAAACACGCTGATTCCCGAACCATCCGGGGGCCGGATTGAGAAGGCGATTGGGCCACATCCGGTCCCCGGGCCTTAGGTTGCCTCCCCTGGCCTAGATGGACCTTGGGGTCCCTAACAACTTTAGGATTCTGTTCTTCATTTTGGAAGGCGGACAAGGAGCAAGAGCAACCTGCCTTCACAAGGAAGAGGACGGAGTCTTCATCTCCTTGGTTGCCCTTCTCTGGGAGGATGGGCAGATTGTGAGGAGCAAAAACGAGGACGCGATGATGACTCTCACTTTCAATACTCCTACTATAGGTAGGCTAGAGAAGCTGTGAGATGTTTTGCTGAGGGGGGCTGGAGAAGAGAAGAGGAAAGCAAGTCTTCCACCCCCACTTATGTCTCCTCCAGAACGTCTGGCCAGAGACATTTTGACAAAAAAAATCCACCTGGACAGAAATTTTACCCCTGAAAAAGAGGACGTGTCCTGAGAAAAGAGGACACATGGCAACCCTTCTTCTCTGGCGTCCCTCCTAGCTGAGTAAGACTGTCTTCCCTAAACACGGTTTCAACCATGAGGCCCTCAGTGACTGTGGGGGCCAATTCTGGATCCAGGCGTCCTTCCTTGCCTGGTTGAAGGAGCTGTGAAGACACGCTGATTCCAGAGGATGAGGAGCGTCAAACACACCGTTTCATCCACACGGGTCTGGCCCCCGGTGTTGGCAACCCAAGTCCAAATCCAATTCCAACATTTATGAAATTGAGGTATTTTACGGGGCTTGGGCACCCACAAACTTATAACAATGTCACCAGAGGGGGAATAAAAGGCTTCCTAGGAAAACCCCCTTGGCTGCTCCTGTGTTGCTTCCAAGGCGACTTCGCTAACAGAGAAGAACATAGGATCTTGATGGCTGAAATACAGACACAAAGCAGCAGATGGGACAACACAGATGCCCCCCCCCCCGAAGCGGAATACATACATTTGTATCCAATGTCTATGAAGCATGTCTCCCCACTCCACCTGCTCTTTCTGCCCCCCTCCCAGCCCCCTGGGACCCCCTCTTCAAAATGTTACAACGATATAGCAACGCATGAAAACATCAAAACATCCGAAATGCAGAGGAGGAAAAGGGCATCTGTATTCCATTTTGTAATTTCCTCTATGACTCTAGGTTCTCTTGGGGACCATCCTTAAAAGTAGCATCTTTCCGCTCTTGGCTGCTGAGGCTTCTCTAGCTGTGACTGAATTCCACCTGAGAATACCTTTTGCATGTGGCAAATTTTCCTCATAAGGAAGCTGCTTCAGCCCTGAACAATTTGCTTGTCCTTTCAGTTAGCCAACTTTATGGTATAAATCCAAAGGTATTTGCATTGTATAAACTACAAGGTATAAACTTCTTATGTTAAGGTATAAACTTCTTATGGACAGCCAAAGGGCAACTGTTAGTAACCGTGTGCACTGTTACTGGAATTTTTATAATGTTTTTTGGGGGGAAGTTGTTTCCAGTGAAACAGGACGCTGCACCCCCAGACCACCCCACAAACCACCATTCAGTTTTGAATTGGAAATTTAAGAAAAAGGAGAGCACCTTTTACCACATGTGGTGGAATTATAAAAAGATAAAGACTTATGGGAAATGATATATAATGAATTTTAAAAAAAAATGTTTAAAATAACTTTTGTCAAAAGACCACAAGCCTTTCTCTTGGGGATTTTAGGTGCAGACATACCAAAGGAATTGAGAAGACAACTCACGTACGCAACTACAGCTGCAAGGATGCTGTTTGCCCAGCGATGGAAAGGAAAGGAGATTCTGACAAAAGCAGACTGGCAGATGAAACTACTGGAATATGTAGAGATGGCAAGGCTGACAGGGAAAATCAGAAACCAGGAGGATGAAAACTTCAGTGGGGAATGGGACAAATACAGACTGTACTTAAAAGAACACAGTAATCACTCGAGGTCTTTGGCAGGTCTCAGTAACTCCTGCAATGTTACAAAGACTTTGGACATTTTGGAGGACTAGAGCTATATAATATGCAGTTTCTTAGATACACAAAGGACCATGGAGGGGAGGAGGGAAGATTGGGAAGAATCTTGTTTGAGTTCAAAATTTAAATGTGTTAAATGTGAGATTTATTGTGTAAAACCAATAAAAATTATTTAAACAATTTTTTTTTGTAAATATCCTCATAAAAACCCACCAACCCAGCAGTTTGAAAGTGAGTAGATAAATAGGTACCACTGTGATGGGAAGGTCAACAGTGTTTCCATGCACTCTGGCTTCCGTCATGGTGTCCCGTTGCACCAGAAGCGGTTTAGTCCTGCTGGCCACATGACCTGGAAAGCTGCGTTATGAGAATTATAAGGTCTAAGATATAAAATAAATGTTCATAAATGTACCAGGCAAACACATACATACACCTATAAACCACCACAGTATCAGTACGGGAAAAGTCCTGAAACTATTTTGTCTCTCCCCAACTGACTTCAAATGTTTCTCTGCAAGAACAAAGGAAATGAGAAAACCTCCCCCTTGTCTCTGTGCTCACAAATCCTGTCTTGAGGGGTACCTGTGTCTGAATAGGGTGAGCCTGTGACCTGGATTCAGGAACTGAGTATTTACCATCACAAAAGAATCGCCAGACGGCCCAAGTGATGCAATCCGTGGTCATTTTTGAGGTACCCTGGCAGACAGGATTTTTGCTGTAGTCAGCCTCTTCTGTGATGTATGTATGATGTATCGGGGGGTGGTCGTGGGCTCCAGGCTGGGCAATTTCAAATGCCTATATAAGGGCTTGTGCACCATTGTTTGGGGTCCCTCCTGCATGTGGCAGTGAGCGCCCTGTTGCCACAGTTAATAAAGATGAGGCTTACTAGCTGCTTTGCTTCTCAATATTCTCTGGTTGGCCTCTGTTATTTTCTCTTACCGATAGGGAACCTACAAAAGGACTTTATATGGGCTCTTGGGTACTCCATAAGGGAAAAAGAGCAGTTTTTTCTTACAACAGCTGTCTGTGGACAAACGCCAGCTCCCTTGGCCTGAAAGAGGGATGAGCGCTGCAACCCCATAGTCGCCTTGGACTGGACTTAAACGTCCAGGGGTCCTTTACCTTTTTACCTTACATAGTACTCACCTTCCCTTATGCAGCAAAACCTTCATATAAAATCAGCCCTATGTCAGATCGACACCATTCCAACTTCATTTTACTCAGGGAACAAATGGCTCCCAAAGGGGGAATTTGGGAAACAAGACAGCCATAATCCTGGAAACCTGAGATCTTGTACTCAGCAGCCTCTTGAACAAGAGATAATCACCTGCCAGACAGGTAGTCGTCCCATGGACAATCGCAGACCATCCAGGAATGGAGTAGGTCCTGGTCAGGGCAAAGAAGTGTGATTACCTGGCAGGGAAACCCAGGAACTTGTAGATATTTCCTTTGCGTCACTTGATGGGTGCGAGGTGGAGGGTAAGGGAGGGATGAACTGGATTCTGCCAAGAAAACACCTCCCTGTTTGTGACATATGCATGATGTATCTAAGATGTATGAATGATGCTTCACCCAAGGTGTTTATAGGAAAAGGGATTAAAGAACAAGCATCCCTTTGTTTGGGGCTGCTTCCTGCTTCTTCCATGCGGTGGGTGGAAGTCCTGTTGCAACGTATTTTAAATAAAGATCAGGCCTACAGGCTGCTGTTTTGCTCCTGTATTCCTGGCTGGTGTCTTTGCTTGACAATCCGTGAGGGGACGCTCATCAGAGTTGCAGATGACACCAAACTAGGAGGGGTAGCTAATGTCACAGAAGACAGAATCAGGATTCAACATGAGCTTAACAGATTGGAGACCTGGGCACAAGCTAACAAAAGGAGTTTCAACAGGGAAATACGTAAAGTTCTGTACTTGGGCAGGAAGAGGCAGGTGCACAAATATAAGATGGGCACCTCAAAGGACATCTAGTCCAACCCCCTGCAGTGCAGGAATCTCAACTCAATGAGAGCTGGCCATCCAACTTCTGCTTAAAAACCTCCTAGGAAGAAGAGGCCACCACCTTCTGACGGAGTCTCTTCCACTGTTGAACTGTTCTTACTGTCAAAGAGATCTTTCTGAATTTTAATCGGAATCTCCATTCCTGTTATCTTGAAGCCGTTGGTTCGGATCCCACCCTCCAGAGCAGGAGAAAAGAAGGAGCCCCACCAATTTGCAGCTTGGAAGCACTGGAAGAGGAAGCACTGTGAACCTCTCTACGCATGATGTGAACCACCCTGGCATCCTCAGATCAAGGGCACTGCACAAATTTAACAGCTATAGAAATAATAAATAAAGTATCTGAATTGCTTGTGTGGTAAAAAATTACTTCTACGCCAGGAGTTTGTTACCCAGGTGAAGGAACACCTGAAATATAAACACAGGACCAAGGGAATGAGACCAAACTCAGAGTCCTGCAGGGACCCAGTTTATTCAAACTATTACAATCGGACAGCCTTGCTATCCAGTTCTTCAACAGAAGGGCTAGTTCAAAAAGGCTTCCAGGAGGCACATTAGAAGAAAGCTTATATACACAGCACACAAAGACTCATAAAATGCCACAACACTCTTCCACTTGAATCAAGAAAGGTCACAGGTCATAGGACGCGTGGCTTAATGTGAATATTGACTCCTCTGAAATTACCTTGGGGTGTCCCAGAGTGCCCAGGTCATTTGGGTCTCATATGTTGCCCCTTCATGGATCACTGCCTTGCTGTGGTGAAGGGGCTTGAATAACTCAGAGAAGCTAAGGTCTATGCCGTGCAGGTCACAGTGGAGAGTTTTGGCCAAATGTGATCCACCTGGAGCAGGAACCAGCAAGCCACTCCAGTATCCCTGCCATTCGGGGGTGCCCCCGCAGGGTTACTGGAACCCTTACCCACACCGGGAAAGCCCTGGGAGGTGGTGTCCATTGATTTTATGACAGATGTGCCCAAGTCAAGGGGGAAGACAGCAGTCATGGTAGTAGCTGATCTACTGACAAAAATGTGCCATTTCGTAGCTTGCTCACATGCAGCAGCGGCAGAGGAGACAGCCAGGCTGTTTGTGGATCACATTTTTAGACTGCATGGGGATCCCTTGAGGGTAATCTCGGATCGTGGGAAACAATTTACTTCCCGGTTCTGGAGGAAGCTCATGAGCTTGCTACAGGTCGAGGTGAGTTTCTCGACGGCGAGGCACCCAGAGACCAACGGACAAGCAGAAAGAGCGAACGGTATACTCCAGCAATACCTACACTGCTACGTCAGTGAGAGACAGAACGACTGGGTAGAGAAATTAGCTTTGGCTGAATTTGCGTACAATAACGCTGAACATGTGTCCACGGGAATGAGCCCTTTCATGGCAAATTATGGGTGTCACCTCAGGGCCTTCCCGGGGAGAGGGGAGGAAGGATGGAGTGTACCTGCGGCTGAGCAATTTGTGGAGGAAATGGAGGCCTTGCACCAGCAACTCAGGATGAACTTGGAGTGGGCCAAGGAAGTTTACAAGAGGCAGGCGGACAGGCACCGTCGGGAGGGGGAGGCCATACGGGTGGGAGACCGGGTGTGGTTGTCAACCCAAGGGTTACCCCTAAAGGGAGGGTGCAAGAAGTTGCAGCCGAGGTGGCTGGGGCCTTTTGAGGTAATACAGCAGGTGAACCCAGTGGCATTCAAACTCAAGTTGCCTGACAGCATGAAGATACATCCGGTGTTCCCTAGGTCCCTACTTTCACCGTACAGGGAGGGGCGGGAATTTCCAGGGCGGGAGGGAGGAGTCACCACCCACCCGCGGGTAGAGGAGAGGGAACACTGTAACCAAGCCACGGAAATACTCGATTCGAGGTGGCGAGGTCGCCAGGTGGAGTACTTGGTAGCTTGGGAGGGAGAACCCAGGTCGGAAAACACGTGGGTCCCCACTGAATCAATCAATGATGGTGGAAGAATTCCACAGTTTGTTCCCAGATAAGCCAAAACCACTAGCTAGATTCTGGGAGGAAGAATTTGGACCCACAGACAACAAAGGGGACTTTGTGGGGTTTCCTGCCTCCGAAGAGGAGGGAGGGGAGGTGTCCGAGGGAGAAGAATCAGACTGGGAGGTTCAACCTGCGGGAAGAGATCCGAGCGGATGGGAGGCTGGTTTTGAATCCTCAGAGGATGATGACAGCTCCTTCAGGGGATTCCCCGCATCGTTGGCCGAGGAGAGAGAGGAGGTTGTATCAGAAAATCGTGCTGGGGGTGGAGGGGGTCCTGGGGAGGAGGTGGATGTCAGGGAACTGCCATCAGTGCCGGAGGGAGAGAGCAAAAGCCAGAGGGACTCCAGAGAGCGTCCCGGGATTGGGAGCAGCAGCTCATCTTCTGGGGAAGAGAATCAGCGTAGCACCAGTGGAGAAGGGGGGCAGATGGGGGAAGCGGCGAGGCGGTCCCATGACTCCTTGCCGGGGACCAGCGGGGAGAGTAAGGGTCCTCCACTGCCTACGCCCTCCTTGCGCAGAAGGCTTCCGCGCAGGGAGAGTAGGAGAAGACTAGGCGTCAAAGAGCTTCTTTGCTGGAAGAAGTTCAAGAAACGCCCACTGACGGATTCTGCCAGCGATTGAGACAGCCATGGGTGAGTGGCTGTCCGGACAGAAAAGGTTCACTCAGGCAACCCAGCCGGGTGTGGCGTCGGTTTACGCACGAGCAACCCCTAGAACCATTACAATATGGATATATGGAATAGGTTAAAACTTACATGGTCCGGAAGGATGGCGGCAATTAAGATGAACATCTTACCAAAGATGTTGTTCTTGTTTCAAACCATTCCGGTAATTAGGGGATCCTCAATTTTTAAGGAATGGCAAAAAAGTCTTTCAAAATTTATATGGCAAGCAAAGAGGCCGAGAATTAAGTTTCAAATCTTAACAGACAGGAGAGAAAGAGGGGGCTTTGCCGTGCCAAACTTGAGATTATATTATGAGGCATCCAGCCTGTGTTGGCTTAAAGAATGGATTACTCTGGAGAACTTGGATTTGTTAGATCTGGAAGGCTTCAATAATAGATATGGTTGGCATGCTTACTTGTGGCTCAACAAAGGAAAGGTTCATAAAGGATTTTCCAACCATATTTTCAGAGGCGCATTGCTTGAAATTTGGGGGGGAAATAATAAACTTTTAGAAAAAAATACTCCTTGGTGGTTATCTCCGACAGATATCTTAACAATAAAAAAGTGAACATGGAAGCGAAAAGGTTAACGTATGAAGACATATTGATTAAAGCGGAAAAAGGTTGGAAGATTAAACCATATGACGAACTGAAAGATAGATTGACAGGTTGGCTGCAATACCATCAGATAAATGCACTTTGGAATGAGGATAAAAAATTGGGGATGAACGAGAAAAAATCGAGATATCAGATAGAAGTGTTAGAAGGGAAAACTAAACTCTTAGCCAAGATGTATAATCTGTTGTTAGAATGGGACACAAAAGAGGAATTGGTAAAGGAGGTAATGATAAAATGGGCCATGGACATTGGACACAACATAGAGTATGACAAGTGGGAGAGGTTATGGAACAGAGGAATGAAATTTACAGTATGTGTCACGTTAAGAGAAAATTTGGAGAAAATGATGTATCATTGGTACATCACACCGGTAAAATTGGACAAAATGTATAAAAGAGGAAATAAAATGTGTTGGAGATGTAAGCAGAAGGAAGGCGATTTTTACCATACGTGGTGGGCGTGTGACAAAATTAAAAAAATTTGGGAGCTCATATATAATGAACTAAAAAAAATATTTAGGTACACCTTCTTAAAAAGACCAGAGGCATTCCTCTTAGGAATAATCGGTGATGAAATTAAAAGAGAAGACCAGAATTTATTTCAGTATGCGACAACGGCAGCTAGGATATTGATAGTTCAAAATGGGAAATTAACAGAGACCCCCACAATTATGGATTGGCAAACAAAATTATTTGAATATGCAGAATTAGCAAGAATGACAAACAAAATTGGACATCAAAAAGAAACAAAGTTTATTGAAGAATGGAGTAAATTTGTGAAGTACATTGAAAGTAACTGTAACAAATTAAAAACTACAGTAGGCCTAACATAAACCTTGTTATGCGTAAATCATAGATTTAGAAACTGCAGAAGAAAAGATGTAAGAAAACCGTAACAGGATAGGAGGGAGGTCAAAACGTGTGTTAACGTTGTGTAAATAAGTGGATGATACTTAAAATTGATGAATAAGAGTGTTGTTTGTTTGTTTGCTTGCTTTTGTTTTTGTTTTTGTTTTTGTTTTGCCTGTTTACTTTTCCTTCATTGTATGCCTTTTGTTTTTTTGTGGAAATTTCAATAAAAAGCAAAAAAAAAAAAAAAAAGGAATGCTAAAGTAGGGAGTCAAGAGATAAAAGGAACAACTGGCAAGTTTAGCCCTGGAGTTCAAAACGAAGCAGGGCAAAGGCTAATAGAGTTCTGTCAAGAGAACAAGCTGGTCATCACAAACACTCTTTTCCAACAACACAAGAGACGACTCTACACATGGACATCACCAGATGGGCAGCATCGAAATCAGATTGATTATATCCTCTGCAGCCAAAGATGGAGAAGCTCTATACAGTCAGCAAAAACAAGACCTGGAGCTGACTGTGGCTTCTTATAGCAAAATTCAAGCTTAAACTGAAGAAAGTAGGAAAAACCACTGGGCCGGTAAGATACAATCTAAATCAAATCTCTTATGAATACACAGTGGAAGTGAGGAACAGGTTTAAGGATTTAGATTTGCTGGACAGAGTGCCTGAAGAACTATGGATGGAGGCTCGTAACATTGTACAGGAGGCAGCAACGAAAACCATCCCAATGAAAAGGAAATGCAAGAAAGCAAAGTGGCTGTCCAACGAGGTCTTACAAATAGTGGGGGAGAGAAGGCAAGCAAAATGCGAGGGACATAGTGAAAGATACAGGAAATTGAATGCAGATTTCCAAAAAATAGCAAGGAGACAAGAAGGTCTTCTTAAACGAGCAATGCAAAGAAATAGAGGAAAACAACAGAATGGGAAGAACCAGAGATCTGTTCAAGAAAATTGGAGATATGAAAGGAACATTTCGTACAAAGATTACCATAATAAAGGACAAAAGTGGTAAGGACCTAACAGAAGCAGAAAACATCAAGAAGAGGTGGCAAGAATACACAGAGGAATTATACCAAAAAGAAATGGATGTCTCGAATACCCCAGGTAGTGTGGTTGCTGACCTTGAGCCAGACATCCTGGAGAGTGAAGTCAAATGGGCCTTAGAAAGCACTGCTAATAACAAGGCCAGTGGAAGTGATGGTATTCCAGCTGAGCTATTTAAAATTTTAAAAGATGATGCTGTTATGGTGCTACATTCAATATGCCAGCAAATTTAGGAAACTCAGCAGTGGCCAGAGGATTGGAGAAGATCAGTTTACATCCCAATCCCAAAGAAGGGCAGTGCCAAAGAATGCTCCAACTACCGCACAATTGCACTCATTTCACACGCTAGCAAGGTTATGCTTAAAATTATACAAGGCAGGCTTAAGCAGTATGTGGACCGAGAACTCCCAGAAGTGCAAGCTGGATTTTGAAGGGGCAGAGGAACCAGAGACCAAATTGCAAACATGCGCTGGATTATGGAGAAAGCTAGAGAGTTCCAGAAAGACATCTAGTTCTGCTTCATTGACTATGCAAAAGCCTTTGACTGTGTCGACCACAGCAAACTATGGCAAGTTCTTAAAGAAATGGGAGTGCCTGATCACCTCATCTGTCTCCTGAGAAATCTCTATGTGGGACAAGAAGCTACACTTAGAACTGGATATGGAACAACTGATTGGTTCAAAATTGGGAAAGGAGTACGACAAGGCTATATATTGTCTCCCTGGTTATTTAACTTATATGCAGAATTCATCATGCGAAAGGCTGGGCTGGATGAATCCCTAGCCGGAATTAAGATAGCCGGAAGAAATATCAACAACCTCAGATATGCAGATGACACAATCTTGATGGCAGAAAGTGAGGAGGAATTGGAGAACCTTTTATTGAGGGTGAAAGAGGAGAGCGCAAAATATGGTCTGAAGCTCAACATCAAAAAAACGAAGATCATGGCCACTGGGCCCATCACCTCCTGGCAAATAGAAGGGGAAGAAATGGAAGCAGTGAGAGATTTTACTTTCTTGGGCTCCATGATCACTGCAGATGGTGACAGCAGTCACGAAATTAAAAGACGCCTGCTCCTGGGAGAAAGGCGATGGCAAACCTAGACAGCATCTTAAAAAGCAGAGACATCACCTTGCCGACAAAGGTCCGTCTAGTTCAAGCTATGGTTTTCCCAGTAGTGATGTATGGAAGTGAGAGCTGGACCATAAAGAAGGCTGATCGCCGAAGAATTGATGCTTTTGAATTATAGTGCTGGAGGAGACTCTTGAGAGTCCCATGGACTGCAAGAAGATCAAACCTCTCCATTCTGAAGGAAATCAGCCCTGAGTGCTCACTGGAAGGACAGATCCTGAAGCTGAGGCTCCAAGACTTTGGCCACCTCATGAGAAGAGAAGACTCCCTGATGTTGGGAAAGATGGAGGGCACAAGGAGAAGCGGATGACAGAGGAAGAGATGGTGGGACAGTGTTCTGGAAGCTACCAGCATGAGTTTGACCAAACTGCGGGAGGCAGTGGAAGACAGGAGGGCCTGGCGTGCTCTGGTCCAGGGGGTCACGAAGAGTCGGACATGACTAAACCTCAACAACAACAACAATGAAATGTTGCACCGTTCTCTTTACAACCAGGACCTCAGTGGGGCTCTTGATGTTCTGATCCCCTATTTTCGTTCTCTTTTCCCAAAGAATGTGAAAGACCTCAGAGGAGAGACGCGAAGTCTCATATTGATTCTAGCTCAACTCAATCTTTCACAAAACATCACCTGCCCTTCTGGGGTCAGATAAGGATGGAAGCTGTCGGCAATATACACATCACAGCTTTACACAGTGCAGGAGGGTGGAATGAGGGTTACAAAATGCAGGCATACAAAAATCACGCCTAATACATTCTATCTAAAATGTTAAATGCAATTAATACTTGGACACTTCGAACAAAATCAAAATCTATAATATTTAATCTTCAATCAGCTATCACAATTTTTACACAAAGTCCTTCCTAGGAAAGTTCAGCATGGACAGCAACTGCATCAGTGTCGCCCAATCACTCTTATCCCTCTCCCCAGGCATGATGTGAAGAAGCCATTGAAGGAATGAATAAATCCTAATTTGCATCAACCACCAGCCATAGCAGTAAAATAACAATACGATATACAAAGAATAAAAATAAAAAGTCAGTTATATAAAATACATTTCAGGGTTTCGAGTCAATAGTCAAACAGTGGATCTTATTTAGTTGCCCCAGATGAAAACCTTGCAACCTTTGCTGTCACTTCTCATCTTGATCTGTCAAGAGAACGGACACTGTGAAGAAGATATTAAAAACCTTGGCCAAGGACTTGCAAGTCCCAGCTCTGGGTACGTAGTAGGAATTGCTGTTGGGCACCTGATGTGGCAAAGAACCCGGCTGCAAACTTCACCCTCATATTATTTAAAGTCTCCTAAAATTAAATCTGTATACAGCCACTACTACAGTTTGCCTCCAATGTGAATTCTTTGATGGGAAGCAAGACAGGCCCTGTGACTGAAGCTCTTTCCACATTCCAAGCACTGAAATCATTTCCCCCAGCTGTGAATTTTTGATGGATCTTGAGTTTGGCCTTCTCAGTGAATCTCTTTCCATATTCCCAGCACTGATACGGTTTCTCCCCTGTATGAATTATCCAATGGGAAGTGAGATGGGCACTCTGAGTGAAGTTCTTTCCACATTCGAAGCACTGATAGGACTTTTCTCCTGAATGAATTCTTTGATGGAAAGTGGGAGATGTACTCTGATTGAAGCTCTTTCCACTGATATGGTTTCTCCCCTTGTATTAATTGTTTGATGGACGGTGAGCTGGATTTTGGTTCTGAAGTTCTTTCCACATTCCAAGCACTGATATGGTTTCTCCCCTGTATGAATTATATGATGGAAAGTGAGACATGCACTCGGATTGAAGCTCTGTCCACTGATAAGGTATCTCCCCTCTATGAATTTGCAGATGGGAAGTGAAACTGTCCTTTCTTCTGAAGTTCTTGCCACACTCTTGGCACTCAAAGGATTCCTCCCCTCTGTGAATTCTTTGATGGACGGTGACCTGGCTTTTGGTTCTGAAGCTCTTTCCACATTCTGAGCACTGATAGGGTTTCTCCCCACTATGAATTCTGTGATGGGGATTGAGTTGGCTGCTGCGACTGAAGCTCTTTCCACATTCCAAACACTGATATGGTTTCTCCCCTGTATGAATTTGCAGATGGAAAGTGAAACTGTCCTTCCGACTGAAGCTCTTGTCACACTCTTGGCATTGATAGGGTTTCTCTCCTGTATGAATTCTTTGATGGCCCACGAGGTGATGCCGTTGAACAAAGCTCTTTCCACATTCTAAGCATTGATATGGTTTTTCCCCTGTATGAATTCTCTGATGGACAGTAAACTTGCTTTTGCTAACGAAGCTCTTTCCACATTCCAAGCACAGATGGGGTTTCTCCCCTGTATGAATTCTCTGATGGTCAGTGAGCTGGGGTCTTTCAATGAAGCTCTTTCCACATTCCAAGCATTGATATGGTTTCTCCCCCGAATGAATTCTCTGATGGTCATTCAGCTGGCGTCTTTCAATGAAGCTCTTTCCACATTCCAAGCACTGATAGGGTTTCTCCCCTGTATGAATTCTCTGATGGATTGTGAGATGGGTGCTCTGAGTAAATTTCTTTCCACATTCCAAGCACTGGTAGGGTTTCTCCCCTGTATGAATTCTTTGATGGACAGTGAGCTGGCCTTTTTGACTGAAGCTCTTTCCACATTCCAAGCAATGATATGGTGTCTCCCCTGTATGAATTCTCTGATGTCTAGTGAAAAGGTCCTTTCGACTGAAGCTCTTTCCACATTCCAAGCACTGATATGGTTTTTCCCCTGTATGATTTCTTTGATGGAAAGTGAAACTGTCCTTTCGACTGAAGCTCTTTCCACATTCCAAGCACTGATAGGTATTATTCCAGATGGGATTAATTTGATGGGAAGTGGAATGGGAGCTCTGACTGAAGCTCTCTCCGCACTCTGAATATGGATATGGCTCCTCCACTGTGTGGATTTCGATGTCGTCTCCCTCACTCTTCATTTCCAATTCATCATCATCTGCAACTGAGAGACAAACAGATTAGAGCCTCAGGAATAAATGCAGCCCTAACTAACAGAGTAATGCCAATTAATGCTTGTGACAAAGAAAGAACTGAAGGGAATTCTATAGTAACAGTAATAGTAATATTAACATTATTATTTACACCCCACCCATCTGGCTGGCTTTCCCCAGTCACTCTGGGCAGCTTAGAGCATATATAAAAGCATAGTAAAACATCAAGAATTAAAAACTTCCTGATACAGGGCTGCCTTCTGTCTTCTAATATTTGTGTCCTTGACATCTGAATGGGGGGGGGGGTCCCACAGCTTCCATCATGGTGTTCTGTTGCACCAGAAGCGGTTTAGTCCTGCTGGCCACATGATCCGGAAAGTTGTCTGTGGACAAACGCCCGCTCCCTTGGCCTGAAAGCGAGATGAGCGCCGCAACCCCATAGTCGCCTTTGACTGGACTTGACAGTCCAGGAGTCATTTTCCTTTACTTTTAGCTGCCATGATTGAGAAGATGGAACGCCCTCCCTTCAGATGTCAAAGCGATAAACAACTACCTGACATTCAGAAGACATCTTAAGGCAGCCCTGTTCAGGGAAGTTTTTAATGTGCGATATTTTAGTGTTTTTTGGTTTCTATGGAAGCTGCCCAGAGTGGCTGGGGAAACCCAGCCAGATGGGCGGGGTACAAATAATAATAATAATAATAATAATAATAATAATAATAATAATAATAATAATAATAATTATTAGAGGGGAGGTCTTCCTACAGGTTCACTGCCTGAGATTCAAAAAGCCTGGCTCTTTTCTGGGATGGATTTTATTAGGCCCAATCACGGAAACTTTGCCACCTCCAATGCCAATCCTACCTTTGGTCAACCAAAGACAGAAAGAAGCAAGAACAGAAACAAAAACCCTGACAGAACCCACTTCTACTTCCCAAACCATTCTGAAGCCTACATTTAAGAAGACCTGGGCAGTTCAGAGGAGCCTGTCCATGTTTCGCAAAGGCAGAATAGAAGGAAGTGTATTCACAGGGGAAACAATCAATAGCCATCCCTCCAAGGTTTGCTGTGGGAGTGTTAACATCCCAGGTGCTGTGGGTGGCGCTGTTGAGCCCCATCGAAATATCAGAGGTTCGTCACATAGAGAGATTGAATTACAAAGCAGAAAAGATGATCCAATAGGGAGCCTTACCTAGTGAGTCCAAGATCGCACGATTCTCCTCCATGACTTCCTTATGGAGAGCTCTCTGGTCAGGATCCAGCAACGCCCACTCCTCATCTGTGATATAGACAGCTACATCTTCAAAGCACACTGAACCCTAACAGAAAAAGAAAAAGGTTGTCCTATTAGACCTAATAAAAGTGATCTGTTACACTTTACTCTGTTGTTTTCTGCCTCTTAATTGCTGTTCTGTTTTAATGGGTTTGTTTTGCTGCACATTTTGATTATGGGTGCATATTTTAATGTCTTAATATCTTCCATTCCTGGAAAGGTGATTGAGAGAGCGGCTGCTGAACAGCTTGGCAGGTTTCTGGATGAAACATCGGCTCTCGATCCATTCCAGTCCGGCTTCCGCGCTGGTCATGGGACCGAGACGGCTCTGGTCGCCCTAACAGATGACCTCCGCAGGCAGCTGGATCGAGGCGGGTCGGGGCTGCTGATTCTTCTAGACCTGTCAGCAGCCTTCGACATGGTCGATCATGAACTCCTGGACCACTGCCTTGCCGACGTGGGGATCCAGGGCACAGTCCTTCAATGGCTGCGCTCGTTCCTCTCTGGTCGGGGACAGAGGGTGGCGCTTGGGGGGGAATTGTCATCGCGTCACTCCTTGGTGTGTGGAGTGCCTCAGGGTACAATACTCTCCCCGATGCTTTTCAACATCTTTATGTGCCCCCTCGCCCAGCTTGTCCAGAGTTTTGGGCTGGGCTGCCACCAGTATGCTGATGACACCCAACTATCTGTTGATCGATCCTGACTCGGTCCCAGACACACTGATCAGATGTTTGGAAGCTGTGGCTGGATGGTTACGTGGGAGCCGATTGAAGTTAAATCCTTCGAAGACAGAGGTCCTCTGGCTGGGACGGGACGATATGGGATTGAGGGGGCAACTCCCATCTCTTGCGGGGGTGCAATTAGTGCCAGCATCGTCCGTTAAGAGTTTGGGTGTAATCTTCGATAGCTCCCTCTCCATGGAGGCGCAGATAGCAGCTATAACAAAGGTGGCATTTTTTCATCTCCGCCAAGCTAAGCAGTTGGCTCCTTACCTCTCTCGCCCTGACCTAGCCACTGTGATCCATGCGACGGTCACCTCCAGACTGGATTATTGTAACTCACTCTACGTGGGGCTGCCCTTGAGATTGACCCAGAAACTCTAGCGGGTGCAGAATGCCGCAGCGAGACTCCTTACGGGGTCCTCGCTACGGGATCACATTCACCCAGTGCTATACCAGCTGCACTGGCTCCCGGTGGAGTACAGGATCAGGTTTAAGGTGCTGGTTTTAACCTTTAAAACCCTATACGGCTTAGGACCCTTGTACCTATGGGACCACCTCTCCTGGTATGTCCCACAGAGGAACTTACAGTCTTCAAACAAAAACATCTTGAAGGTCCCAGGCCACAGAGAGGTTAGGCTGGCCTCAACTAGAGCCAGGGCTTTCTTGGCCGCGGCTCCAATCTGGTGGAACGCTCTGTCACAAGAGACTAGGGCCCTGCGGGATTTGACATCTTTCCACAGGGCCTGCAAGACAGAGCTGTTCCACCAGGCCTTTGGTCAGGGCGCAGCCTGACTCCCTCCTTTGGCAATCTTTACAGAACTTAAGCTTATGGTTGCCATCAATTTGATTTATATTAATTTTTATAATGAAATGTTTTTAGAATGTTGCACTTTTTTATTGTTGTTAGCCACCCTGAGCCCGGCTTCGGCTGGGGAGGGCGGGATATAAATAAAATTTACCGTATTTTGCACCCCATAGGACGCTCCGGCCCATAGGACGCACCTAGTTTTTTGGGGGGGGAAATATAGAAAAAAAATATATTTCCCCCCCCCAGGTGCGGGGCTGGAAGAACCAGGTCGGGGAACAGCGGGAAGGCGCGCTCTGCCTCCCCGCTGTCCCCCGAGCTTGTGGGGCTGGCGATGGGGAGAAGTGCGCTGATCCCGGGACTGCAGGAAGCTCTGCGCGGCCATCAGGAGCGGGGCGGGACTTCGCGCCCGGCTCCCGGTGGCCACGCAGAGCTGCGCTGAGCCGGGGACTGCAGGCAGCTCTGCGCAACCCTCGGAGCTGGTCTCGCACCGACCCCTCTCGCTCTCCAGGCTTCAGCGAAAGCCTGCATTAGCCTCATAGGACGCACACACATTTCCCCTTCATTTTTGGAGAGGAAAAAGTGCATCCTATAGGGTGAAAAATACGGTATTAGTATTAAATTTATTATTAATGGAATCCTTTTATTGTTTATTTTAATGATGAACATAAAGAACCTGGTCTTCTCCAGATCATGGTTTTCCTGTTTGCCACATGGAAGGATCCCTTCTCTCCTCTCCCTGTTTTTGGTTCTGGGGGGTGGGGGGAGAGAGAGACCTCCAGGTGCCCCCCAGCCAACTTCAAGGTCACATGGGGGCATGTGAGGAGAGGGGGGAAAGCCCCATTGTGTGAATGAGGACGTGAAGCCTGGCCACTGTTTGGTATAGTGCGCAATCTGCTTAGAAGTCTATGTCAGGGAACTGCCGTCGGAACAGGGGCAGGAAACAGAGGGGCAGTTGTGTTACAGGAAGCCTCCGAAAATCTTGCGAAGCAGTTCCTCCTCTGGTGCTGAGGAAAGCCCCACCTCCAGTGGGGAAGAGGTGAAAGGACCAGAGGATGCTGGTGGGAGCCTGAACACCGCTCCTGGCCAAGCCGGCCAGGAGGGAAGCATGCCCCTTCTGTCACCCACCCTGGGCAGAAGTCTAAAGCGCAACGAGGGAAGGAAAAGGCTGGGCGTAATGAGGCTTTTATGCTGGGGAAGGTCCAGGAAACGAGCACTCCCGGATTCTGCCAGCTATTGAGGCAGACATGAGCTTTGGGGCTTTGCACTGTAAATAGTTTTGCACCTAAATAAAACCTGTAAAAGACAGGTCGGAGTCCTGCCTGGTTACTCGTGAGCAACCACCCGTGCCTTCTGACAGTCTATTTTAGCCTTCAATCTAGAAATAAAACCTCAATAGTTAATAAATAAAATTAGTGACCTTCAGAAGGTGAGGTGGCACTTCCTTGTTCTCAGCACATAAACCTCACTGAATGGTGTTTCATCGTTTGCACCCCGAGCAACTCTGGCTGCCCCAACCCGCTGCCTCACCCACTGTAGGCGGAGTTAACTCTTTATTAGAAGAAGCCTAATGAGCACAGGAACACTTCTTGTAGGTCTTGCCTCCATGAAGGTGTTTCAGGGGCTGAAGGTCCCTGCCTTCCCCCAACTGCCAAACTCCCCTCCTCTCCTGGGCTCTTCCCTTGCAATCTGAGACGGCTCCTCCCGCTTTTGGCTCTCCGAGTTGTGGGAGACAAGCAGGGAAGAGAGCTTGTCACAGGAGGGTAGGGAGACTCCCATGCCTCTACAACAACCAGAGCCCTCTCTGCCTCTCTCCTCCCATCCCCTGCTTCCGCTTCTGCCTCTGTGTCTGGACTGCTCTCTGCCACAGACTCCATCTGCTCACTAAGACTTGCTGCTTCTTCAGCTACCGACACCTTCTCCTCCCAGTCTCCTTTTCTCCCTCTAACCTCTCATCATTGTCCCCCACCCCACCCCTCCCCTGGCCCTGAGCCTTCCTTCCTTGGCGGTTCCTCCCACCATTCCTCTGTGTCCACCAGTCCATGACATCCTCTCTCCCCACATGGCCCCTTCCTCCTACCTGCTCTGGGTCCACAGGGGCAGCTTCCCCTCCGCCACCAAGAAAAGATGGACAAGCAGGTCTTGCTGGCCTCGTTCCGTCTCCTGCGAGAGAAGAAGGTAAGTGGGAAGCCAAGAGCGCATGCTTGACTCCGAAGGAAAACTACAGGTGCGCCTTCAAACAAGTAGGAGTTGCCACCTAAATGTGGACGTTTGCACCCATTTGACATACTAGTTGTGCAAAAATACATCTCCCTTTCTCTGGGCTCTTGGTCCCCTGTGACCTCCCCCCAAAGATGAGAAGAATTCACGGATTAGCTTCAAAATCCACAAAATGTGACCAAACAGAAAAAACTCCTTCCTCCTTACCCAGAGGCCTCTCTCTGGCGTCCAGCGGAGTCTTCTCTGCCTCAGAGGAATCCGGACCTATTTCTGCTAACAGATCCTTCCCCTGAAAGAGCAACAAGGATTCAAGAGCGAGTGGGGGAAAGGATTAGAAAAGGAGGAGCAGACACAAACAATTTACGGCTGTCAAATATCATTCCTTGGATGCTTTCCAAAAAAGGATGGGCAAATTAGTAGAGCATTGGGGGATACTCTCCCTCCTCTTTGGAGCCCCTTGGGAAGGGATCAGCAAACTTTGTCAGCAGGGGGCTGGTCCACTGTCCCTCCGAACTTGTGGGCGGGCCAGACTATATTTTTGGGGGGGAAATGAACCAATTCCTATGCCCCACAAATAACCCAGAGATGCATTTTAAATAAAAGGACACATTCTACTCATGTAAAAACACGTCGATTCCCGGACCATCCATGGGCCGGACTGGGAAGGCGATTGGGCCAGATCTGGCCCCCGGGCCTTAGTTTGCTAACACATGCCCTTGGGAGTATCCAGAGGAAAGTCTCTCTCACCTGCTGCTCTGCCTGCTTCCTCTCCTCTGCCTGACTCAGGAGGAAACCTTCAGCCAGAGCCACTGCCTGGGAACTGGTCTCCGCTCCGCATTCCCTCACCCAGCTCTCCACCTCCAGAGGAAGGACAGCCAGGAACTGCTCCAAGATCACCAGGTCCAGCATCTCAGCTTTCGTGTGCCTTTCCGGCTTCAACCACTGATGGTCAAGGTGGTAGAGTTGGCTGCAAACCTCTCGGGGTCCTTTGGCCTCTTGGCAGCAGAACTGCCTCAACTGCTGGCTCTGCACCTCTGAGCGGAGGGTGTCCTCCTCACCCAGGATCTTCTGCATGGAGTTTTCCCAGAATCCCCCACTGCTCCCATGTTGGGTTGCAAGGCCTCTTCCTGCTTCAGGGCCAGCTGAGTCTTGCTCATCCATCTCTATTCTCTTGACACCTCCAGGAGATCGGAAGGAGTCCCTAGGTCTTCTGCCAAGTTCTGCCTGTCCTAATGAGAGGTGCCAGAGAATCCTGTAAAGCAAATGCATTCTTCTACTACCATTAGATTGATACACAGTCAGGAGAAGAGAAATGTTCCCTGGGCCAGCATGGATGAGTCTGAATCACAGCCCAGACTCGGAGTTCAAGCACTATATTCCCATATTCTGAAGACAGACCTCTGTCTTTGTTCTGAGGGCAACTCTCTCCCCCTTCAGAAGCATGGCTGCCTCCCACTGGGGGGCCTGGAGCCATCGCTAGCCCTCTGCTCCTCCCTGAATGGGCCTCATCCTCTTCTCAAGCCATCTCTTCCTCCTGTGGCAGGGAGTTCCATGGGTCTAACTGTGCACTGCGAGATGGAAGGACTTTGTTTAGCACAGAGGCCATGTTTTTATTTCTGCCTCCAGATGTTTCCAGGGCTAAGGAACGTGGCTGATTCCTCAATCCCATCAGGGTTCCTTTGCAGGCCCTTTTCTTCCTGACTCAGTGACCCCTCCCCAAAGGAGCAAGCGGCCTCTTGAATGTGAAGGAAGGAGAAGGAGAAGAAGAAGAAGAAGTAGAGGAGGAGGAGGAGTTTGGATTTGATATCCCACCTTTCACTCCCTTTAAGGAGTCTCAAAGCGGCTAACATTCTCCTTTCCCTTCCTCCCCACAACAAACACTCTGTGAGGTGAGTGGGGCTGAGAGACTTCAGAGAAGTGTGACTGGCCCAAGGTCACCCAGCAGCTGCATGTAGAGGAGCGGAGACACGAACCCGGTTCACCAGATTACGAGTCCACCGCTTTTGACCACTACACCACACTGGCTCTTGCAGACCTCCTGCTACTTGCAGCCTCCCTGGCTTTGCAGAGAGGAAGGGGGGCAGAACCTCTTAGCCCTGGCTGGGGGATCCCCTTGCAGGAGCTGAGCAGAATCCCCACGGATCCGTCCCCTGGAGCCCTGGGTCACCCCGCCCCACTTCTCCCCAATGCACCCTAGGGCAGAAAAGAGAGGAAACTCACCAGGTGCCAGAAGGGGCCACCTAGACAGCTCTTGCAGAGGAAATAAAAGTCACTCCCTTGCAAGGAGGAACCTTGGGAGGTGGGAGGGGCTTTTGCTCGTCGTCGTCCTCCCCCCTTATTTCCTGTCCTCTCTAGGAATGCAGCTCCGTTCCTTTTAACTCTTGCAAGGTGGAGCAAACCAAGCGGGCATCTTCTCTCTCCCTCTCTCAAAGCGGAGCCCAGCGAGCAGCAGGAGGAGGTAGCCAGGGGGGTGGGGGGGGGCTCCGTCCTCGCCAGCCAGGGCTCCCCAAGGCGGGGCTGGGGACTCCCTCTGGCCTGCAGGAGGGAGCCCGGCCAGGGGATGCCCGCCGGCCCGACCAGCCCCAGGTCGACGGAGGGCGCTGGGCTGGCCAAGCAGGAGGCGCGGGGGGAGCTCCAGAGAGCCTGGATCGGGGCCGAGGCACCCCACCCTCTAGGAAAATCACCCTAGAGGGTCTTCTTTGGGGGACCCCCTGGACCGGCTTCTGAGCTCTTCCTTCCCTTGGAAACAGAAGCAGGAGGAGCACGAAAGGCCCGGAGGGGGAGGGGCTCTGCAAGGGGTAAACTGCACCTTGAAAGGATTGGGACCCTCAAGCAAGAAATAAGGCAGTGCGACCTTTACTCGGAGGTCGAGGGAGGCTCTTCCCTCCCCCCCCCCATTTCATTCAGCCTTCCTCTCTTATGCTTCCTTCCTAATGAAGCTTTTTGCTACTTTCCAAAACAAAGTAACTCTTCTTGTGACTTGTAGAACCTCTAGATAAATTTGTGTATAACTCTTTGTATCCCTGTGTAGAAACTTTATTTCTCTGGTATCCTGTAGATGTCGCTATGTAACCTTGCTTCTCCCAATTTACAATCAGCGACGGAAATGAGAATGGGAACTTTGTACCTGGGATGCAACATTTTATTGAAGAAATGCAGCAAGATGCTATTCCCTTTCTAAACCCCTTCCTGCCCTTAGCTCTTGCTTTCTCTCCTTTCTTCTGTCTTTGAAGGCGCTAGAAGGGACAGATCCGCTTCCTCCCGCGAAGAAAAAGCTCAAACACGGATTAGAGAAGTTCCCATCCCATCTCCAGCCCTATTGTTATTCTAAGAAATTGATAGTCATGTCACTAAAGATAATTTTCCACGGGATCTCTGTGGGTTGGGGAAATGAATTGACTTGCAACCCTTCCACCTTCTTGCGCCCCACGCCATTGCAGCTCCCCTAATCTTGCAAAATGAGGGATCCATGGCATTTAGGACCCCCCACAATCCTAGGGGTGTAAGAAACCCAGACTTGCCTTGCATAGGGCTTCCTCTTCCTGCTCCTCCTGCTGCTTGTATAGGGAACCTGGTTGCAACAGAATAAAGGACCATTGTATAAGTGCCTTTGCTTCGCTTCTGACTATTGAGGAGCCTGGTAAGGCCTCGCGAACCACCAACACATTTTTACAATTTCAACCCTTCACATCAATTGTTGCTTTGAATATGCTTCTCTCTGTGTGTCTGTATGTACACACTTGTGCAAGGAGTAGAGTGTTTGCTTAACTGCTCAACTTCGTAAATGAAGAAGAGGAGTACCCTGAAGCAAACAAACTTGTCCTGCTCTTGCTCCCAACACCCTTTGGCGCACGATGGACCAAGAACTCTGCTTCCTCGTGGAGACAGTTCTTTCCCCTTGGCCCATTGTGAGTGATCAAAGGAGGAGAGAAGAAAGGGAATCCTTGACTTCGGCTTCTCACAGAGGAAAGAAAAATAAAAAGTATGTGAATTGCTCGTGTGATCAGAATTTGTTTCCATATCACCTGTCCATTACCTAGGCAAGGGAACACCTGAAACAAGCTCAGAACCAAGAGAATGAGAGCAATCTCAACGTCTTGCAGGGACCCAATTTATTCAAATAGAACAGCCTTCCTAACCAGTTGTTCAGCAGAACGGATAGTTTGAAAAGGCTGCCAGGAGGCACATTAGAAGAAAGTTTATCTACACAGCACACAAAGACCCATAAAATGCCACAACGCTCATCCACTTGAATCAAGAAAGGTCACAGGTCATGGGACGCGTGGCTCAATGTGAATATTGACTCCTCTGAAAATACCTTGGGGTGTCCCAGAGTGCCCAGGTCATTTGGGTCTCATATGTCTCACTTTGACACCATGCCCATGGCAACCAGGACTTCCATGAGACTGTTGACATTTCTATCTGCTATCTTACTTTCCTGTTCCCAAAACATGTCAAAGACCTTTGAGGAGAGATGTGAGTTCTCACATGGATGCTAGCGCAACACAGACCTCTTTCCCAAAACATCATCTGCCCTTCTAGGGTCTGATAAGGATGGAGGCTGTAGGAAATGTACACATCACAGCTTTACACAGAGCAGGAGGGTGGCATGAAGATTACAAAATGCAGGCATACAAAAGTCAAGCCCAATGCATTCTATCAAAAAGGCTAAATGCAATTCATACTAGGACACTTCGAACAGAATCAAAATCTATAATATTCAATCAATTATCAAAATTTTTACACCAAGTCCTTCATAGGAAAGCTCAGCAGGGATAGCAACCTCACCAGTGTCGCCCAATCACTCTTATCCCTCTCCCAAGTCATGACGTGAAGAAGCTATTGAAGGAATGAATAAATCATAATTTGGGTCAGCCACCGGCCATAGCAATAAAAGAATATGATAGACAAAAAATAAAAATAAAAAGTCAGTTATATAACATACTTTTAAGGGTTTTGAGTAAATAATCAAACGGTGGATCTTATTCTAATTGCCCCAGCTAAAAACCTTGCAACCTTGGCTCATCTTGATCTGCCAAGAGAAAGGACACTGTGAAGAAGATATTAAAAAGCTTGGCCAAGGACTTGCAAGTCACAGCTCTGGGTACGTAGTAGCTAACTATGGGGCACCTGATGTGGCAAAGAACCCAGCTGCAATCCTCTCCTCATATGAACTAAAGTCTCCTAAAATTAAATCTGTATACAGCCACTACTATAGATTGCCCCCAATGTGAGTTCATTGATGGGAAGCGAGACGGGCCCTGTGGCTGAAGCTCCTTCTACATTCCAAGCACTGAAATCGTTTCCCCCCACTGTGAATTCTCTGATGGATTGTGAGTTTGGCCTTTGCAATGAATCTCTTTCCACACTCCAAGCAATGATAGGGTTTGTCTCCTGCATGAATTCTTTGATGGACAGTGAGCTGGCTTCTGTCAATGAAGCTCTTTCCACATTCTGAGCACTGATAGGGTTTATCCGCTGATGAATTCTGTGATGGGTTGTGAGTTGGGTGCGCCGGGTGAATTTCTTTCCACATTCCAAGCATTGATACGGCTTCTCCCCCGAATGAATTCTCTGATGGTCAGTGAGCGTGCGTCTATCAGTGAAGCTCTTTCCACATTCCAAGCACTGATAGGGTTTCTCCCCTGTATGAATTCTGTGATGGACAGTGAGCTGGCGTCTGTCAATGAAGCCCTTTCCACATTCTGAGCACTGATAACGTCTCTCCCCTGTATGAATTCTATGATGGGTTGTGAGATTAGCTCTCTGAGTGAATTTCTTTCCACATTCCAAGCACTGATAGGGTTTCTCCCCTGTATGAATTCTGTAATGGACCGTGAGCTGGCGTCTGTCAATGAATCTCTTTCCACATTCCAAGCACTGATAGGGTTTCTCCCCTGTATGAATTCTGTGATGTACAGTGAGCTGGCGTCTGTCAATTAATCTCTTTCCACATTCTAAGCACTGATAGTGTTTCTCCCCTGTATGAATTCTCTGATGGGTTGTGAGATGGGCACTCTGGGTGAATCTTTTCCCACATTCTGAGCACTGATATGGCTTCTCCCCTGTATGAATTCTCTGATGGACATTGAGAAGGCCTCTGTGAAGGAAGCTCTTTCCACATTCCAAGCACTGATGGCGTTTATTCTCAAGGGGATTTCTTTGATTTGAAGTGGAATGGGAGCTCTGGCTGAAGATCTCTCCGTACTCTGAATATGGATATGACTTCCCCACTGTTTGGCTTTTGTCGCGGTCTCCCTCATTCTCCTTCTCCAATTCATCATCACCTGCAACTAAGTGACAAACAGATTAGAGCCTCAGGAAGCAATGGAGCCCCAAATTATGGAGCAGTGCTAATTAATGCTTGTGACAGGGAAAGAACTGAAGGGAGTTAGATGTGAGGTCTTCCTCCAGGGTTCACTGCCGGGGGTTCAGAAAGCCTGGTTATTTTCTGGGACGGATTTTGTTTGGTCCAATCATGGGATCTGTGCCATCTCAGATGTCACTCGTCTCTTTAGTCAGCCAAGGACAGAAAGAAGAAGAACAGAAACAAAACATCTGAGAGAAGCCACTTCAACTTCCTGAATCACTTTGAAGATACATTTAAGAAGGCCTGGGCAGTTTAGAGGAGCCTGAAAAAATATTGGGAGGGGGTCTTATCTGCCCTGAAGGATCTTCAGATGAGCATTCCCCACCCCCCCGCTCAGCACCTTGCACCCCTGGTGGCGCTGCCACTATGAGGGGATGAGAGGAGCCTGAGGGGCAAGGAGAGCGGTCACCTCCTCCTCCTGTGCATCTGGCCAGATGCTTCCCAGCCCTGCTAGAGCCATGGCTGCTTTCCTGAGGCCCTTCCTCTGCTTCTGCCCCCGTAAAGGGGCCCTGATGGGAGGCTGTGGGGGCTGCAGACAGGCCAGCCCTTCAAGAGCAAAAGGGGGCCATCTTGGAGGGGGGTAGGCAAGATGATGATGATTTTATTATTTATATGCCAGTCATCTGGCTGAGTTTCATGCTTTGAAAAGGCAGGACCGGAGGAAGAATATTCACAGGGAAAGCAGTCAACAGTCTTCCATCCAAGGCTGGCTGTGGGAGTGTTAACATCCCAGGTGCTGTGGGTGGCGCTGTTGAGCCCCATCAAAATATCAGAGGTTCGTCACATAGAGAGATGCCTTGAATTACAAAGCAGATAGGATGATCCAAGAGGGAGCCTTACCGAGAGAGTCCAAGATCCGACGATTCTCCTCCATGACTTCCTTATGGAGAGCTCTCTGGTCAGGATCCAGCAACGCCCACTCCTCGTCTGTGAAATGGACAGCCACATCTTCAAAGCACACTGGACCCTAACAGAAAAAGGTTGTCCTCTTAGACAATATCAAGGTCAAGAGTTACACTTTCATCTGTTGTCTTCTGCCTCTTAATTGATGTTATGTTTTAATGGGATTCTTTATCTGCACATTTCATTATGGATACATTCCCGTTTGCCACATGGAAGGACCCAATTCTTCTGTCCCTCTGTGCTGTTCTTTCCGGGTGGGGAGGACCCTCCTGATGCCCTATAGACAACTTCAAAGTGCGCAGGGGGGCAATGAGAGGGGGATGAGAGGGGGAAAGCCCCATTGTGCGACTGATGGGGTCCCCCCCCCTTCAGGCCTCTCCCAAGGAAAAAAATGAGAGGCACAAATACAAGATGGGTGACACCTGGCTTGAGAGCACTACATGTGAAAAGGATCTAGGAGTCTTGGTTGACCACAAACTTGACATGAGCCAACAGTGTGACGCGGCAGCTAAAAAAGCCAATGCAATTCTGGGCTGCATCAATAGGAGTATAGCATCTAGATCAAGGGAAGTAATAGTGCCACTGTATTCTGCTCTGGTCAGACCTCACCTGGAGTACTGTGTCCAGTTCTGGGCACCACAGTTTAAGAAGGACATTGACAAACTGGAACGTGTCCAGAGGAGGGCAACCAAAATGGTCAAAGGCCTGGAAACGATGCCTTATGAGGAACGGCTAAGGGAGCTGGGCATGTTTAGCCTGGAGAAGAGGAGGTTAAGGGGTGATATGATAGCCATGTTCAAATATATAAAAGGATGTCACATAGAGGAGGGAGAAAGGTTGTTTTCTGCTGCTCCAGAGAAGCGGACACGGAGCAATGGATCCAAACTACAAGAAAGAAGATTCCACCTAAACATTAGGAAGAACTTCCTGACAGTAAGAGCTGTTTGACAGTGGAATTTGCTGCCAAGGAGTGTGGTGGAGTCTCCTTCTTTGGAGGTCTTTAAGCAGAGGCTTGACAACCATATGTCAGGAGTGCTCTGATGGTGTTTCCTGCTTGGCAGGGGGTTGGACTCGATGGCCCTTGTGGTCTCTTCCAACTCTATGATTCTATGATTCTATGATTCTATGATTCTAAGGCAATCTGAGGCTGCTCCTCCAGCTTCAATGCTGTCCAGGGTTGTAAAGACTGCGGAGAGAATAATTGGGTGCCCTCTTCCCACCTTGGATCAAATCTACGCTTCCAGATGCCATAAGAAAGCTGCAGAGATAGCACAGGATAGTGCGCACCCTGGAAAAGATCCCTTTCAGCTTCTGCCTTCTGGAAGAAGGTACAGGGTTATAAAGACTAGGATTAGCCGCCTGAGAAACAGTTTCTATCCAAATGCAATTTTGGTTTTAAATGCAGTGTAAGGAGTCTCTATGGGAGTATATTGTATTTTAAAATGGGGTACCAGAGTTTTTAGGGGGCTAACCAGGCTGGGATAGCTGGGATAGCAGGCTTGTTGGCTTTTAAGATTTTTTCAATTTCGTTGTTCTGTAGGGGACAATGACAATAAAGATTATTGTATTCATTGATCTCTGGGTTGTGGAGTACCAGCTGGGAGGAGAGCTTGTCACAAGAGGACTAGGAGACCCTTAATCTTCTTCATCAGCTGGATTCCTCTCTGCCTCTCGGTCTCCCGCATCTCACTCCCCTGCCTCCGCTTCTGCCTCTGTGTCTGGACTGCTCTCTGCCACAGACTCCATCTGCTCACTAAGACTTGTTGCTTCTTCAGCTACCGACACCTTCTCCTCCCAGTCTCCTTCCTTTTCTCATCATTATCCCCAAACCCACCCCTCCCCTGGCCCTGAGCCTTCGTTCCTTGGCGGTTCCTCCCACCATTCCTCTGTGTCCACCAGTCCATGACATCCTCTCTCCCCACATGGCCCCTTCCTCCTACCTGCTCTGGGTCCACAGGGGCAGCTTCCCCTCCGCCACCAAGAAAAGATGGACAAGCAGGTCTTGCTGGCCTCGTTCCGTCTCCTGCAAGAGAAGAAGGTAAGTGGGAAGCCAAGAGCACACTCCGAAGGAAAACTACAGGTGCGCCTTCAAACAAGTAGGAGTTGCCACCTAAATGTGGACGTTTGCACCCATTTGACATACTAGTTGTGCAAAAATACATCTCCCTTTCTCTGGGCTCTTGGTCCCCTGTGACCTCCCCCCAAAGATGAGAAGAATTCACGGATTAGCTTCAAAATCCACAAAATGTGAGCAGACGGAGAAAAAACTCCTTCCTCCTTACCCAGAGGCCTCTCTCTGGCGTCCAAGGGAGTCTTCTCTGCCTCAGAGGAATCCGGACCCATTTCTGCTAACAGATCCTTCCCCTGAAAGAGCAACAAGGATTCAAAAAAAGTAGATTAGAAATGGAATGGCTTAGGATGCAAACACTTTAGGGCTATCCAATATCATTCCTTGGATGCTTTCCAAAAAAGGATGGGCCATTAGGAAATGATTTGGGAATACTCTCCCTCCTCTTTGGAGCCCCTGGGGAGTATCCAGAGGAAAGTCTCTCTCACCTGCTGTTCTGCCTGCTTCCTCTCCTCTGCCTGACTCAGGAGGAAACCTTCGGCCAGGGCCACCGCCTGGGAAGTGGTCTCCGCTCCGCATTCCCTCACCCAGCTCTCCACCTCCAGAGGAAGGACAGCCAGGAACTGCTCCAAGATCACCAGGTCCAACATCTGAGCTTTCGTGTGCCTTTCTGGCTTCAACCACTGATGGCAAAGGTGGTAGAGTCGGTTGCAAACCTCTCGGGGTCCTTTGGCCTCCTGGTAGCAGAACTGCCTGAGCTGCTGGCTCTGCACCTCTGAGCGGAGGGTGTCCTCCTCACCCAGTTCCTTCTTCACAGTGTTTTCCCAGAATCCCCCACTGCTCCCATGCTGTGTTGCAAGGCCTCTTCCTGCTTCAGGGCCAGCTGAGTCTTGCTCATCCATCTCTGTTCTCTTGACACCTCCAGGAGATCGGAAGGATCCTTTGGTCTTCTGCCAAGTTCTGCCTGTCCTAATGAGAGGTTTTGGCAAATCCTAAAAAGCAAGTACATTTTTCTGATATAAAATTGATACACAGTAAGGAGGAGAAGAACAGGTGGCAAGAATGCACAGAGGAATTATACCAGAAAGAAATGGATGTCTCGTATACCCCAGGTAGTGTGGTTGCTGACCTTGAGCCAGACATCCTGGAGAGTGAAGTCAAATGGGCCTTAGAAAGCCTTGCTAATAACAAGGCCAGTGGAAGTGATGGTATTCCAGCTGAACTATTTAAATTTTTAAAAGATGATGCTGTCAAGGTGCTACACTCAATATGCCAGCAAATTTGGAAAACTCAGCAGTGGCCAGAGGATTGGAGAAGATCAGTCCAATCCCAAAGAAGGGCAGTGCCAAAGAATGCTCCAACTACCGCACAATTGCACTCATTTCACACGCTAGCAAGGTTATGCTTAAAATTCTACAAGGAAGGCTCAAGCAGTATGTGGACCGAGAACTCCCAGAAGTGAAAGCTGGATTTAGAAGAGGCAGAGGAACCAGAGACCAAATTGCAAACATGCGCTGGATTATGGAGAAAGCTAGAGAGTTCCAGAAAGACATCTACTTCTGCTTCATTGACTATGCAAAAGCCTTTGACTGTGTCGACCACAGCAAACTACGGCAAGTTCTTAAAGAAATGGGAGTGCCTGATCACCTCATCTGTCTCCTGAGAAATCTCTATGTGGGACAAGAAGCTACACTTAGAACTGGATATGGAACAACTGATTGGTTCAAAATTGGGAAAGGAGTACGGCAAGGCTGTATATTGTCTCCCTGGTTATTTAACTTATATGCAGAATTCATCATGCGAAAGGCTGGGCTGGATGAATCCCTAGCCGGAATTAAGATTGCCGGAAGAAATATCAACAACCTCAGATATGCAGATGACACAACCTTGATGGCAGAAAGTGAGGAGGAATTAAAGAACCTTTTAATGAGGGTGAAAGAGGAGATGGCAGAAAGTGGCAGAAAGTGAGGAGGAATTAAAGAACCTTTTAATGAGGGTGAAAGAGGAGAGCGCAAAATATGGTCTGAAGCTCAACATCAAAAAAACGAAGATCATGGCCACTGGGCCCATCACCTCCTGGCAAATAGAAGGGGAAGAAATGGAGGCAGTAAGAGATTTTACTTTCTTGGGCTCCATGATCACTGCAGATGGTGACAGCAGTCATGAAATTAAAAGACGCCTGCTCCTTGGGAGAAAGGCGATTGCAAACATAGACAGCATCTTAAAAAGCAGAGACATCACCTTGCCAACAAAGGTCCGTATAGTTAAAGCCATGGTTTTCCCAGTAGTGATGTATGGAAGTGAGAGCTGGACCATAAAGAAGGCTGATCGCCGAAGAATGGATGCTTTTGAATTCTGGTGCTGGAGGAGACTCTTGAGAGTCCCATGGACTGCAAGAAGATCAAACCTCTCCATTCTGAAGGAAATCAGCCCTGAGTGCTCACTGGAAGGACAGATCCTGAAGCTGAGGCTCCAAGACTTTGGCCACCTCATGAGAAGAGAAGACTCCCTGGAAAACACCCTGATGTTGGGAAAGATGGAGGGCACAAGGAGAAGGGGACGACAGAGGACGAGATGGTTGGACAGTGTTCTTGAAGCTACAAACATGAGTCTGACCAAACTGCGGGAGGCAGTGGAAGACAGAAGGGCCTGGCATGCTCTGGTCCAGGGGGTCACGAAGAGGCGGACCCGACTAAACGACTAAACAACAAAGGAGGAGAAAAGGGTTCCCTGGGCAAGCATGGAGAAGTATTTGCAGGAATCACAGGCCAGACTCAGAGTTTCTTTTTTAAAAGAGAAAGAATGAAGTCAGAATTGACAAGTGAGTCATTTGTACCAAGTGTAGTTTGGACTCAAGGCAAGAGTGGGGGTCCCTCCCCCCCCCAAATGCCAGGGCACATTTCTTTCCAGCGCCTCTCTCCTTTCCCAGAACTTGGAATCTCCCCTGTTCCCAAGACAGACTACTGGGGTGGGGTCCTTTTTCCTTTGTTCTGAGGGCCAGATCCTGACCTGACCAAAGGACAGCTCTCGAAAGCAAGAAAAGTAGGACTGCCCTTCATTCTGTGATTGTACGTGGCTTAAAGTTCTTTTCAGTATTGTGTTTTAATGTTGTAATCTGCCTTGGGAACTGAGGGTGAAAATGGGATGGGGATGATGGTGGTGAAGTTGTTACATAGCTTAACCCCCCCCAGCCCCACTTGCTTGGAGGTTCTTTGGCATCTAGCATGGTCCCTCAGGTGGCCTTGGGGACTGGCAGTGCCCACTTGAAGCTCCAGCCTTTGGCACAGAGAGGATGTGGCCATGGGCTTCCTGCTCTGGATCCCATGGGATGGTTGCAAGTCCTCTGGGTGGAACTGCCCTGGAAGACGGCTCCGAAACTGGCCCCTAATGGATGGGCTCCCTCTTTCGATTTGTGCTCTATTTATCCCACATTTCTCTCCAATCCATGGGTCTGCCCCTCCTCATTGAATCCCCACAAATATCCTTGGGAACACATTTATGTCTTTTTAATTCTACTGGATATTGATCCAGAGCAGATCTCTCACATGCAGTTAGCAGAGTAAAAACTCAAACACATTGCAGGATTCCCCAAAAAATAGATCAGCGGCAATTATATATTTCATCCAGCAGAGCTTTACTGCTTGCCAAGGCAAATGCTCATAATGGTCACAAATCCAATATATCCAGGATTGGCACTGTCCAGTTGCAGCAGACTTAATTTTAACTCTCCCCCCTGGCCCCCTCCCCGGCAGCCCTGGGACTTGCCCCCTTCTCCCCACTGCGCCCTATGGGGAAGAGAGAGGAGACTTACAAGATCCCAAAGGTGCCACCGACGCAGCTCTTGCAAAGGAGACGAAAACCTCCCCCTGGAAGAGAGGAAATGGGGGGGCGGGAGGGGGCCTCGTCCTCCCCCCTTATTTCCTGTCCTCTCTAGGAATCCAGCTCAGTTCCTTTTAACCCTGGGCGAGCCGGGCTCCTCCCCCCTCCCTCTGCAAAGCAGGAGCCCCGGGCATCGCAGCCCCCAGGGAGGTCGTATGTGGGTGACCCTCTGGACTGGCTTCTCAGCTGTTCCCTCCCTTGGAAAGGGAAGCAGGAGCAACAGGGTTAAAGAAAATAATCGGGTTTACGGGCCTTACATCGCTCCCCCCCCCCCAGTTATCTAGGGGCAGCAAAAGAAGGAGACTCCTGCCAAGCTGAAGAAGGGAAATAGCGGTCAGTAGACCTGATCTTTGTTTTTTGCAAGGAAGGTTCAAAGGTGGCAAAGAGAAAGAACCCCCAGCAAAGGTGAAAGAGATTTTCCCACAATGCACCCCTCCCACCATCACCAAAGCGTCATGACCTCTAGGATCCCATTCGAAGCTTGAAGCATGGGTACCCCCAACAAAAATTTAAAAATTTGGCTGTGTAATTTGGAACTGATGTGATTTGGAATTAATGTGATTTGATTGGCCTCTTAATAAAAATTATTTTTTTAAAAAAACAAAACGTCACGAACTCGTCACAGAAGAGGAGTGGTTGTCATGCAGAAAGGAGAAAGTGTCGCCCCCCCCCCGCCCCTCATCCCAGCTCCCCCCGCCTTGGAAGGAGCTGCTTCCCCAAAGAGCAAGAACGGGATTCACACCTCCTCCTCCCAGCCGCGAGGCCTTCCTGCGCTTCTCCTCTGGAAGGATCCGGATTTCTGCCTGGGGTGTGGGCTGCCTCCTGGGGCGAAGCTGGATTCCCCCTAAGGGGGGGGGGCAAAGGACCTTCTGCTGGAGGGAGGGAGGGAGGGAGGGGAGCCCTGGATTCCTGTTTCTGCCTTGAATCTGCAGAGGAAACATTGTACCCGCTCTTGCTACATTTTGTCGCGCGCTTCTTCCCTCTTTCTGCTCTCGGTTTCTTGCGCTCAAGGCTCTCCGGGCGGATCGCGCGCTCCAGACCCGGGGCTGCTGCTTCCTGACTTCGGATTGGCTGCCTGTCACCTTTGGACGATGCCCATTGGTCAGCGATGGTTCTTTGAGAAATCCTGGTGTTTCATTGAGGGGTTTCGGGACTCCTTTGAAGGGTTTACAAGCCTCTTGGCTGCAGATCACTAGGAGGGGAGTTTATATGTGGAGGGGGCCACTCAGGCTCGTCGTCCTGCGTGGGTGAATGGGATTTGGGGTGTTTGGATGGCCTCTTAGTCCCCGGCTGTATCAACAGCTCGAGGGGTGAAAGGCCCGGAGGGGTCGCCTGAGGTCTCTCTCACCCCACAAGGCTGTTTTGTTGTCCCGCAAGGGGCTAGGAGTGTCTCTGCAAGGCCGTCCTCCGGGCGGTCCTTCTCCTCCTTTATTTCAACCCCTCACTTGTGAGGCCCCTCCCCATCCCCCACTCTCAGGACTAGAAAATGGAAGAGTGTTAAACAAAATTGAGTGAAGCCAAGGATGATGACGGGGATTGAAAATTCTGCAATTCACAATTTCTCCTCTAAAGGAGATAAGACGTTATTGTTCAATTCCATGGTGATTTTAAAAAAATGCATAATATTAACACTGAAAAACTTTTGCAATAACTGAACTTTGTAAACCTTTTGTGGAACAAGCATTAATTTTTAGGAAAATGAAGTTGTAATGTTATTCTTAAAAAACACCTTGAGTTTACAAATTATATTGCCTGGGAAGTGTAAATAATACGACCATGATTACCTGACAGTGTGGTACTTTTAGAATCTACTTTATGTTGTCATTAAAAAGTCAGTTTTAAAATGCATATTAAGAAGTAAACTACAACCATCAAATACAGTAAGGCTAAAATGTTTCCCCCCTAGCCTTCCTCATAGCAAAATCATCCAAAACTTCATCAAAATTTGTTTGTCTAAGTTTGTCACTTTCAATGTACAGAATGCTCAGTGCGGACAACCTCTCTTGAGACATTGTGGCCCTTATTTCATTTTTAATTCTTTTGAGTCTTGAAAAACTCCTCTCTCCTGAGCAGTTAGTGACCATAAGGCTAAGAAATAGCTGCAATATTGCTTGCTCATTAGGAAAGGTCATCTGAATTTTTTCCTTGTATATAATTTGATAAAGGTCTGTATGAGACAGAGAGGGCTCTGCTGTAAGCCTATGGCTTTGTGTCACTTACAGGTGAAAGTGCAAAAGTTCATCAATAAGTTTCAGGTCAATATCTTCTGGGTATGCTTCCATCAACAGTTCAACACCTTGCTTAATTTCTTGCTTTGATGCTTCAAAGTAGCAAGAATGGCAAACAATTGTGCAACATCACTGTACACAGTACTTCTTTTTAAATTGGCTTCAAGTGCATCTAATATAGGAATAAAGGATTTTATTCTAAACCTACCATATCTCTTGGAAGATAGTGCATCTGAGGCATCAGGTGCACTTCTGTCATTTCTTTGCCTTTCCCTCACCCTTTGTCTCCTTGTTTCGTAGTGGACATTTGACAAGGTGGCTTTTGCTTGTTTCTCAAGCTCATCAAAATCATCTCTAATTTTCCTTTAAAAATCCAGAAGTGAACTGTACAAACTTGCACAAGAGCTCAATAACCGGTCTGATTTTTTAAGGGCTTTGCTGACCTTGTGAAAATGACCTAGCACACGGGTCCAAAAATGCAGCATAAACATAGATTCCAGTTCTTCCATTTTCTGCAAAAGTTTGTTAGCTTGGAGCCTGGTCTCCCCCTTCCCTTTAACGTCAGAGTCAGGATGAGGTCCAGTTACCAACCTGCAGCCTGGCCTCCTGCCTTCTGGATCCCTCTGAGGATCCCTTCCCTGATCCCCAAGGCCTCTCTCTGCCTGGGGGCAATCTGCAGTGCATGCTGCAGGCACCAACAGGGCTCTGTGAAGTGTGAAAGAGCCTGGGAGGGGTGGGGCCAGTGCCAGTCACATGTGCTTGCTCTGTTCAAGCCCAGGGCAAGGGAAGGAATGGAAGAGACTTGGGAGAGCTTCCTTGCGTAGTCTTATCTGCTCCATACGGCCTTCCACTGATTAAAGTGTAGCACGTACCACTACTGACTGACCCTTGGGCTGAGGAAGGCTGTGCAGCTGGTTGTTGACTCTTTGGGCCTGCTGGTTCTGGATTCTGAGATGGAAAATTCTGGGGTGTGAGGACAGTGGCGTAGTGTGGGTTGTCAGCACCCGGGGCAAGGCAAGTAATTTGCGCCCCCTAACCCGTGGATTTTAGCACTCGAGTCTCTTCCACTATATTAGTTAAAGAAACCCTTACCCCCTAAGCACATGTATTGTTTGTTATGAAAATACTGATGTAATTAAAGTAAAATGCATCTAAATGCAAGTTTATTTTCAAACACTTTCTTGAGTGCGAACATGCATTACACATTCTCCACATTTTCAGCAGGTCTATGAATACAAATCTACAAATGTAGTAACCTAGCATGGGCCATGCTATTATATGTCGTCTCACAACCATCGTAAACGACAAAAAATATCAAGAACAAAAACTAAACATCAAAATGGAACCATACCCTGGAGATGATCCAAGACTGGGCTAGATGGAGCCAGCTTCTTCATTCCTGTACCTCTAATTGTAATTCTTTAATAGAAGTGCAAGATATCAATCTGTATATACAGATTAATTTAAATTCGCCTGCTTTTAATTAGCGCAAATTTTTCAACAACGGAATTGAAATCTACATTAAAGTCTCTCTCAATGGACAGTATTGCTAGATTACTCAGTCTTTCTTGGCTCATCACTGTTTGATTAATTGATAGTATGTCTGAAGGAGCGTCTCCACCCCCATCATTCTGTCCGGACACTGAGGTCCAGCGCTGAGGGCCTTCTGGTGGTTCCCTCCCTGTGAGAAGTGAGGTTACAGGGAACCAGGCAGAGGGCCTTCTCAGTAGTGGTGCCCGCCCTGTGGAACGCCCTCCCATCAGATGTCAAAGAGAACAACAACTACCAGACTTTTAGAAGACATCTGAAGGCAGCCCTGTTTAGGGAAGCTTTTAATGTTTGATGCATTGCTGTATTTTAATATTTTGTTAGAAGCTGCCCAGAGTGGCTGGGGAAGCCCAGCCAGATGGGTGGGGTATAAATAATAAATTGTTGTTGTTGCACAACAGGTCTCCACATAGAGTAAGAGTCCCAAACATGGGTTAAAAGCTCTGTGAAGACCTTCCCTCCCTACCCAGAATACATTTCCAGAACCATAATTTATACATCGCTGATACATCATCATAATGTCACAAAGAGGGAGGGGAGTTGTGAGGTTACCCAAGTTCATCAACTTGCCCCAGTTAGCAGATCAAGTTCCTAACACCTTCAGTACCCGCCAATTAAAGAACAATAAAAATACGGTACCTTGAGGTGTCCCAGAGCGCCCAGGTCATTTGGGTCTCCTATGTCTCACTTTGACACCATGCCCATGTCAACCAGGACTTCCATGGGACTCTTGACATTTCTATCTCCTTTCTTACTTCCCTGGTACCCAAACATGTCAAAGACCTCTGAAGTGAGATGTGAGTTCTCACGCGGATGCTAGCTCAACACAGATCTCTCTCCCAAAACATCACCTGCCCTTCTAGGGTCTGATAAGGATGGAAGCGGTAGGCAACTTACACACGACAACTTTACAGGAGGGTGGAATGAGGGTTACAAAATGCAGGCATACAAAAATCAAGCCTAATGCATTCTATCAAAAAGGCTGAATGCAACTAATACTAGGACACGTTGTACAAAATCAAAATTAATATCTAATATTCAATCAACTATCACAATTTTTACACCAAGTCCTTCCTAGGAAAGTTCAGCATGGACAGCAACCTCATCATTGTCGCCCAATCACTGTTATCCCTCTGTCCAAGCATGACATGAAGAAGGAATTCAACACCTCGGTGAAGGACTTGCAAGTCACAGCTCTGGGTACGTAGTAGGTAACTATGGGGCACCAGATGTGGCAAAGAACCCAGCTGCAATCCTCACCTCATATGAACTAAAGTCTCCTAAAATTAAATCTGTATACAGCCACTACTATAGATTGCCCCCAATGTGAGTTCTTTGATGGGAAGTGAGACGGGCCCTGTGACCAGAGGTGTTGGAAGGTCAGGTGGTACCTGGTGCAGAATTTTTTTGGTCACCCCTCCCCCATCCATTGCTCAAGGTATGCTTGGGAGTCAGCGCTGACACCCAGGACAGTCTGCCTCCAGGCCTGCCCCCTTCCTAGCCCCCCTATGCCCCTGACTGGAAGAGCCATTGGATGCAGTATGACTTACTTCTGAGTAAACATATAGGATGGCGACTGCAAGCTGACCCAAGGGATGCGTTCCTGTAGATCACCCACATCAAGTGAAATTGATGTCTAAGGAACTTACTCCCGAGTAAGGAGTCAATCTTGAAAGCGGCCCAGATGCCATCCCCAAATCACACACACACACACACACACACACACACACACACACGCATTTCCCACAAAATTCAGAAATTGAGGGCTTTCGTTGAATTGGGTTGGGCCAATTCTGGACCTGAGAGGGTGCAGCGCTAAGCGTGCTTACTCGGAAGTAAGCCCTATTCAGCTCGGCTAGCAAGCATCCTGGCAGTGGGATCCTTGGCATGTTTCCTCCCTCACTGAGCATGGCGGGGAGTTACTCCCTAGCAAGGCTGCTTGCAGCCACATCCCATGCACGTTGACCCACCAGTGAAGCCCCATTCAGTGCTATGGGATTTCTTCCCCAGTCGTGATGCTTACTTAGGATTGCAGCTTTGGGGTCCTCCCAGCGCCCTTTCCTGCCCGCCCCCTTCATTCCTAGTACACATCCATCCCTCGCATATTCTGTGCCAGCCCCCTTGGACTATTTTCTTTTGATCAGCTGTCAAAGGAAGAGCGGGGGAGGGGTCCTCCTAAGACAGTCCCTTCCAACCACTCCCTGCTCTTAGAGAAAACATGGCTCAGGAAACAATGGTGGGTTGGTGGGGGAGGGGGGAGAAAGAGAAGCCATACTTTTTTAACTTGAGAAAAACTTGCAAAATAAATTTTTGGACCTGTGAACCGGTCTAGTGGGGCTTTGGAGGGGGAACAGAGTGGGGGGGGGGAATAGCAGCACCCCTACCCTAAATCTTAAGTACGATTGAAACCCTCATGCTAAAACAAGAAATCAGGACTTCGAACCAGACATTATTACTCAAAAGTTATTGTTATTATAAAAAGCAACTGAACTCAATGGGATTTCCTTCCTTGGAGAGAGGTTTGGGATTGTGGTCATTTGAATGGGGCTTGCCTCTAAGTAAGGTTTGAGTATGGGAGAGGGCGGGTTAGTAAAGGTAAAGGGACCCCTGACCATTAGGTCCAGTCGTGACCGACTCTGGGGTTGCGGCGCTCATCTCGCTTTACTGGCTGAGGGAGCCAGAGTACAGCATCTGGGTCACGTGGCCAGCAGGACTAAGCCGCTTCTGGCAAACCAGAGCAGCGCATGGAAACGCCGTTTACCTTCCCGCCAGAGCGGTACCTATTTATCTACTTGCACTGGCGTGCTTTCGAACTACTAGGTGGGCAGGAGCAGGGACCGAGCAACGGGAGATCACCCTGTCGCAGGGATTCGAACCACCGACCTTCCAATCCGCAAGCCCTAGGCTCAGTGGTTTAACCCACAGCGCCACCTGCATTAATAATTGCAGAAGGCAAACACACATACATTAAGTATATAAACCACATGTCTAGAGCAGTGCACGGAAACGCTGTTTACCTTCCCGCCGGAGCAGTACCTATTTATCTACTTGCACTTTGACATGCTTTCGAACTGCCAGGTTGGCAGGAGCAGGGACCAAGAAACGGGAGCTCACCCCGTTGCGGGGATTCAAACTGCCGACTTCCTGATCGGCAAGTCCTAGGCTCTGTGGTTTAACCCACAGTGCCACCCGCGTCCCACTAGTGTGTAAAGCCCTTAATATGAATACTTATGGCCTGAGCCCAAGCATGTTTATTCAGAAGTAAAACCTGTGTGGATTGGGACTGCCTCCCACGTAAATTGGCTGGAAATGGAAGCCATAGTCTGCAATCCGCTCAGGTCAGTGGTGGGAGGAGAACCACGGCTCATTCGGCACCAGCGAGTTGGGGACAGGAGCCTGTAGGGAAGCTGTTGTAGATATTATCATTATTTATAAAAAGTAGTGTTTATTTGCTGCTCTTTTCACGCTGCAACCGCCGCTGGTTGGTTCCAGGAATGTGCGCCCCTTCCTCCGGGTGAGGCTTCCTGTAACCCCACCAGCTGAAAGAAATTACTGGCCGGTTGTCACCTTGAGGAGCAGACAGAGAAGGCAGGGGTGGCTGGCAGCAATTCTCAATGGCCAGAAATACCTTCCCGTCCCAAGGATTATCCAGGACTACGGACAGACGGATACTCAGTTTTGTTTTTTTTAATAAGCGGATACTCAGTTTCTTAAGGTGAGCGCTTTAGAATCATAGAATCATAGAATCATAGAATCATAGAGTTGGAAGAGACCACAAGGGCCATCGAGTCCAACCCCCTGCCAAGCAGGAAACACCATCAGAGCACTCCTGACATATGGTTGTCAAGCCTCTGCTTAAAGACCTCCAAAGAAGGAGACTCCACCACACTCCTTGGCAGCAAATTCCACTGTCAAACAGCTCTTACTGTCAGGAAGTTCTTCCTAATGTTTAGGTGGAATCTTCTTTCTTGTAGTTTGGATCCATTGCTCCGTGTCCGCTTCTCTGGAGCAGCAGAAAACAACCTTTCTCCCTCCTCTATGTGACATCCTTTTATATATTTGAACATGGCTATCATATCACCCCTTAATCTCCTCTTCTCCAGGCTAAACATGCCCAGCTCCCTTAGCCTTTCCTCATAAGGCATCGTTTCCAGGCCTTTGACCATTTTGGTTGCCCTCCTCTGGACACGTTCCAGTTTGTCAATGTCCTTCTTGAACTGTGGTGCCCAGAACTGGACACAGTACTCCAGGTGAGGTCTGACCAGAGCAGAATACAGTGGCACTATTACTTCCCTTGATCTAGATGCTATACTCCTATTGATGCAGCCCAGAATTGCATTGGCTTTTTTAGCTGCCGCGTCACACTGTTGGCTCATGTCAAGTTTGTGGTCAACCAAGACTCCTAGATCCTTTTCACATGTAGTGCTCTCAAGCCAGGTGTCACCCATCTTGTATTTGTGCCTCTCATTTTTTTTGCCCAAGTGCAATACTTTACATTTCTCCCTGTTAAAATTCATCTTGTTTGTTTTGGCCCAGTTCTCTAATCTGTCAAGGTCGTTTTGAAGTGTGATCCTGTCCTCTAGGGTGTTAGCCACCCCTCCCAGTTTGGTGTCATCTGCAAATTTGATCAGGATGCCCTTGAGTCCATCATCCAAGTCGTTGATAAAGATGTTGAATAAGACCGGGCCCAAGACAGAACCCTGTGGCACTCCACTAGTTACTCTTCTCCAGGATGAAGAGGAACCATTGATGAGCACCCTTTGGGTTCGGTCAGTCAGCCAGTTACAAATCCACTGAGTGGTAGCATAGTCAAGACCGCATTTTACCAGCTTCTTTACAAGAATATCATGGGGCACCTTGTCAAATGCCTTGCTGAAATCAAGATAGGCTACATCCACTGTGTTCCCTTCATCTACCAGGCTTGTAATTCTGTCAAAAAACGAGATCAGGTTAGTCTGACATGACTTATTTTTCAGAAATCCATGCTGACTATTGGTGATCACAGCATTCCTTTCTAGGTGCTCACAGACTGTTTGCTTAATGATCTGCTCCAGAATCTTCCCTGGTATTGATGTCAGACTGACTGGGCGGTAATTATTTGGGTCCTCTCTTTTCCCCTTTTTGAAAATAGGGACAACATTTGCCCTCCTCCAGTCTGCCGGGACTTCGCCTGTTCTCCAGGAATTCTCAAAGATGACTGCCAGTGGTTCTGAGATCACATCTGCCAGTTCTTTTAATACTCTTGGATGCAGTTCATCTGGCCCTGGAGACTTGAATACATCTAGACTAGCCAAGTATTCTTGTACCATCTCCTTAGTTATTCTGGGCTGTGTTTCCTCTGCTGAATCATTTGCTCCAAATTCTTCAGGTCGGGCATTGTTTTCTTTATCGGAGAAGACTGAGGCAAAGAAGGCATTGAGGAGTTCAGCCCTTTCTGTGTCCCCTGTATGCATTTTACCATCTTCTCCTCTGAGTGACCCCACTGTTTCTTTGTTCTTCCTTTTGCTACGAACATACCCATAAAAGCCTTTTTTGTTGCTTTTAACCTCTCTAGCAAGCCTGAGTTCATTCTGTGCTTTAGCTTTTCTGACTTTGTGTCTACACGTGCTGGCTATTTGTTTGAATTCCTCTTTGGTGGTTTCCCCCCTTTTCCATTTTTTGTACACATCCTTTTTTAATCTTAACTCAGTTAAAAGTTCTTTAGATAGCCACCCTGGCTTCTTTAGGCACCTTCCATGTTTCCGTCTCATTGGTATTGCCTGAAGTTGTGCTTTTACTATCTCCCTCTTAACAAACTCCCAGCCATCATGAACTCCCTTTCCTTTTAGTGTTACTGTCCATGGGATCTCACCAAGCACTTCCCTAAGTTTTATGAAGTCGGCTTTCTTAAAGTCGAGAAATTGAGTCCTAGTATGCTTGGCTGCTCCTTTCCGCTGTATAGTAAACTTCAGAAGAGCATGATCACTTGCGCCTAATGATCCTTCCACTTCTACCCCACTAACCAGGTCATCAACATTGGTTAGGACCAGATCTAAAATGGCTGTTCCTCTTGTTGCTTCTCCCACTTTCTGGACAATGAAGTTGTCTGCAAGGCCAGTGAGGAATCTGTTTGACCTTATGCTCTTGGCTGAGTTTGACATCCAACAAATATCCGGGTAATTGAAGTCCCCCATTACTACTATCTCCCTTCCTTTTGCATGCTTGGCCATCTGTTCCAGGAAGGCATCATCTATGTCCTCCGTTTGGCTTGGGGATCTATAGTAAACTCCCACAATGAGGTCACTGTTATTCTTCTCTCCCTTAATTTTGACCCAAATGCTCTCACTTTGGCTTTGAGGTTCTAAACCTTGGATCTCTTCACAGGTATACACATCCCTGACATATAACGCCACTCCTCCTCCTTTCTTGTCTGGTCTGTTTCTCTGAAATAGATTGTATCCCTCCATTATTACATTCCAATCGTGGGACTTATCCCACCAGGTTTCAGTGATTCCTATTATGTCATATTTAGTTTGCTGTACCAAGAGCTCAAGCTCATCTTGTTTATTTCCCATGCTTTGCGCATTAGTGTACAGACACTGAAGTCCATTAATCATTCCCCCGTGTCTCTTATTTAAGGATTTTTTCCTCCCACCACTAGGTCTGCGTGCTGTTTGCTCCATTCGGTCTATGACATTTGGATGATCATCTTCATCAATTGATAGACTCCTACCTTCAGGAGCACTGTCTCCCTCCCCCACATTAGTCAGTTTAAAGCCCTCCTGATGAGGTTTCTGAGATTTTTTGCAAAAACATTCCTCCCAACCGTTGTGAGGTGCAGCCCATCGCTTGCCAGAAGTCCATCTTCAAGAAACTGCATTCCGTGATCTAAGAATCCAAACCGTTCCTGTTTACACCATTTGCGAAGCCAGTTGTTCACTTCCACTATTTTTCCCTCTCTCCCTGGGCCACGTCGTTCAACTGGGAGGACAGATGAGATGACAATTTGTGCATTTAATTGCTTCAATTTCCTGCCCAGAGCCTTGTAATCTCTTTTGATCTTCTGGAGGCTATTGCTTGCAGTGTCATTGGTTCCCACATGAACCAAGAGGAAGGGGTATTTGTCAGTGGGTTTTACGATTCCTTGCAGTCGTTCAGTTACATCTTGGATCTTAGCCCCGGGGAGACAGCACACTTCCCGAGACATCTTGTCAGGCCCACAGATCACTGCTTCTGTTCCCCTCAGTAGGGAATCCCCTATCACCACTACACGCCTCCTCTTAGGTCTGGTCGGGGTTCTTCCGTGAGCTGTCCGTTCCAAGGTCGCCTGCACATTCCCCGAGGACTGCCTTTGCTGCTCGTCTTCATATACCTGATCGACTGTAATGAGGGAGAGATCCTCAAATGGAGTCTGCTCTTCGTCTTCCATACTAGGGGAAAGGACCTCAAAGCGATTGCGTATTTCTAAACAATCAGAGCGAACCCTGGGCCTCCTGCTTCTTTGAGTCACGTTTCTCCATATATCTGGCTCCTGTGTTGGTGAACTAGCCTCCTTCTCAGGGGAGTCCCCTGTCTCCTCCTTGGTGGAGACGGTGTGCTCTGTTGCTTCCAAGAAGAGCTCCAGCTCTCTAATTCTTTGGAGCGTAGCTACACGTTCCTCCAGTTGCTGGACTTTGTCTTTTAAGAGGGCAATCAACATGCAATTGCTGCAGGTAAAGCTGCCTGCAACCTTTGGCAAGATGGCAAACATTGCGCAGGAACCACAGGCGACTGCAGCTGTTCCCTCACCCTCCATCTTGAGAAGGTGTCGTTGGGGGTGACTACAGCAGTCCTCCATCATAAAAAGCGTGAAGACAGGACAAATAAATCCCCCCAAATAAACCTATATCTCCCCCAACAAACGTTTGAGACTAGCTCCCCTAAATCTAAAAGATGGATCAAACTGCTAGCGCCGCTTGGCGCGTGCCGCTGCCCTACAAGCTTTGTTTTTTTAATGAAACAAACCAGGAGACCCCAGCAGAACGCCTTGTGCAAAGTGCTTCTAGGTTTGGTGGCTGTTGTTTATAAGTGCATGTTGCAGGGGGAAAGGGAAATGATGGCCAGCACGTTGAGCCTGTGCCTTTCTCTCTGTTTCTCATCCGAAAGGGGAAGGAGCTGGAGCGGGGAGAGCAGTCTCTCTCTAACCGGCCAGGATGATGGCGAAAAGAAATTCTGCCGCTGCCACCGCCCCATTCATAGCTCCCGTCCCCGGGGCCCCACGACAGACGAACGCGCAAGAGGGGAGCATATGAATGGGGGCGGCGGCGGCATTTCTTTTAGACATCATCCTGGCTGCTTAGAGAGAGACTGCTCTCCCTGCTTCCTGCATTCCGGGGGGGGGGGGGGCCTGCTGCGAAGGCACCCTGCCAGAATAGTGGTGCTGGGGGCAGCCCGCTCCCTCCGCAAGCCTGTTCCTCCGCCAGTGCCTGTGACTGAAGCCCTTTCCACACTAAAATCGTTTCCCCCCACTGTGAATTATTTGATAGATAAGAAGTTTAGGCTTCTCAGTGAATCTCTTTCCACATTCCAAGCACTGATATGGCTTCTCCCCTGTATGAACTATTTGATGGGACACTTAGCTGGTGGCTGTGACTGTGCCTCTTTCCACATTCCAAGCACTGATAGGGTTTTTCTCCTGAATGAATTTGCTGAGAAGTGAAACTGCCCTTTTGACTGAAACTCTTTCCACACTCTTGGCACTGATAGGGTTTCTTTCCTGTATAAATTCTTTGATGGGCCATGAGATTGCCACTCTTACTGAAGCTCTTTCCACATTCCAAACACTGATATGGCTTCTCCCCCTGTAAGAATTCTTTGATGGACACTTACTGTATTTTTCACTCCTTAAGATGTACCTAGTTTTTAGAGGAGGAAAGCAAGAAAAAAAAATATTCTGAATCAAATGTTGTACTAAACTATTTAATAAACTACCAGTACCGGTATATCAGAATAATATTTCAGCCATGTAAAGTGAACAGCGGTCAACAGTGGCATTAAGAACTATCATCACTGTCATTAAAAAATGAAGAGAGACTTTAAGGTTCAAGAACTCTTCTAGTCTTCTGTGAACCCCAAGAACTCATCATTGCTAGAGTCAGAATTTAGGAAGCTCAGTTGCTCATAACCACCGACATCACTTTCTTCGCTATCTTCATATAAAATACCATCTTCGCTTCCATCCAAAGCATTGCTAATGCCACATTTTTTGAATGACTGGACAATGATTTCCTCCTTCACGGAGTGCCATGATTTCACCCATTCACAAACCTGGGTGATAGTGGGCCTCTTCATTTGTCCAGTGGGTTTCAGAACATGATTACCAGCAGCCATCCATTTGTTCCACTCTTCTTGCATAAAGACCTTAAATGGCTTGTTGATGGAACCGCCGAGAGGTTGCAACTGGCTGGTAAGACCTCCAGGAATTACAGCTAGATGGGTCTTCACTTCTTCAAAGCACTTTTTTGTTTTGCTAATATGGGCTCTAAACTGGTCAAGTACTAATAAGGCAGGTTTTTTCAAAAGCCCTCCAGGACGTTTGGACCACACTTTTTCAACCCATACTCTCATTCCATTTTCATCCATCAATCCTTTCTCATGAACATGTACAACAACTCCTCTTCGAATCACTTCTTTTGGAAATGTTTTCCTTTTGAAAATTAGCATGGGTGGCCATTTGGTGCCGTCTGCACAGCAAGACAACACAACTGTGTAATGGGTTTTCTCCTGTCCGGAGGTTTTCACAGCAATAGTTTTGGCACCTTTCAGATTAACAGCCCTATTAGATGGCACATCAAAGGTTAATGGGACTTCATCCATATTCCCAATCTGGCCATTTTCAAACCCATTTTTCTTCCTAGCATCAATTACAAATTTATGAAAAGACAGAATCTTAGATTGATATTCTTCTGGCATTTTTTGCGCAATTCTAGTTTTGGTGCGCATAGCAAGGCCACATCGCTTCATAAATCTGTAGCACCATGATGGTGAGCCAGTAAAATCGTGAATGCCTTTCTCTACAGCAATGCGTTTGGCTTCACATATTATCATTTTTGTAGAGACTGGGAAGCCGTTATTCTGGTGATATGTGATCCATTCTTTCATGGCAATGTCCATCTCTGGCCACTTTGCAGCATGTCCACGAAAAGTCTGCTTGCTTTTATCTGCTTTTTGCAGCTGATCCTCCTGTTTCCTCCAACCTCTTATCATTTTTTCAGTTGGAGGTGGCCCAGAATGTCTCTCCACTGCTCTGTTTCCATGCTCCTTAGCATATTTCACTACCTCTAGTTTAAAAGGAATCCTATATGCTAGTCTTTTCTGCTTTATCATGCTTGTATGTAGAAAGGGGGAGGTTTTCTGCAAGAAAATACAGAGATGAAGGAACTGTCAGTAATGTATTTCCAATGTTTACCACTGAGCGCTGCCCATATTAAACATAGCTGACATACCGTCTGAAAAAAAAGTTATCACCCTAAAAGTTTATTGATATTATAGCATGAACCCATATGATTAATTATATATTATTTACTAAATTATTCCTTTATATATTTTTCTTTGATAAAATACTATATCATTTTCACTATTTATGAGCGTTTTATTTTTAAATTGTAAAATAAGAAAGTCATCACTTGTAAGAGACTTCAGAAATATAAAGCGACTAGCTTATTAAAATGGCAGACATTCAAAACTTTCTGCTGAAATATATGAGCTTATTTGTAATTTGTATCGCCAAAAGAATAAATTTTCATGTAGAAAATTGCCAATTCAAATTAAATCTGAAATGGAGATTGATATATCACATTCATATTGTGAAATATATTTAAATAGAATGAATATTTTCTCATTTTCTTATATTAAGAAACCTCTTCTCAGTAAAACCCATATTAAAATAGGTTTGAGGTTAAACAACTGGCATGTAGTTGGTCTGAACATGTTGGCTGAGAGACTTTTCATGTCAGGCATGGCAAAGGATGTCCACTAAACTCAGGAGGGATTCAGTGCGTGGGCCAGGGGACAACAGGAAAGCATGCTCAGCCCACCCCACTAATCGGCAGGCTCAGCTGTGTACATTGCGAGATTGCATTTTTTTATCTTGAAGGAGTATCGATAAGGTAAAGGAAGGCACTGCTGTCCTGGCGAGACCAGTTGCTAGGCGACGAGTGGGAAAGCAACACGCTGCCGGACAGACCTGATAGGCTGCCCCATTGGGATGACGCTCGTGCGAGAGCTCGTGTGAGAGCCCGTGCTTGCAGGCTCGTTCTCACCACCTGCAGCTCAGTCAGCCTGCCTCCAACTCATCAGCTTTCCCAGCCGCTGCACCAACAGCTGCCGCCACTCTTTTCAATGAGCCTCATTCTGCAGCCGCAACATCTATCTCCCTGGGCAATGCTTGCTCAGACATTACTCAACTCTGGCGGTAGTACCTCTCTCTCTCTCTCTCTCTCTCTCTCTCTCTCTCTCTCTCTCTCTCTCTGGCCTGGCATTAAGCCGCAGCAAACTCCTGCTGCAACTACGGTACATCCGCTCCCCGGAAGAGTGGAGGCCGGGGGAGCAGGGTGGAGAGAGCGAGCGAGAGAGCGCTTGTCTAGATCAGGTGTTGTGCTTGTTAATTTGTATACTGCCCTCCATCCGAAGATCACAACATAAAAATGCAAAACAGAAACAGAACAAAAGTGAAGGTTGCCGCCTCGCCTTGCAAGCAAAACCCCAAAGTGTTGCCTGCCAGCCTTGCTTGCTCATCCGAGGGAAAGAGAGACCTGTTTCCTCTGCTTCGGGGCAAGGCCTCCCTCAGAGCCTTCAGCCACACATGGGCATCTGGCAGCTAAGCCTCGGGGGAAGAGGCAAATATATTCCTTGGCAGGAGCTCCCCGTCCCAATTTGACAGAGCGCGCGAGGGAGAAAGATCTCCCTCTACGCTGGCTCCTGGCTGCTCCCATGCAAGTCACAGAGCCCCTCGGACAGAGGGAACTCTAAAGAGTGTTCTCAAGCCCTCTTCCCCCGCCTCGTCTCTCCCCACCCCGTTGCGCGGGCGTCGCCATTAGGACGCTCACACAAGCAGCGTGCCACACCTACGCCCCTGCGGGAACCAAAGTCCCCAGCTCCGCCTCTGCCAGGGACCACACAATCGCTCCACAAGACACACATTTCCCCTTAATTCTTAAGAGGAAAAAAGTGCATCTTATGGAGCGGAAAATATAGTAACTGGTGGCTGTGACTGAAGCTCCTTCCACGTTCCAGGCACTGACAGGATTTTCCCCCTGAATGAATTCTCTGATGAGAAGTGACACTGACCCTTTTTCTGAAGCACTCTTGGCACTGATATGGTTTCTCCCCGGTGTGAATTCTAAGATGCAGAAAGAGACGGGCGTTGCGACTGAAGTTCTTTCCACATTCCAAGCACTGACTGAAGCTCTCTCCGCACTCTGAATATGGATATGGCTCCTCCAATTCATCATCACCTGCAACTGAGCGACAAACAGATTAGAGCCTCAGGAATAAATGCAGCCCCAACTAACGGAGTAATGCCAATTAATGCTTGTGACAAAGAGATAACTGAAGGGAATTATATAATAATAGTAGTAATAGTAATAGTAATGTTATTATTTACACCCCGCCCATCTGGCTGGCTTTCCCCAGTCACTCTGGGCGGCTTAGAGCATATATAAAAGCATAGTAAAACATCAAGAATCAAAAACTTCCTGATACAGGGCTGCCTTCAGTCTTCTAATATTTGTGTAGTCCTAGATGTCCTTGGCATCACAGGGTTAAGCAGCTCAGAGTGTGCGTTCTGCCTCCTGTGGGGGGGGGGGCGAGACTCTGCATCACTTCCAAGCGTCTCAAGTTCTTTGTTCTGTTCTAGTTGCGTTTTCGTCCGGGACAGACACCTTTGTACAATGTTCTGTGATAATGCCTAGAATGCTGTAAATAAACTGCTTTTAGTTTTAGTAACTATATGAGAGCCTGATTTATGCGCACCGATGCACAGAAGACAGAAGGCTCTATTCCTGACCACTGTGTGACTCTGCTTTTGCTCAGAGCTTTGGAATGTGTGCGCAGCAGAAGCCTGCCGGACCCAATGTCTCTGAGCAATAAATTGCACCAGAAGCGGTTTAGTCCTGCTGGCCACATGATCCGGAAAGTTGTCTGTGGACAAACGCCCGCTCCCTCGGCCTGAAAGCGAGATGAGCGCCGCACCCCATAGTCGCCCCATAGTTGACAGTCCAGGAGTCATTTTCCTTTACTTTTAGCTGCCATGACTGAGAAGATGGAACGCCCTCCCTTCAGATGTCAAAGCGATAAACAACTACCTGACATTTAGAAGACATCTTAAGGCAGCCCTGTTCAGGGAAGTTTTTAATGTGCAATATTTTAGTGTTTTTTGGTTTCTATGGAAGCCGCCCAGAGTGGCTGGGGAAACCCAGCCAGATGGGCGGGGTACAAATAATAAATTATTATTATTATTATTATTATTATTATTATTATTATTATTAGAGGGGAGGTCTTCCTACAGGTTCACTGCCTGAGATTCAAAAAGCCTGGCTCTTTTCTGGGATGGATTTTATTAGGCCCAATCACGGAAACTTTGCCACCTCCAATGCCAATCCTACCTTTGGTCAACCAAAGACAGAAAGAAGCAAGAACAGAAACAAAAACCCTGACAGAACCCACTTCTACTTCCCAAACCATTCTGAAGCCTACATTTAAGAAGACCTGGGCAGTTCAGAGGAGCCTGTCCATGTTTCGCAAAGGCAGAATAGAAGGAAGTGTATTCACAGGGGAAACAATCAATAGCCATCCCTCCAAGGTTTGCTGTGGGAGTGTTAACATCCCAGGTGCTGTGGGTGGCGCTGTTGAGCCCCATCGAAATATCAGAGGTTCATCATATAGAGAGATGTCTTGAATTACAAAACAGATAGGATGATCCAATAGGGAGCCTTACCGAGAGAGTCCAAGATCGCACGATTCTCCTCCATGACTTCCTTATGGAGAGCTCTCTGGTCAGGATCCAGCAACACGGACTCCTTGTCTGTGAAATGCACAGCTACATCTTCAAAGCACACTGAACCCTAACAGAAAAAGAAAAAGGCTGTCCTCTTAGACAAGAGAAAGGTGATCTGTTACATTTTACTCTGTTGTTTTCTGCCTCTTAATTGCTGTTCTGTTTTAATGGGTTTGTTTTGCTGCACATTTTGATTATGGGTGCATATTTTAATGTCTTATTGGAACCCTTTTATTGTTTATTTTAATGATGAACATAAAGAACCTGGTCTTCTTCAGATCATGGTTTTCCTGTTTGCCACATGGAAGGATCCCTTCTCTCCTCTCCCTGTTTTTGGTTCTGGGGGGTGGGGGGAGAAAGAGACCTCCAGGTGCCCCCCAGCCAACTTCAAGGTCACATGGGGGCATGTGAGGAGAGGGGGGAAGGCCCATTGTGTGAATGAGGACGTGAAGCCTGGCCACTGTTTGGTATAGTGCGCAATCTGCTTAGAAGTCTATTTTAGCATTCAATCTAGAAATAAAACTGCAACAGTTGATAAATAAAATTAGTGACATTCAGAAGGTGAGGCGGCACTTCCTTATTCTCAGCACATAAACATCACTGAATGGCGTTTCATCGTTTGCGCCCAGAGCAGCTGTGGAGGCAGGGACTCTGGGCGATGTCCAAGGCACAAATTTGGCAACTCTCCAAAGTCAGTCTTGTCAGCTAGGAGTCCGTTTCCCTAAAATTAAAAGATTTGGCAAAAAAAAAAGGCCTGTTCTGGAAGGAAAGAGTTAAAAGAAAAATCTGCTAAACTACACAGTCGTTGGAGGTCAAGTTTCGGACTTCAAAAAGACTCCTTTCTTGCCATTTTGATGAATGAGGTGAGCGGCTGCCGTACTTTTGCATTTCTTATATTTGTTATTTCATGATTTGGTGAACCCCACCAAGAAAGAATTAATTACCCAAAGGAAACGCAGGAGGAGTAAAATAATTGGACTTATTGACCATCACAGTCCTTGGCGGAGAGTCCTGATCAAAACTGGCAGAGGAAGATCAGATATGATCATAACAGCTCGGGCTAAGGAGGAAGATGGCAATGGTAAAAGCTCTGATGCATTAAGAAAAAGGATATGATCAGAAAAAGCCTGCTTCAACGGGGGCAGATTGGAGATATTTTTTTATTGGAATTGCAAAAGGGGTGTACTTTACAGAGGATGCATAGAATCATAGAATCATAGAGTTGGAAGAGACCACAAGGGCCATCGAGTCCAACCCCCTGCCAAGCAGGAAACACCATCAGAGCACTCCTGACATATGGTTGTCAAGCCTCTGCTTAAAGACCTCCAAAGAAGGAGACTCCACCACACTCCTTGGCAGCAAATTCCACTGTCAAACAGCTCTTACTGTCAGGAAGTTCTTCCTAATATTTAGGTGGAATCTTCTTTCTTGTAGTTTGGATCCATTGCTCCGTGTCCGCTTTTCTGGAGCAGCAGAAAACAACCTTTCTCCCTCCTCTATGTGACATCCTTTTATATATTTGAACATGGCTATCATATCACCCCTTAACCTCCTCTTCTCCAGGCTAAACATGCCCAGCTCCCTTAGCCGTTCCTGCATTTGTTTGCATGGAATATTACAGTTTGAGAAAAGAGTGGTGGTGAACTCTGTATGCCTGCCAGCTACATGAGAGCTGGAATGGGTTTTTATGAGGAAACCGAAACAATCTTTGTGTGACTTACTGATTGCCAAGTACACCTTGACAGTACATTTGAAACATCAAAGATCAAAGACAGTGAGAGGTCACTAATTAATTCCAAACTTGGATGGAAGCCCAGAGCCTATTAGAACAACAATCAGCAGAAAAAGAAGGGCCCATCCAAGTGGACTGTGCTTCAAAATATTAAAACTAAGAACAATGTGGGAAAAGCCCCCTGCGTGATTACAGAAATAATGAATGGTCAAATAAAACAAGACAGTGAGTTATACAAACGACTGACTGATAGAGAAAGGAGATTGTTAATATCAGGATTGGAAAATTGTGAAGTAATAGAGAAGCTAGCAGAAAGATAAAGGATCGATATTTGGCTTTTGAAATCCAGAACACGGGAAGTGCCATTGAAATTAATTAATTTGGATTATATAATTGGCTATATTGTTTTTTGTTTTTGAACGTTGTCAGAGGCTCAGGAGCAGAAGCACAGGGGAGAGAGCAAATAGAGAGCGGAGGAGAGGAATCCGAGGGGAGCGTAGGGGAATATGACAGTGACCCGAGAGATTCCATGAGCTTCTCCAGCGAATCAGAAGATTCCCAGAAGGGGGCGCCTATGGTAAGGACAAGGGGGGTCCCAGGGGGGACGCACCAGAAACAAGGGGCCAGCGGAGACTCCCAAGGGAGCAGCGGAGGATCAGGACCAGCTCCCCCACCAGAGCACAGTGGGGGGGAAGAGTCACATGAGTCAGGACCAGCCTCTCCTCCAGCGGGGAGAGAAGATGAGTCAGGGATAACCACGCCCCCATCGGAAAGTGGGGAAACGGAGGGAAGGCCGGGTCCAGCTAGCCCCCCCAAAAGAGGGAGCAGTGACACAAGTGTAACGGTTAGAAGGAAAGTGGGAGGCTGCGCGCGCGCGCCAAGTTCAAATGTGCAGGAGCGCGGGACAGCAGAAGACCCGGATTGGGAGCCAGGTCCAAAAGCCCGAAGGAGGGAGGGGGAAGAGTCAGGGGACTCAGCGTCAGAAGAGTCTAGGAAGGGCGAGACCCCGACGGGCAGGCGGACCCAGAGGAGGAAAGAACAAAGGAGGAGGTGGAGCAAGGCTAGAATCTTAAACTGGTGTCAGGGGGGAGGAGATTCAGATGGAGCTTCGGCGGTCTAAGGTTAGAGACGTAGCGTTGCACGCTGCGCGTGTGGAAGTGAAACTGAACTTCAATAAAGACTTTTATACTAGAGAAAGAAGCAGCGTTGGTCTTGTGTGAGCTGGGACCTTGGGCAGCGCTGACAAACGTGGAAAGATTTGGTTTGATTTGTTACTAATATGAATGCTTTTTAATTAGAAAATGAAAAAAAAATTATGAAAAAAAGAACATGGTGTTCTTCAAATCATTCTTCAGATCATGTGCACAAACATTCCCATTTGCCACATGGAAGGATCCCCTTCCTTCTTTCCCTCTGTGCTGTTCTGGCCGGGTGGGAAGGACCCTCCTGAAGCCCTATAGACATCTTCAAGGTGCGCAGGGGAATGAGAGGGGAAAACCCCATTGTGGGACTGATGGGGTGAATCCTGGCCACTCTTTGGTATGGGGTGTGAACTGCTTAGAAGCCTATTTGAGCCTACAACCCTCCTTCCTTGGCGGTTCCTCCCACCATTCCTCTGTGTCCACCAGTCCATGACATCCTCTCTCCCCACATGGCCTCTTCCTCCTACCTGCTCTGGGTCCACAGGGGCAGCTTCCCCTCCACCACCAAGAAAAGATGGACAAGCAGGTCTTGCTGGCCTCGTTCCGTCTCCTACGAGAGAAGAAGGTAAGTGGGAAGCCAAGAGCGCATGCTTCACTCCGAAGGAAAACTACAGGTGCGCCTTCAAACAAGTAGGAGTTGCCACCTAAATGTGGACGTTTGCACCCATTTGACATACTAGTTGTGCAAAAATACATCTCCCTTTCTCTGGGCTCTTGGTCCCCTGTGACCTCCCCCCAAAGATGAGAAGAATTCACGGATTAGCTTCAAAATCCACAAAATGTGACCAGAGAAAAAACTCCTTCCTCCTTACCCAGAGGCCTCTCTCTGGCGTCCAAGGGAGTCTTCTCTGCCTCAGAGGAATCCGGACCCATTTCTGCTAACAGATCCTTCCCCTGAAAGAGCAACAAGGATTCAAAAAAAGTAGATTAGAAATGGAATGGCTTAGGACGCAAACACTTTAGGGCTATCCAATATCATTCCTTGGATGCTTTCCAAAAAAGGATGGGCCATTAGGAAATGATTTGGGAATACTCTCCCTCCTCTTTGGAGCCCCTGGGGAGTATCCAGAGGAAAGTCTCTCTCACCTGCTGCTCTGCATGCTTCCTCTCCTCTGCCTGACTCAGGAGGAAACCTTCGGCCAGAGCCACTGCCTGGGAACTGGTCTCTGCTCCGCATTCACTCACCCAGCTCTCCATCTCCAGAGGAAGGACAGCCAGGAACTGCTCCAAGATCACCAGGTCCAACATCTCAGCTTTCGTGTGTCTTTCTGGCTTCAGCCATTGACAGCAAAGGTGGTAGAGTCGGCTGCAAACCTCTCGGGGTCCTTTGGCCTCCTGGTAGCAGAACTGACTGAGCTCCTGGCTCTGCACCTCTGAGCAAGGGGTGTCCTCCTCATCCAGGATCTTCTGCATGGAGTTTTCCCAGAATCCCCCACTGTTCCCAGTTTCCATGGCATGGCCTCTTCCTGCTTCAGGGCCAGCTGAGTCTTGCTCATCCATCTCTATTCTCTTGACACCTCCAGGAGATCGGAAGGAGTCCCTAGGTCTTCTGCCAAGTTCTGCCTGTCCTACTGAGAGGTGCCAGAGAATCCTGTAAAGGAAATGCATTCTTCTACTACAAGATTGATACACAGTCAGGAGAAGAGAAATGTTCCCTGGGCCAGCATGGATGAGTCTGAATCACAGCCCAGACTCGGAGTTCAAGCACCATATTCCCATATTCTTAAGGCAGACTTCTGTCTTTGTTCTGAGGGCAACTCTCTCCCCCTTCAGAAGCATGGCTGCCTCCCACTGGGGGGCCTGGAGCCATTGCTAGCCCTCTGCTCCTCCCTGAATTGGCCTCATCCTCTTCTCAAGCCATCTCTTCCTCCTGTGGCAGGGAGTTCCATGGGTCTAACTGCGCACTGCGAGATGGAAGGACTTTGTTTAGCACAGAGGCCAAGTTTTTATTTCTGCCTCCATTTGTTTCCATCTGGCTGCCACCTGGGCTAAGGAACGTGGCTGATTCCTCAGTCCCATCAGGGTTCCTTTGCAGGCCCTTTTCTTCCTGACTCAGTGACCCCTCCCCAAAGGAGCAAGACAAGAGTTGCAGACCTCCTGCTACTTGCAGCCTCCCTGGCTTTGCAGAGAGGAAGGGGGGCAGAACCTCTTAGCCCTGGCTTGGGGATCCCCTTGCAGGAGCTGAGCAGAATCCCCACGGATCCGTCCCCTGCAGCCCTGGGACACCCCGCCCCACTTCTCCCCAATGCACCCTAGGGCAGAAAAGAGAGGAAACTCACCAGATGCCAGAAGGGAAACTGAGGCAGCTCCTGCAGAGGAAATGAAAGCCCCCTCCCCCTCTTGCAGGGAGGACCTGTTTCTGCCCCCCCTGCAGCCCAGTTTTTTTTAACCCTTGCAAGGTGGAGCAAACCAAGCTCACATTCTCTCTTTCTGAGGCTGTTCCAGGAGGAGCCACGTGCATCGCGGACATCCAGAAATGAACCTGAAGAAGGCAGGAGAGCTCAGTGGGTAGAGCACGAGTCTCTTTGATCTCAGGCCCCTGGGTTCAAGCCCCAGGCTGGGCAGAAGATTTCTTCCGGGCCGGGGATGGGCTAGATGACTTTGGGGGTCCCTCCCTCTGAGCCCTTGCAAAGCGGAGCTCGCCCTGCTCCCTTCTCTCTCTCTCTCTCTCTCTCAGGAGCCAGGGCTGATTCTGCTTCCCTCCTGGAGCCTGATTGGTCTTTTCCTGCAGGCCAATCATTTGTTGCATTCTAGGATCCTACTTGCCCTTTGTTCTAGGCTCCAAGCTTAGTACATAAGCCCCCTCCCCTCTACGTTCCCG